>NW_006399983.1:3721586-3788695 GCF_000299155.1 Elephantulus edwardii
AGGACAGAGCGGAGTTTAGGGCTGTTGTACATAGGGTCGCTATGAGTCGCAGGCGACTCGACGGCACATAACAACAACAACAACATTCAGATAGGTACCTTCCTGACCACTATGTCCTTTTAAAATTACTTGGCATATGCATTCTGGTAGCTATAACACGTTGATTGCTGACTGAAAGTTTTGCGTTGTGTTTTCTTTTCTTTTGAATACATGTCTATTGAGAGCTTATTATTTGTTGAATTGTAATGGGTTCTACTGCTCCCTGAGATGAGAGAGCTGTAAGGCATGATGGGTATCCCTAGGTGGTGCAAACAGTAGCATGCTTAACTGCTAAATAAAAGTTTGGAGGCTCGGTTTACCCAGAGGCAGTTCAGGAGTAAAGATTCGGCAACTTATTTAAAAAAAAAATCAGCCCTTGAAAGGAGTTCCCTTCTGACCCACATGTGTCACCATAAGTGACAGCAACTTATTTTAAGGTATTATGACTTTGGACCACAGAGTTTGGGTAGGTCAGTAGGTTAAACACTGGGTTGCTAATCCAAAGGTCAGCAGTTCTAATCTACCAGTCACTCCAAAGGAGAAGGATGAAGCTTCTATAAAGATGTACAGTCTTGGAGACCCTGCTCCACTCTCCTGCGGGGTAAAAATAGCCAGAATTGACTCAGTGGCAGACCTTGGCTTGGTTTTGTGTTGGTACTAGTGATTTTTAAGGCAAAGTGGGTGGGAAATTCTGTGTCCTCCCCCTTGGAATTGCTTTCTCAGCCCCTTTGAAAGATGAGGTGGATTCTATGAGAGTCTCTGCTGTCTGGCACCATCTCCCTTTGGCCCATCTTTCATTTCAGCCCCAGCCAGGAAGACAGTGCTGGGGAGCACAGGCTCCTCATTTGCATAGCACCCCATCCTATGCGCCATACTTCAGGTGCAGCAGAAGCCCAGAACCATACTCAGGACAATTGTCAGCCGTTCTGAGCTAGAAGTCAGAGAAGGGAAGGGCTCCATGAAATCAAGTCCCATTTGCCCTCTGCCTCAGCCACATGCCTTATGCTTACTTGCTGTCCCTTCTTTAGCTAAATCCCAGGAATCACCCCCAAATAAACATTATGAACACAAGTCCTTGTCTCTAACTCTGCTCCTGATGTGGAGGATGGCAGGGCTCTCAAACGGGCAAAGACGAGCAGATGGGCTCTGTGAGCTCTCTTTATGGTGCACAGAGGGTGATGACATCACTGCCAGGGAAGGTGAGGTCTTACCAGGAACTGACTTTAATCCATCTGAGAGTATTACATCTGAGAGGATGTACGGCATTGAGAAAATCTGTTGTCAGGGATCCCACCAAAATACTGAAGAGCAATGATGGCCATTCTCCCAAGAGGGACCGTAATGGTAGGAGAGTGGGACAGGGGAAGAAACCTAAGCAGGAATGGAGTCTCAGCTTGAGAGTAGCTTCTGCTGAGCCCATGGAGGACCCTGGGGGCACAGGATATCCCACGGCATTGCTGACACATCTGGAGACAGGCTAGCCTCTGCACCCTGAGTGAACGGGACGCCATTCCCAGCTTGGATCCACAGTCGACATCTTTAGTACCAGCAGTCAGGAGACCAGGAGATATACAGCATTGGGAAAGTCTGCTATCAGGGATCTCGCCAAAGAGCTAGAAAGCAAAGATATCAGTCTAAAGACTAAGGTGTGTCTGATTCAGGTCGCAGTCTTTCCAGTCACCTGTAATGCATCTGAGAGCTGGACAATGAATAAGGATGACAGAAGATGAAACAATGCATTTGAGTGGCAATGCTGGAGAAGAATGTTGAACATCTCAAGGACTGTCAAAAGAACAAACAGATAAATGTTGGAGAAAGTGCTACCAAAATATTCCTTGGAGGCAAAGTTTATGAAGCTTTGCCTCACATACTTTGGCCATAGTTAGGAGAGAGTTAGGAGAGACTATTCCTTAGAAGAGGACACCCTGCTCTCTTTTGAAACACTCAGTCTCCTAGCATAAGGCATCCAGCTACACAACTGACAGTCTACAAGATCCTGGTCCATCGCTCGCTAGTCTCCACTTCAGCAGCCAACATCTCCAGTGGGGGTGGGGGAAGTGGATCACTCTCATCACACAGGGATGAGCGGCATGGACCCCAACAATACTATGTCCTCCTCCTCCCATGGTGACATGAAGATGACTCTGCCTACGGCCTTCTTCCTGGGCTTGAAGGGTGTGGGACTATTGTTTTCTGGGTTAGTCATCAGAACAGTTGGATAAACGGCTGAAGCTTTTGTAGCCGTGTTTTTATTAGCAATGTTTCTATGGAGGCCTCAACAGAGCCCGAGTGAGCTTGTTGCACAAGTCCCAACTCAGCATCCACTATCATTCCATGCCTGTCCCAGGGCCAGAGGGAACCACCCTTATGGAGACACACAGAACTATTGATCAGCAGACGCGAAGCTTTCCTCACTTTCTGCAAACAGTGCTGCCTACCATCCAGGTGGTCATCAGCTGCTTCCTCATGCTCGTGTTCATGACCGACAGCGGATCCCTGCACACAGCTGTCGCAGCAGCGGCCGGCACAGGCTCCGGAAGGAAGCAGTCAGTTAGGGTTGTGGCCCTCGCTGAGCACTGCCCTTAACATCAGACTCCCGTCGTGCGGCCTTATCAACTGCAGCAAGAAGCCATTCAAGCCTGGAAGATGTGATTCCTACTTTCTTTTCTTGCTCCTTGTCTTCTTACATACACAAACTCACCCTCGCTCAACCCTCGCTCAGTGGTTTAGATTATGGTCTTTTGAGTTCAAGTGGCCATCTCTCTAAACTCCCACCCCCTGAGATTCCGTTTTTGAGGATACTCCACCCATGAGCTGTCATTTTCTCTGTATTTTAGATCCAAATTATATGATTTTGAATAATCCAGGTAGTTGACATGATCTCCTGATAATTTCCAGGGATGCACACTCTGTGAACATAAGATTTAGGTCTCAAAACACCCCTCTGTGTACTCCAAAGATTTTGGTAGAACACATTACACTTAGGAAAAGATCCACAATGTATCTCCCCATAATCAAGCCCTTAAACTGGGTGGGGTTTTTTTAATTCTGTTTGAAAATTGGGGGTTTGTTTGGTTTGTTGTTTTTGGGTGTTTGGTGTGTTTTTGTTTTGTTTTATTATTATAAATTTTATTTTATTATTTTTTGTGTGTACCGTCAAATCAGATCTGACTGGTATAGGAGGAGATTACCCCTCCTTCTCCAGCAGAGCATCTGGTGGATTCAAACCATGTACCTTTGGGATTGTAGTACAGCTTCTTGCCACTAGGCCACGAGAGCTCCCTTGGTTTTTTGTGTGTTTTTTTTTAAACTGATGTTGTGAATGTGGTTGTGTTCTGAGTGAGTGTTAGAAAAACATCATTGACTTCAGCCAGGAAGTCTGAGGAACATTCTCACCCAACTCCATCCAGAACTGAATTTTAAAAAACTCAGTTTAGGGGCTCAGTTATGAGGAGATACACTGTGTATCTTTTCCTAAGTGTAATGTGTTCTACCAAAATCTTTGGAATATACAGAGGGGTGTTTTGAGACCTAACTCTTATGTTTGCAGAGTGTGTATCCCTGGAAATTACCAGTTTTTATCTCTGCTTCACCTTCAGACTAGAATGATTTTACCAATAATGTTCTTTAAATGATAGTCAATTTAAGGGATTAGAGATGTAAACATAAAACCATCAGTATTTTTTTTAAAAGGGTGGACGGTCAGCAAAGGAGAAGAACCTCAAGGAGCTGGATCGATACAGTGTCTGAGGCAGTGGACTCATATGTCAGGGATGATAAGGATGACACAGAATTGAACAGAGTTTAGATCACTTGTCACTGTTGTCACCATGATTTGTACTCACGTCAGTGGCACTTAACTCCACCACCCCAGCCCCTGGTAAAGTGCTCCGATCTAGACCAGGACAATATTCTCGAATGCCAGGGGATGGAAGCAGCGAGTCAGAAAGCAAGGCCTGGACAAAGGCCCCAGCCACACCAACGCCATTTCCCCAAAAGATAAGCCAACTTGCCAGGAGACAGGAGGACCGTTTTCCTTCCAGCTCTTCGTGAGGTAGTTTTCCACGGTGGCTGTGGACTTTGAAATTCCCCTCGCCCAAAGCTCCCTGCTTAGTCTTCAGTTTCCCCTCCTCATTCAAAAGCAAGTGGCAGCTGAGGGAGCTCAGAGCGTTGTCAGGGCTTCTCTCCAGATACCGGCTTTTAAATGCTATGACATAACCCTCGTCATTTGCATGGAAATACTCCTAAGTTCCTCTCACTCCCTCCAGGATTGCACACTGGGAATTAGCAGTCTTTTCATACACTGACCACCAGAGCGTTTCCATCGGCATTGAACTGCCTTGGGAGTGAATCATCTATCTACCCCTGGTGCAAGGGTCATTGAGAGAAAGTTCAGGAGGTTTGCACCCTGCCTCGGCAGGCTCTGGAAGGAGATGTCAAAGGTCTAGCTAATCTCCTACTAGGTGCAGACGTTTAGTGTAAGATACTGGCTTTCCGTCCCACTTCTGCTGCTCTTGGTCAGCTGACCTCTGACTACACAATCTCCTTTGGTCACATTCATTGGGGTGGGGTGAAGAGCAGATTAAAAATTAGCATGACAGATACTGACCCAGGAATGTGCCGCAAAATCACTTTTTTTTTTTTTTGGTGGGAGAATAAAAGACGGATCCTCATTTACAGTGGGTTTTTAAAAAAAAAACAAAACAACTTTTTATTGGTATTTTAACGAATGTTTACAGAAAACTTGTATTACCACTCAATCATTGTTGCACATTTTCCTCCCTATCTCCCCCACCACATTCACTTTTCTCTTTAAAAAGATTCTTTCACTGCTGCACAACCCCCCCCACCCCCCAGTCCACTTTGCCATGCACCTCTTATTCTGAACTGTTGTTATGCAAATAATACCTAATCCTATATTTCTTTTAGGCAGTTCTTTTCCTCATCTATTTCAATGCAGTGTTCATTATTTATCCCTTCTTTTCTTGGTTTTCCCCCAACCCTCATGTCAGTCCTGTTTTAGAACAGTGGTATTATGCAGTATTTGTCCTTTTTTGGCTGAGATATTCCACTCAGTTAATGTCCTTCATGGTCACCCATTTTTATAGTTATAGTGTCAGTGTCAATATCGCCACCATAGCATATTTAGAACTGTTGTTGTTTTCATGTGCTGTTAATTTGGCTGTGACACATCGTGACCCTAGGAGCAATGGATCCAACCCCTGCCCTACCCTGTGCCATCCTCACTATCTCTGATAGAGTTGAGCCCACTGTTAGTCACTATGTCAAACTATCTTGTTGAGGATATCCCTCTATTTTGCTCTAATAGAGGAAGTATCAGACTCTCCACCTTTCCAAGCAGGATGTCCTTGTCCAAGGACTGGACCTCCTAACAACATGCCCAAAGTAACTGAGGCAAGCTTGCCTCCAAGGAGCACCCTCACTGCGCTTTCTTTACAACATATTTATTTGTTCATTTGACATTCCATGGAATATTCCGTATTCTTCTCCAAAACCACAACTCAATGACATCATTTCTTCTGCCATCCTTAGTCATAGTCCGACTTTCATATACATTGTGGGAAATGGAAAAAACAACAACAACCATAGCTTGAATCAGGTGCACCTTAGTCTTTACACTGATATCCTTGTTCTTTAGCACTTTGGAGAGGTTCTTGACAGCAGATTTTTCCCAATTCAGCACGCCTTTTGATTTCTTGACTGCTTGTACCAAAGTGTTGACTGTGGATCCAAATGAGATGGAATCATGAACAATTTAAATCTGTGCTTTATCATGATGTGGCCTATTGACACAGTGGTGAGGATTTTTGTGTTCTTGATGTTAAGGTGCAATCCATATCGAAGGCTACTCGTAGCAAATAAAAGAGCTCTGGTGGCCTAATGCACATGGTCCTGCTAAGCAGAAAATGAGTGGTTTGAACCCATGAGCTTCTCTACAGAAGAAAGACAGGCATTCTCCTCGGAGAAGACTTAAAGCCTCAGAAACCCCATGGAAGTTTTTAATGAGTTGAAAAGACAGTGGATTTGTTTGTTGGTTTTAGGACTTGACATGGAGTTCCTGGGTGGCATGAAAGGGAAAGTGCTCAAGAATTAGCAGGAAGGACGGCATTAGTGGCTTCCTCTCTGGGGGCACCTTGGCAGCCCAGTCGTGCAAACCCCCCACCGTGAATATCTGGTGGAAGGGGCACAGTTCGTCAGTGACACACTCAGGCTGCCCTGAGTTGGAATTCATTTGATGGCAATTGGCTTAGTAATTTTTAAAATTCATGATTTAATAACCATTTCACAAGATTCCTGAATATTTAAAAATGTGCTCAGGAGAGCTTGGGGAGACAGCTCCAACTTACAAAGGGCTAAATTCATGCTAGTGGTGGTGCTAGTACCTTCCCATGGCTGGTTGAGAAACAGTTTAGCACAAGGGACAATTTTGACTATTCAAGACCTTCCAACTCAGTAATTAAAAATACCTCATCCATCCCAGTCGGCTGTTCCTCCACTGATCGATTTCTGTTCCATTCCACTCTGTCTTCTAGCACAGGTAGGGAAGGGCTGCAGAAAACATGTTGACCAGGTGCATAGAGGTGGTATGGAGCCATGACACTGCCTGAGTGTCCTGATTTCAACTCCCACCACTGCCAGGTGGTAACTGTTTCTTTCTCTCTACTTCCTTCCCTCCTTTTCTCCCTCCTTCCCTCCTTCCTTTTTTCCTTCCTCCCTCCCTTCCTTCCTTCCATCCTTATCTTCTCCTCCCCCTTGACTTTCTCTTTTGTAGAATGCAGATGTCAGGTCCTGTGAGAAAGAAAGGAATTAAGAATTGTTAAAAGACACTTGCAGCTATGTTCAGCACATAGGCGTTTGAACTGTTACTGTTAGAAGTGCATTTGGAGAAGGAGGTGGACTCTTCAGTCTAAAATGAAAAAGATGATGAGATTAACAGCTGGGTTTTAACAGCTTGGACCAAAAATTGTACAAACACGTAGTACACACAGTACAAACACACAGTGCACACTGTACGCATATGACATATGTATCTCTCCCACATACACAGTCACACAAACCACACACCTTCTCACATACACATGCATAAAGACTACATACACAAATTGCACGCACCTCCACACCCCTGTGGACCACACAGACGTGTTCCTCTGGATTGTGATTAAAAGAGTCTCACCACGGTCCATCACTCCTGGTGAGCTTATTCTTTTTCTCTAACAGGCTTGCTTTTCCTCTTAAAAACATTTTCACCTGTGGGGCACATCAGAATACCTGGGGAGCTTTTCCCAACTATAGATGCCCAGAACCTGGCATCAGAAACAATCAAATCAGAATAGGACGTGAGAGAGAGGGGGAAAGAATCCGTAGATGCTGAAAGTTTTGCCAGTGATTCTTACAGGCAGCCCAGATGGAGAAATATTCCCTAAAGATGTTTATTTTATCTGTTTCACCACTGAGCCAGCCTCCCTTCTCCTTTACTGATAAAGGTTCTTCGTACTCTGCCAAGGAAAGAGAAGCTATAGAAATTCCTTTTCCTCCCACTGCCAAACCTACTGATTGGTCTGCATCTCAGTGTTCCTCTTCTCTTCGACAGAGGAGTAGTCCATGTCCAAGGCTACACTTAGCCATCCACTTTCTCGCTCACTCCCTCCATCATACCTCTTCCTTCCCATTGAGAACCACTGCCAATGGCATTTAAATGTGTGTCAGTTTCTTTTGGCTTGGGAGCAACATTAAAACGAAACAAAACAAAACACGCAACCAAAAGCAGAAACAAACCTTATTTGACCTCAATGACTCCATTCGAAAGAGCTGTCTACACTTGCTCTTCCCACACTCACTTCCTGTCTGTTCCTCAACTGACAACCAATCTGTATTCTACCCCCTACAAGCAGATACGTCTTAGAGAAAGTGTAGCCAGAGCGCTCTTTGAAGGCAAGGATGGCAAAGTTTTATCTCTTATATTTTGGACATGTTGTTAGGGGAGCCATCCCGTGGAAAGGGATATCATGTTTGGAAAGGTGAAGGGTCAGTAGCAGAGAGGAAGACCCCCAAGGAGACGGGCTGACAAGGTGACTGCAGCAGTGGGCTCAAGTGTATCAGAGAGGGTGAGGAAGGCACAGGATGCGATAGGGGTCAGGTCTGTTGTTCACAGGGCGCTATGAGACAGACTGGACTCAGTGCCATCTAACAGCACCACCACAGCTCCACCATACCTGTTCTGGTCAAAGTCACCTGGACATGCTTGTTGCCAAAGCCAGGAAATGCCTTCTCCACCTCACCTCACTTAATGCATCTGAAACATTTCCGCTCTCTCCTGGAAATGTTCTGCTCCTGGCATCCATGACACCATATACTCCTGCTTTTGTCCTGATTATGAACCGATTTAAGGGTGGCTTGCTTTTCTAGACTCTCTTTTTCTCTGGGTATATGCTTTCCTTTGCTATAAGATTTCATCCAGACTTACATTTTTAAATACAGCCTACAAGTTGCTAACCATTAAAGTTATCACTCCAGCCCTGACTTTTTCTCAGAACTTCAGAGTGATAAACGCAGCCATGAACTTGGAATCATCATTTCCATGTTTCACAGGCCATGTCACATTTGTTGTTATGTGCCATCGAGTTGCTTGCGACTCATAGCGACCCTATGTACAACAGCCTTAAACTCTGCTCTGTCCTGTGTCAGTAGCACCGTCTCCGATACAACCATCCCGATTACCCAAGTCACTGGAGCATGCATGGGTAAAATGGAACGGTTGACTTATTCTCCCAAACTGGGCATTTAACATTCTTCCTCATCTTAATAAAGGCTGAAATTGATAAAATTTAGATGTTGCTGTGTTGTTTGATAGGTGCCATTGAATCAAGTTTGACTTAGCAATGCTGTGAAATACAGATGTGAACCTTGCCCTCCCGGCCATGTCCTCGTGATCTCCGACAAGCTCGAGCCTATTCTTACAGTCACCGCGTCAATCCATCTTGTTGAGGGTCTTCCTTTGTTTCACTGACCCTCCACCTTTCCTATTGTGATGTCTTTTTCTGAAGACTGGCCTCTTCTAACAGCATGCCCAAAGGGTGACATGGAGTTTCACCATCCTTGCCTCTAAAGAGCACCCTAGGTTACACTTCCTCTAATCAGATTCGTGTGTTCTTGTGGCAGTCCAGGGGATATGCAGTACTCACCTCCAACACCACAATTCAAAGGCATAGATTCTTCATTGGTCATTATTGACATTCATTATAACAGATTGTCAACTTGCTTCCTTTCTCTCTCATTAAACTCTGAATAGCGGCTGTGACTGTTGGATTCACCACTTTATTCAGTAACTCGTGGTTGCTGTGAAGCCAAACACTGTGACAATGATGTGTCAAATGAGATAATGGTTACCCATGGTGGACAGTGTTTGGTGGAGCTCCCCGAATAAAACAAGCTTGGAAGCAGGAGTGGCATCCACTTCTGAAATAGTTTGCCTCCGGAAATGCTATGGACATGGAGAAAGGATGAAAGTTATACAAGTGTCCAGGTCTTTTGTTCATAGAGTTGCTATGAGTCATCTATGACTCAACGGCACTTAACAACAACAACAACTATGATAGTGTCTTTTGGGGATGCAGGACACTCAGTGAATGCATGTTTGGCAGATGAGATCAGTGTTACCATGGGATATACTGCCTGTGACCTAATATTTCAGTTTTGATCCATACAGACTTTTTCTCTCATAAGCCAGATGTTTAGAATTCTGAATTTTCCCTCATTTACTAACAAAAATGAATTCTTGACTAAAACAGCTGATCTCAAACAATGTTAATCAGTTGATAATGTTATTCTTTAAGTAAAAATTTTTAAGACAGTCATTAAATATTCATTTTATACTTATAGCAAACTTTAAAAAAAATAGGAGCATTTATTTGGTATCTTTTATACAAATCCTTAATTAACACTCTTGGGACTTGAGGCTTCAGATCAACCTAACTTCAAAAAATAACTGCAGTTCATTTTAAGTTTCTGGTTATAAACTTTCAGAGAATCTCCCGTTCAGCAGCTTACCTTCAAAGAGTTGTTCAGGACTAATTTCCAAGACTTTAACTCTTCTCTCCAGTTTGTCTTGTCCCTTTTTAAAGAGAGAGAAGATGCGAATGGGAGGAAGAAGCTGTACTTAAAGATGTATGTAGTGTATACATTAATGTTAACCCCCCCCCCCAAAAAAAAAAAACTCCACCAAAAAAACATCTTCATGGCCAGGCTCCATCTCATTAGAAAACAGCATATTTCATGTTATTCAGATGGGGCTTCTGTTCCTCATTCCAATTGAGTGTTTTCAGTAAGAACTTCACTGAGCTGATTTGCATGCAGTCATGCCTTGCATGTGGGCTTCCCAAAGCCTCTCTGCCTTATCAAGTTTGCACACGCGCCGTGAGACCACAGACCGCCTCAGCGTCTCTGTTGTCAGAGTCCTTTTCCAAAACAACTGTGTACTCTGCTTGAACAGAAGTTTTCAAGGAATGTTTCTGCCGACATTTAAACACAGTTTTCTAGCAGATGTTTATACTGACTTTGATCCCAGAGACTCATTCTGTGCATTCTCTGAGCTTCTAGAATAGAGGAAGGTAGGTTTCTAGGAACAACCAGCTCAGCTTGCTAATAGGCAAAGCACCTTCTCCAAAGGGAGGAAATGCAGGCAGGCACCCTCCCTGCCTGCTCTGACTGGATCTGATGTGGCCTCGCATGGCTGCAGCCTCCCTGTTTTCATTTCTAGCAATTTTTTCCTCCTGTCGTCTGTGGGAGGATTAGAGTTTGCAAAAGGAATCTGACAAAACACTGCAAAAAGCAGCTGAATAAAAATGCTGAAATATCACTGCAGAAGCAGGCAGATGTCTCTTTTGTGAGCTTGGGAGATAGCTATGCCTGAGAGAGGAGATGCCGGCGTTTACCCAGAAGCTCGAGTGAGGTGTCAGGGTGTAGCCAGGGGTGTCACAGGGGGTTGGACACCTGCTCACAGACAGGCTAACTCTAATTAATGATAATAGTCTATCTTATGGGGCATAGTTAGGAATAAACTGGATACAAATGAGACACTATTTGCCAAAAGTAACAACTTTAAATTTCTAGAAAGTGATCTGTCAGAAGTTGGAAAACATTTTTGTAGAAGAGCATAAAATATTTTAGGGTTTGCAGGCAAGAGAGTCCTTTTTGTAACCTATTCAACTCTTCTGTTGTACCATAGAGATTATAGATGATACATGCATGAAATAAGGTACCCATCCTTCAATAAAACTTTATTTATAAAAATAAGTAGTGAGTCAAATCTGGCATAGTTCATTAACTCCTTCAGAAATACCACAGTGCAGTTTCTGGATTTCCAACTAAAGAAAGGATCAAAGTGGATCTCCTATACTTAACCCTGAGTCCTGCCCATTAGTCAAACATCAAGGAAACATCCATCAAATTATATATAATTTATTACTTGTGTTTATAAGGATTCTTCATATGATAATAAGACATAGTCCATAGGTCTTTGTGGATTAGTAAAAATTGATATCCACAGTTCTTCATATGAGACCTAGACCTGGGGAAGCCCAAACCTGTGGCTGACCAAGTCACCAGCAGTCAGGAAATCAAAAGACGAATTGCACTGGAAAAATCTGCTGTCAGAGACCTTGCCAGAGTTCTGAAAAGCAATAATGTCAGTCTAGAGATCAAGGTGCGCCTGATCCAGGCCATAGCCTTCATCATTATTTGCTCTGCATCAGAAAGCAGGACAATGACTAAGGATGACAAAAGAATTGATGCCTTTGAGTTGTGGTGCTGGAGAAGAGTCTTGAACATATACAATAGACCGTCTTGGAAAGGGTGGAACCAAATTTCTCCTTGGAGGCTAGAATTTTGAAGCTCTGACTCACAGACTCTGATAACACTTTAGGCACATAGCCAAGAGGGACCAGTCTTTGGAAAAGGAAATCATGCTTGGAAGGGAAGAAAGACAGCACAGGAGAGGAAGACCCTGGATGAAAGAAATTAATACAGTAAATGGAGCAATGGGGGTAGGTATGTTGGAGTCAGTGAGACTTAGCTCATGACGCAGTCTTCAGAACTGTTGTCCAAAGGGTCACTGAATCACAGGCAACTCGACACGTAACAACAAGCACAAGAACAACTTATGCATTTGACAGTTAAACTATGAATAAGGAAAACCAATAAAGAATTTGCTCTTGTGTTGTTGGCAAAGCATGTTGAATAGACCGTGGGTTACCAAACAGACAAACAAATCTGTCTTGAGGGAAGTGTACCCAGATGTACCTTGCCTCCAAGGATGGTTAAACTTTGTCTCACTTACTTTGGCATATTTTCAGGGGGAAGCAGTCAGTCCTTAGAGGAAGAGACTGGGCAAGGCAGAGGACGAACAAAAGAGAGGAAGATTCCCAACAAGACAGATTGAAGCAGTGCCTGGCATAACGGGCTTGAGCATGATAGAGGTGGTCTGGGTCGTGCAGGGTAAGGGAAGGTTCAGGTCTGTTGCTTCTGTGTTCACTATGAGTGACAGTCAACTTGAATGGCACCAAAAAACAACAACATTGGTAAGGAAGAAAAAAAGGCCACAGGGCACTCTTACTGCTAGATACTTATTTTAACCAATCAGTGGTCCTCCAGAAGGTTCTGACTCACGCCCACAGTTTGTGTGAATAGAACCATTCTCCCACAGGGTTTTTAACCAGTGCTTTTGAAAAGTTGAATGCCAGGCTTTTTCTTCTGGGTGGGTTCAAATCTGCTATCTTTCAGTTAATAGCTAAGTGTAGTAACAGTCTTTGACAACCAGGCATTTAAATGCTAATGGTGATAGAAAATGTGAGTAGTTAAAACTGTGAGAAGGGTATATTAAAAAAAAAAAAGAAGAAGAAAAAATGGCAGCATGAGCAGCCTGGAGTTGTGTGTGTAAGGAGTTGTGAGAAAGCAGTGAGACCCAGATGTTTGGTGGGAGCAGACAGCCTCTTGGTAATAAACAACCCACTTGTGTTTACCTTCACTGTGTGGGAGGCTCAGGGGACAGGCAGGCTGACATTCAGAAGAGGCCCCGCTGGAGTCCTACTCCCAGAGAGATGCCTTCACACACCTGGCCCTGATGGCAGCAGCCTGCATGTGGCAGGCCTCCCATATCCAACATTAGGCCTCTTCTTGCTTTTATATTCAAGTACTGCTTACTATTCTGTGAGGTGGGTTCCTAGTCAAAGTGTTGGTTTCTCTCAGTCATCCCTTCGCTGTCAAAACATCCACAGAACTATTTGATTTACTCTGTATACTGGAGTATACTCTGTATACACTGCGTAGACAGTGCACCCTCCAGACTTCCCAGTGGTGACCCTTCTCTACTCTCTAGAATCTCAGTTACCTATGCACATAGTTGTCCAGCTTTACCACTCTCCTCAGAGCTAATGATTTGGTCCACTTGAAGGCACTTGATATGATAAGGCTCATGGGAATGGGAAATGAATAAACCCCAAACTCCACAAAAAATGAAACCGTGAATGTCTACCTAGTGTTACTCAGGATGAGCCATGTATACTTGTACAGTCAGAGAATTTGAAGACAGGAATATTAGTACAACCTCACATACAAGAAATTAAACCAGAATCTTTAAAATTATATCCCCCTCTAAGCTAAAAATCGTGACTCCAGCATTTTTTTTCCCTAGGAATAGAAATTAAAGACATACACAGAGATCCGTTTGCCAGGAGACATAAGAATTCATAACACCAAGAAATGGAAACATGTATCTGACTTAAGGAAACCGAGTAAAACAACAGAGTTTAGGGCGCATTCATATAACTGAACACTGAGCTACTATTTTACAGTAGAAATAGAAATCAAAGTGTTCTTTTTTTATTGGTTTGCTCACTAAATTAATATACATTGTTTCACATTATTCTTAATATTATGTTTCATGCAATCATTCTCTTGCATTATGTTTTATAAAATTAATTACTCTTAGACCTTTCCCATCATTACCCTGTCTTTTCACCAATATCCTTCCCATTTCCTTCCCCTCCTCCCTCCACCCACCACACTGTGCAACCCTGTGGTTTTGCCCCTGCCCATCCTCACCCCTCCACCCCCACCCCTTCCCCCTTTGGGTTCCCAGACATATTTTAATAATTATCCTTCTATTTTTATAATAATGGTCTTATGCAGTATTTTCCCTCATGAGACAGAGTTGGTTCACTCAACATAATGCTCTCCAGCCTCTCCCAAGTTATGTAGTATTTATTTTTCTAAATTGTTGGTCCTGAGAGATGCACAGTATTCCATTGTGTGAATGTACCACAATTTCTCAATCCATTCAAAGTGTATTTAAAGAAAATTCTATTTTAGTTTTTAGTGGAAGTTTACAAAGCAAAGTAACCTCCCATTTCACAAGCCACACACAAATTAGTTGGTGACATTAGTTACATTTATCACAATGTGTCGCATTCTCTTGAATTATCCTCAGCTTCTTCCCTTTCCAGTACTCTTAACTTCTCTGCTCCCTTCTCATCTTTGCTTTGGAAAAATTATTGACTTTTTAATCTCATTGTTATTGTTACTATTGTGTAGTGTTTAATCAGAGCTGATCCACAGCTGACCCTCCAGCAGATTTTCAGAGGCAGTAAGTTGCATGGGAGGAGACTGCCTGTTCTCCTGGGAAGCAGCTGCTGGATTTGAACCATATGCCTTTGGGTTGGCAGTGCAACTTCTTACCACTAATCTATCAGAGCTCTTTTGCATCATACTGATGCTATTTGATCTCATACTAATGGTTTTTTAGTGGGACACTGATCTTAAGGCAATATACTTCCTTTCAGATTTAAATAGCATCTCAGTCCCCCCCTCCTTCTTTTACTCCTTTTTCTTTATTCAGAGAGCACTTTTTCACTTTTTAATACAGTTTGAATGAAAGTGTTGTCCATTCAACCACCCATTCATTTTTGTTTCATGATGGTGGTTTCAATCCCCACATTGTATCATCTCTTCTCGCACCGTCTCTCTGTGCTTCCTGCTGCCAGTCATCCCTCCATCCTCTCCCATCTGTCCTGCCTTCTGTGCGTGGTCGCTGGACCAGTGCTGCCCTTGTGAACTGGTATGGCTGATGCTCTAAGGGCAGATGGCTTCCCTGATGTTACTGTTCACCCTACAGATCTGTCTATTCTTTGGCTACAAGTTATGCTGCAGGAATGAGTTTAGATCCAGGTTAAAAGGGTGGCTCAAGGCCATAATCTCAGCAGCCCCACCATTTAACACCAGACTGATGAACTTGGCCATGACTGTGACTCTGAGTCTTGGTTTCCATTGATCCACGACTTCCTACTGTGACCTTTCAGGGTAGTTAGCAGTGGTAGCCGGGCTTCAGCTAATTCTTCTGGTCTCCAGGTGTAGAAGTTGATAACAGGAAGGTCTGGTAGTGCTACAAGAAGTTCTGATGGCCTAGTGGTAAGAAGCTGCGCTACAATCCCAGAGGCTCGGGGTTCGGATCTACCAGCTGCTCTGTGGGAGAAAGATACACAATCTCCTCTTGTGCAACTTACTGCCTCTGAAAACTCACTGGAGGGTCACTGTGGGTCGGTTCCGACTCGATGGCACACAACAACAACAACAATAACATACTGCATAGAGAGCTCTCGTGGGGTACAGTCCACAGAGGTTTGTGCTACTAACCCAAAGCTGTGCTTCTCCGGCCGTTCAAATGCACCAGCCTTGCTGTGGGAGAAAGATGGGCAGTTTCCTGCATGCATTTCACAACCTTGGAGAGCCAGAAATTGAATCGGAATCTATGCAATGCCGTAGAGTCCTTTAGTGCCATTATAGATTATTTTATTTTCTTCACTCTTCTTTGGTCTGAACAGCAAAAGGTCAGTGTTTGCATCTTAGATGACTGTTTGTAGGCTTATTTGATAAACACCCCACACACACATTCAAGCATATACTTGAAGCATATACAGATACTCATGTTGAAAAGTCATCTGCTCTACAACAATGAATGAATGGAAATCCAAAGCCTCTGTAAATTTTCACTGAAATTAATAACAAATTTAAATTAAAAAAAAAAGAATTAAGTTAGAGTAAGGATGGCAATGGAACCACCTTACCTCTGTAACTTGATTTGTGCCACTATTAGAACCTCTACTCAGAATATTATTGCTTTTCAATTTTTGACTCATGCACTTTTAACTTGTTAGTCAAATTAGTATCTTCTAGGCTGCAACACTTCCATGATACATCTTCAAGGATATGAACATGTACGGCTAAGCACAATTGATGACAGTGCATCTAAATTCCAAGATCAATCTATGTGTTTCCTACTGCCAAGGGGGCCCTTTAGAGTAGTGAGAGAAGACATTCACCCTGAAACCCACGGCGTCCCTTTTCAGCAGGAAGTAGCTAAGAGAATACGCCATCCCCTTTTCCTTATGAATCAGGGTGAAGTCTCTCTCAGGGAGGAGTGATAGGGAATGGCAAGGGACACACTGACAAAGGAGATTAATCAGAACTGGCTTTGACAAGCACTGTGGCAATTGGACAATTAAAACACACATGGGGGGGGAAAGAAGAATGAACTGGGGAGGAGGGTGGAGAAAACAGTGCAACAATGAATGAATGAAAACCCAAAATCTCTGTAAATGTTCATTAAAACTAGTAAAATTTAATTAAAAAAAAGAAAGAAAGAAAAGTCATCTGCTGAACCACTGCATGATCATGGGTGTCATCAACCCTTTCACTTGCCTTTATCTGTTTGTTTCCAGGGCAGCAGTCGTGGGGAGTCGCTTATTGTCTTGTTCCAGTGTGTCTGTTTTTGTCTGTTTATTTTTGTAACAGGAAAGAAATCAAGGTGTTCTTATTACTATGTGCCATCGAGTCAGAACCATCCCATCTCAGAGCTGACCCTGCTGTAGGTTTTCAGAGGCTGTGAATCTCATGGGAGGAAATTGCCCATCTTTCTCCCACAGCAAGGCTGGTGCATTTGAACGGCCGGAGAAGCACAGCTTTGGGTTAGTAGCACAAATCTCTGTGGACTGTATGCCAGCAGCTGGTGGATTTGAACTGCCTGCCTTTGGGTTGGCACTGCAATTCCTTAGGCCACCTTGGTGACTTTCAGAAACATTCATAGCTTTTTGTGATTGAAAAGCACATCAGCAACATCATTTTAAAAAACAGTACATTATTTTCCTTTATAGTTGTTTTTCTTTTCTAAGTTTATGACACATGTCTAGATACTTTTAAAAATCAAAGCCAGTAACAAGCGGAGTTGTTTTCGAGAGGAGGAGACAGATTCCCATCTGCTCCCAGGCTCTCGACAAATGAGACCAGAAACAGACGGTTCTCCCGAGCTCCCCTTGCTTCACCACCATTGAAGGATGTCTCAGATCACCACATTACTGAGCTCCAGCAACATCATGGACATGTCTGTTGTCAAGGCTGGTCATTTATTTAAAATGCTCTTTGCAGAAGGCTTTCTGAGCTCATGAGTAAATGCAGTGGCGTGTGAATTTTTCACGAACAAAGCAAGGATACATGTCATAGCCAGAGAGCTAGACTCTGTAATGATGGTAGAAGTTTCTCAATCTAACAAGCTAACTTTTCACCAAGGGATTACACAGTGAAGGCTGAATTCATTAATTGTTATTTCCTCCCCATGGGAGACATCGGCTGATGCTTGATATTTTATTGCAAAATTCATAGGGACAAGATTCCCTGGGGACCAATAGTCTTTTCAGTTGTCTAAACAATTGAATTGAGTAGACTATGCCCATGAGAGTATCAATGGCAGTACCAGTGAGCAAAGAAACAATTAGTGAAGTTTAAGAGGATAGCTCTCCAGTCAAACTGCCCAGGTTCACAGCTCTGCTGTTTATCAAAGGTTTTGTAACCTTTTGACATTGTGTTACCACTCAGAGAGAGACTCTGCTTCTTTCAGTGGGCTTCCTGTGCTAGGAGGCTAAAATCTGAATTTCACAGTTGTGAATTTCACAAGTTAATTTCTTCACTTGTTTGGGGAGACTAAATACAGCTTACCAATTATCAAGTCACTTGAACTTTGTTCAAGACTTTGAATAAAGGAGAGGGTTACACTGCTTGGCCATGGACATGTGGAACTTATACACCGATGATCTGGGTAAAACATAGAAATAGGTTGAGAAAGGGTTCAGCCACATCCCTTTCCAGTGAGAAGATCACTTTAATATCAGAGACTGAGATGCCCGAAGGAATAATAGTCACAAAGTGAGAGTGGAGCATTATGGCCCAGGGAGGGAGATATGTGACTCCTACACATCCATTTAGCTTCTGTGAGCCAATGACCATGTGTTTGAAGCCTCAGTTCCCTCATCTATAAAATGGGAATATTATTAGCTCTTAATCCTTAGAGTAGATGATAGATGGTGAGGAAAGAGAGAAAGAGGTTAGAGGGCAAAAAGGTTGATACTGTCAATGATGTCATTTTGCCTGTATCACATTGGAAACAGCTGCTGTCAAGGACCTTTCCAAAGTGCTAAGGAGAATGATATCAGCTTAAAGGCTGAAGTGCACCTGGTCCAAGCCATGTTCTTTTCAGTTACTTCCTATGCAGCTGAAAGTTGCACAATGAATAAGGATGACAAGAAAAAGAAATGCCTTTGAGCTGTGGTGTCAGAGAAAAGTACTTAATATCCCATGGACTGTCAAAAGAACAAACAAACATGTCTTACAACCAGGATGCTGAGGCTTCATTTCACATACTTTGGGCAAGTATTTGGAGGGGCTAGTCCTTGGAAAAGGACATCAAGCTTGGATGGTTGGAGGGTGAGCAAAAGAGAGGAAGACTGTCAATAAGATGAATTTGCACAGTGACTGTAGCAATAAGCTCAAATATATCAGAGATGATGAAGATGGCACAGAATAGGGCAGGGTTCAGATCTGTTTCATAGGTTACTTGATTCAACAGAACCTAATCACAGTAACAACCTTGGAGTAGGCAGCTCTGGTGACCTAGTTTATAGGGAGTTGCACTATTAACCCCCAAAGGCTGCGATTCTTTGGTGGTTTGAACCCACTAGGGTCTATAAGGAAGAAACATGGGCAGTCTCCCTCCATGCCATTTACAGCCCTTGAAAAGCCAGAAGGTCAGCTATGAGTCAGTACCAACTTGATGGCAATACGTTGAGTGAGTTACCTCTTATAGTTGCTATGAAGTTACCTCCAACCTTTTGATGACTAGCTGAGTGCACTAACTGTTTGCATCACCCAGGACACAGACTGTGGCAGGAGGCAACAGGTGGGTCTAATCACATGTCCCATTCCCTCAGGTACCACCTGCTGATGCTTAACTGATGCATGTCTGCTGGAGGAGTACAGGTGGGCCAGTGGGGGTGAAAGGACACCCATGAAAGTGACACAGGATTTCCAAAGAACTTGATCTTTCTTTGTCCTATTCCTATTCCTCCCAGGGTCTCCTACTTTAAAAAAAAAAGGCTGGAAAGCAAAGTATATGAATATTTTCCCTCCTTTAAATGTTCTTACGTGTTTGTGTCTCCAATCCAGTGAACATTGCCGTTGAAGCACACACCATTCTCATGGCAGGTTAGCTGCAGATGGGGTTTCTGCCACGGTCTTAGAATTCAGAGTCTGAATTGAATGCAAATTTCTTCCCAAACCATAGCCCACTCCCTCCTTCCATCCAACAACTCTTTCGGTTTATTCTAGCCCCTGAAACACCTCCCCATCAATTTTATCCCAACTCCTCAGCCCAGAATGATCTCCTTCACATCCTTCTGCACATCCTTCACCCCTGAGCATAGAAAATCCTGTTCCCATGGAGTGGAGACCAACATTTAGAAGCCCCAGAGGGCAGAGGGGGACTGTCACATCCAAGGCTGGAATCTCTGGGGAGCAGCCAGACGCATCTTTCTCCGAAGAACAACTGGTGAATTGAAACCATCAACCTGTGGCTTAGCAGTCAAGCTCTCCTGTGCCACCCCGTGTGGGTGCAGGTGAAGGCACTTGATCTGGAAGGGTGGGGTGCAGGTCTGTCTCCACCCCTCCCTTTGCCACATTTCATTCAGAGCTCTGAACACAGACCTTCCTGCAGACCTGAGAGTCTGAACAGTGACTCTGCTTTGCCCTCAGTGTTGAGTTGTCTGTACTCATTAGCCACGAAGCCTGAGAAAAATGCTGCCTCCAATCACCAGTATGAATGAATCCCCTGAAGAAGAAAGCCACTTAAATATTTACCATCAGCCGTCTTTACATCTTCTATCTTTGCTCATCAGACACAAAGAGTGTAAATTATAGACACCTCACTCTGGAAGAAATCTGAGTTGATGCTACTCCCATAAGCTCCCACTGATATTTCTACCACTGCTCCTCAAATGACTTCCCCCCTCATTCTAGTCCTTCTCACTACTTTTTTTTTTAAATAAATAAAGTTGCCATCTAATCAATTGCCCCTGTTTTTATCCAGTAGGGTTTTCAGTACGGTTTTGTGGAAGTACATTCCAGGCTCTTCTTATAAGGCTCCCCTGGGTGGACTTTCAGTTAACGGCTGAGCACATTAACCATTTGCTTCACCCAGGGACTCCTTCCCATTAATTAATCCTTAGGAAACAAGGCTTTGCCATGTCACCCTCCTGTTTGAGAACCAAAAAACAGTATTTTACAATAAAAGCAATCTCTCGCCTGTTGCTAAAAATCGCCATAGTGTGACCCCATCCTATCTACCTTTATTACTACCTCCTCAGCATACATCCAGGAAGCTCTGGTGGCCTGGTGGTAACAAGTTGTACTGTAGTCCCAAAGGCAGGCAGTTTGAATCCACCAGCTGTGTCACAGAAGAAGGTTAGGCAGTCTCCTTCCATATGACTTAACTGCCTCTGGAAACACGCTGGAGGGTCAGGAAAGGGTCAGTTCTGACTCCACGGCACACAACACAACAGCATACACCTACTCTCTAACCCGGTCTTACTCTCACCAGCTCATCCTGACTCTTATTGTGAGTGTTCCATTAAGTGAAAGGAGTAATCTCCTCTGAATCTCTAGTCCTTATCCCAAATTGAGTCTCTTTTTATAGCCTTGTACAAAAGATAATCGTCATTAGAAGACTTCATGGCTAATCTTCAAAATATTGGGTGAACCTGTAATAATTCTATGTATGGATATTCATTCATTCTTCATTTCAGAATATTTATTGATCATTTTTTATGTACAAGGAGGATACTGTCAGATGCTATCTTCACAAGTATCTGGCAGAATGGCCTCATTTATTCATTCATTTAATAAATGCATATTGGATATAAGCATCATGTTTGATTCCTCGGGAGTTGCAAAGATGAAGCTTCTATTCCCCACCATTTTCAAGAAATATAATGTGGTGGCGTTTTTGTTGTTCATTTATACTGTCGAGTCAGAACCAGTGCATTTTCAAAGGCTGTAAATCACACGGGAGGAGACTGTCCATCTTTCTCCCAAGGAGCAACTGGTGGATTAAAATCAGGTGCCTCTGAGTTGGCAGCGCAGGAGACAAAGCATATCCGTATGTGATAATAAAACTATGTAGAAAGTCACATGTTGTTGTTGTTCTTGTCTACCATCCAGTTGGAACTGACTCATAGTTGACCCTCCAGTGAGTTTTCAGATATAGGAAATAACATGGGAGGAGACTGCCCATTTGTCTCTCTGGTAGAGCAGCTGGTGGATTCGAACCATGTATCTTTGCATTGCCAGCACAATTCCTTACCACTCGCCAGAGCTATCTAGAAAGTGGTATACTCCACAAAACAAAAACAAAACAAAAAACAAACAAACAAACAAAAAACCCCTAAAGATTGTATAACTGTTTATAGCAAGACGCATTTTTTTTCCGACTAGAAGATTGAAGAAAACAGCAATGGAAAAGGTGGCATTTCAACTGGCCTTGAAGAGTGCATGAAAACTGAGCAATGGAGAAGGAAACATTGCAGAGATAGAAAAAAGAGCCCAAAGGATGGTAACTGTGCATAAAAGGAACTACTGGACAGGCAGTTAAGGAGCTATGTGCTGAGATTATTCTAAGAGGCCATGGGGCAGGAAAGCAGGCACTGGAAGGCAGAGGACACCTGGCATGCTCACAATTCTCCCAAGGGCCATAACTCATTGTCTGGAAGCAGGGCTTTGTGTGAAGATCATCAGTGAGAGCGCACTCACGGCCTGCAGACCTGGCCTTGAATGTCTAAGCACCTTCCCCAGCAGTGAGGCAGCGCCATGCATATTCCAGTAGGTGAAGGAGCAGAGGCAAGGCGGGGATGAGAAGCTGTTACTGCTGTCAAGGGGCGGATGGAAGGCCTGGAAGAGCTGTATTGCTCCTGACCAAGTCAGGGGCAACATTGAAAGCGTCTAGGCTAGGTTTGCAGACAAATCCTACAGAAATTGTGTGAGGTATTCTCCAAATACTAGCCTTGATTACTGGTTTGCAAACCATGAGAGCCTTAATTCCTCTAGAAACTTAGTCTGGCTCCAGAGTTCTCTCTGCAGATGGCTCTATTGTTTGCACATTCTAGAAAAATGACAGTGTGAGTTCAAAAGTACTGTGTTGTGTGTTTTCAAATCTGGGTTTAACCATTTATTTTTATGTGACCTTGGACAATGCGGTGCCATCTGTAAAAAGTAAATGGAATCATGGAACTGTGAGGTTGCAATGACATGATATTTGACTATTTAATAGTATAACAAGTAATGATGCTCCATGCCACCACATCTTATTCTCCTCTCTGGTTGTTGCTTTCTGTCAAGTCAGAACTGATTCACAGCTGACCGCCCACTGGGTTTGGAGAGGCTGTAAATTGCACGGGAGGAGACTGCCCATCTTTCACCCACAGAGCAGCTTGTAAAATTGAACTGCCTGCTTTTGGGTTGGCAGCATGGCTCCTTACTCCTGGGTCACCAGAGTGCAGTTACTCTCCTCTCAAGCACCTATACATATTTTAAATGCTGAATAAACGAGTGAAAAATGTATCAACTTGTGAGGAAAAAAAAAAAAAAGAAGGCGGGGGGAGGGGGTTTATAGTGATAATCCTTAATTGTTTCTCCTTTCTTTTTGCTTAGCCCCCTCTCCTCAAGGCCCTGGGCAGCAGAGTCTGCACCAAGCGGATGGGCTGTGATATTTTACTTATGACTAAGTGTGAGTGTAATTGCATATGCTTAGGGGTAGGTCTCTCTTCCTTCTCCATTTCAACTTCAGCTCATGCTTGTCACTTTGCCTTGGGAATCAGTTGCCATTCTGAAGTATTCCAACTCAATCCTTTTCATCTCTGTGGCATGAAAGAGTCAACATGGGGAGGCAGGCTGCGTGAGTCAGAGTGTCAGAAGGAGTGAGTGCCCAAGGAGGATCTAGTGAGGTCATTGATCTTATGCTTCTGTCTCCTCACCCTCTCCCGTTAGGCCTTGGTCTTCCTTCCCCCTCCCCTGAGAGGCTCTGACCCAGACCACCTGACCCTCCCCTGAGGGTCCAGCTCTGTGGGCACGCCTCCTCCTCCACCAGCCAGCTGAGCATGACCACTTGTGGAAAAAAAATTATTCTCATTTTCAATTCAGCCTGAGAGAACAGCATCACAGGCACACACAGCAAAACAATGAATCTTCTTCTGGAATCCATTGAAAAGGCACACTTTAGATTTCTCTGGGAGAACTGCCTGCCACCTGCCGGACCCGCTTCTTTGCTTTGGCTTTATGCGAGAAGAGACTCCGGGACTGTGTGTGTTCCACTCACCATTAGGAGAATCACCTCAGAAGGAGAACTCAGCAGCCCAGGGCCTGACTCATTTGCTAAGTTTTAAGGTGTATAACTTAGTAGTAACAGTACATCAATTATGTTACACAGGCATCATCCATAATCCTTACAGATTCCTCATCACCATAAATATACCCACTGCTTCTGAAACAATGACTCCTTCTGCCTCCCTCCCTCTTATCTCTGGTGACCACTGATAGACTTTGCTCTCTATACATATGCCTCTTCTTGTTACCTCCCAGAAATGATAACAGAAAGGATTTTTCCTTTTGTGGCTGACTTAGTTCATTTAGTATACAGTCCGCCCATGCTGTACCAGTGCTGTGGGATCCTGTGATTGATTCCAGACTCCTCTCACCCTCACTTATGAGGCACCCCATCCTCTGGTCCTCTGGGCACTCAGCACATGACTAAGTGACACAGAGAAACTCAATGTTGCAAAAGGCAACTCAAGTTGAAATAACTGGAACAGAGGGATGATTGATATTTGGAAGGTGTGGAGTCTTTGGGGGAAACTCCAAAATATCTCAAATACGAAGTAGGTCACCACGAGCTGCATCTATCCAGTAGCGACTACGAGTATGTCTCATATACCATTGTATTTTCCTTAAGAAGTGAGATTTTTCTGTGATCAAGGTTCATGTTTAACTTTCATATTTGTCCCTCATATTATAATACCAGTTTGAGGAAATTATGACCCAAAAGAACCATGGGCACGCTTTTGTTGTTGGTAGGTGCCATTAAGTTCACTATAATTAATAGTAACCCCATGATAACAGATCTAAACCTGGCTCTGTCTTGTATCAGCCTCATAATCTCTGATGTGTGTGAGCTCAGTGTTACAGTCACTGTGCCAGTGGTCCTTTTGGGAGGGCCTTCCTCTGATCTTGTAACTTTCTCATCATAATGTCTTTTTCCAGGGAATGTTCCCCCCTGACAACATGCCCAACTTAAGCGAGATGACATTTCACCATCCTTGCCTGTAAGGAGCTCCCTGGTCACACTTCCTCCAAGACAGACTTTGTAGTTGCTGTTGTATACCATCGAGCTGAAACTGACCCGTATCTGATCCTCCAGTGGGTTTTCAGAGGCAGCTGATTGAACGAGAGGAGTATCCATTTTCTCCTACGGAGCAGCTAGTGGATTCGAACCTCATGCCTTTCAGTTGGTAGAACGACTCCTTATCTTAAGCTGCCATAGCCCCCTTACATTTCATTAGTATTTCAAGACAGACCTAGATCAGTAGCATAAAGGGCTTTTTTAAGTTTGGGAAAAGACTGCTTGTAAACAATAGGTTTTTTCCCTTACCAGCTGTCACTTGTTCAAATCCACCATCCCCGATAAAGGCTGGATGTAAATCTTCTTGAAACCCACTGGAGGGCTTTAGTGAGTCAGAATCAACTTAAAGGCAGTTGGTTTGATTTTGGTTCCTGGAAGCCTGAGGCACAATGTGCTAAAAAAACTATAAAAGATGTGTAATTCATCTCAACCTCTAGAAAAGCTCAGGGAGGAGAAAGGCCTTAACATGCAAATTAATTTACTCACCTATGAAAGATGAATGAATAAGACAGAGAAGTAATAAAGCAAAATAATGCATGATTCCGCATCAATAGCAGATAATACATGTTCCAGTTATCGTAAGGGTGAGGAACTTGCCATGCACTGGAGGACCTAAGAATGGCTTTAAAGATGAAATTGGAGTTGTATCTTTAAGGCTCAGAATGGCTCAAAGGTCAGGGCTTCAAAGGTCAGAGTGCAGTGAGAAAGGCTGCAGGTGGGAATGGAGAAGAAGAGACAGAGGCGAAAACACCCAATCCTAAGAGTCATAAGGGTCCTGTGGACATGTTGGATGAGATGAAAGGGGTCTGGACAGTGGGAAGCACTGAGTATGAAGTCAGGCTGGCAACACTTCACAATGTGTGGTCCAGATTCCAACTGCAGGCAAATCACCTGGGATTCTTTTTAAAATGCTGATTTTAGGGGCCTGTCTTAGTTCTCCCAAATCAGATTTCATTGTGAATGTTAGAGATGGGAGACTATTTTTAACCAATTTCTCAGGTAATTATTATATATCCTAGAGTTCAAAAGTCTTTGGATTTAGGTATCCTAGCTTTAACTTGTCCCTGATGTCGATTTCCATTGATTCTGACTCATTGTTACTCCAGGCATGCAGAGGAGAATTCATCCATACAATTTCAAGGCAAGAGCCTTTCAGAAATGGATCATCAGATCCATCTTTTGATAGAAGCTCTGATTTGGTTACTCCCACCAACCTTTGGGCTAGGAGACAAACCTTTCACCTTAACCACATGCACCATTCAGGGACTTCTTTAACCTACTAGTAATTCATAATTTGTTGGTGGTGACACCTGCCATTGAGTTGGATCAAACTCAGAATCCTTGCATGTACAACATACAAATCATGTACCATCTTCCCAACTGTCTGTAGATCGGGCCACTGTAATCTGGAGCGTTTTCATTGCCTGATGTTTTGACAGGAGACTTCCAGGCATTTCTCTTTGATCCTTCTCAATTTGGAAACTCCCTCTGAAACATGTTTATTACCACAGCAACATGTAAGCCTCCACTTAAAGATAGGTGGTGATTGCACAAGTAGTGCATTGACTGAGAATAGAACCTGGGTCTCCTTCACAGAAGACAAAAATTCTACCAGTGAAATATCAGTGCCTCAACAGTTTATGACATCAAATGACAGAATTTAGTATACTCAATAATTTATTCAGTACAAACACCTTTTTATAAAAACAAAAACAACAGTGACTATGCATATGGACCTTGCCTGATGGAATACACAGGAGTCCAACTGACTACATCTATAGGAAGAGTTGCTTAAGCTCAGCAGTTAGAATAAGGCCAAGGAAAGACTGTGTATCAAACCATCATGTGTTCATATACAAGTATACATTGAAGCTGAAGAAAATGAAGACTATTCTATGACAGCCAAAAAATTACCTTGACTGTATCTCACGTGTACTTAGCGACCATCTCAAGAATAGAGCTGATACAATGAACACTAATGACTGAAAACTCCATGAGTGGCTGTGGATAATGAAAAAATTAAACAGAAGATTTCAAATAGTGGTTCAAGAAGACAAAGCAATGTGTTGTAATGAAATATGCAAACACTAGAGTTAGAAAAGCAATAAAGGAACATGCTTGACATTTCTCAGGTGAAAAATGGAAGGGGAAAAAATTCAAGTCTGAAGTTGCAATACTTAAGGATGATTTTTTTGCAGAAAATATTGAATGATATAGGAAGCATCAAAGAAGACGGAAGGAAGTTACCATTTTTTTTTAAAGTCCATACACATTAAAAAAAAAAATTCCAACAGAGTGAAAAGAAAACCTACTGACTGCAGAAAAACATTTGTCACCACCATTTCAGACAAGAGTCTCACATCAAAAGTTTACAGAATCCTACAGGGCTTTCAGAAGAAAAATAAAAATAAAAAGACTGATAACACGTTACAAAATAGGGGGGAAAGACTTGGAAAGAATTTTCACAGAGAAAGCTATTCAGATGGCCAGCAAATACATGAAGAAATGCTCAAAATCACTGTAAGTAAGAGAGATGCAAATAAAAACCACAATGAGATAACATCGCATGCTAATAGCAATGGCAAAGTTTAATAGGACAGCAAGTAATAAATGTTGGAGAGGATGTGGTGAGATAGGAACTCTTACACATTATTGGTGGAATTGTAAAATGGTACATCCACTCTGTAAGGCAGTTCGGCGTTTCCTCAAAAAGCTGAACACAGCAATTCCTTATGACTCAATTATTCCACTGCTTAGAATATACCCTGAGAAAATGAGAACTGAGGCACAAACAGAAATGTGTACATCAGTGTTCATTGCAGCAATGTTCACTATCGCAAGAACATGGCAACACCCCAAATGTCAAACCACAATTTGAATGGATTGAGAAACGGAATACTATGCAGCATGCAGGAGCAATCATTTTGAAAATCACTACCTATCTTGGGAGGGACTGGAGAGCATTTTGCTAAGTTAACTAACTCAGGCTTATAAGGACAAATATTGTTTAAGACCATTGTTGTAGAAACAAAAAGATAACTGGTAAAACATATATGAGGATCGGGGGTAGGGTGGGGGTAGGACCAGAGGGATGAGGATGGGCAGAGGTTAATCATAGGGTCACATAATTTGATGGGTAAAAGGAGGGGTGGGTAAGAGAAATGGGAAAGATCTGGTGTGAAAAACAATGTATATGAACTTTATAAGCAAACTAGTATAAAATGGAAATTGTATTTTAAGAATGAGCAAACATTTAAGGAGTCTGCATTTGATCAAAGGCCCTCGGTACTGGAGGATGAAGTACATGCTGTGCTGGAGATATTGGTGACATATAAGGCTGCAGCAATTGATGGAATACTAATCCAGCAAGGTGTTTCAACAAATAGATGCAGCCCTCAACGTACTTGCTCATCATCTATGCCCAGAAATTTGGAACACAGTTACTTGGCCAACTGACTGGAAAATATCCTTATTTGTGCCCATTAAAAAAAAATAAACCAAACTGATCCAAGAGAACTTGGAAATTATTGAGAAATATCATTAGTATCACAAGCAAATAAAATCTTGTTGAAGATTCTTTTAAAATGGCTGGAGTAGCACGTCAACAAGGAAATGCCAGAAATTCAAGCTGTATTCAGAAGAGGAACAAAATCATCAGATGGATGGACCCCGGTTGAAAACAAAGACTATTGGAAGGATTTTTTTTTTCTATTGTGCTTTCTTAACCATACAAAGACATTTATCTGTGTGAATTATAATAAATTATGGACAACATTGGTAAGAATAGATATGTCTGATCCCTTAATTGTCCTCATTCAGGACTTGGATATAAACCAAGAAACAGTAATTTGAACATAACAAGGGGATCTTGTACAGTTTAAAATCAGGAAAATTATGCATCAAGGTTGTACGATTTTACTATGATAAGCAATTATTCAAGAAGCTGGACTGTAAGAATGTGGTGCCAGGATTCGAGGAACACTTGTCAACAATCTATAATATGCACATAACATGGCCTTGCCAAAAAAAAAAAAAAAAGAAGGTGGCTTGAAGCATTTATTGATGAACCTCAAAGACTATTATAAGTTTCAGTATAGATTACTGCAATGTGAAATCTGCTGTCAAGGATCTCGCTAACATGCTGAAGAGCAATGCCACTTGAAAGATCAAGTTGTGCCTGACTCAGGCCCTATTATTTTCAAATGCTTCATATGCATGTGGACGTTGGACAATCAATAAGGAACAAGAAGGACTTATTTATGTCTTTGAATTGCGGCATTGGCAACGAATATTGAATAGATCGTGAAGTGCCAAAAGAATAAATAGATGTTGAAAGAAGTACAGCCTGATTGTTCTTTAGAAACAAGGACGGTGAGACTCTGTCTCACAGACTTTAGTCTTGTTATCAGGAGGGGACAGTCACTGGCAAAGGACATCATCTTGGAAAAGTGGAGGGTCAGCGAAAAGACAAAGACCCTCAGTGAGACATATGGGTGTAGTGACCACAGCCATGGGTTAAGCACAGCAGAGATTGTGAGAGTGTCACAGAACCAAGCAGGGCTTCCTTCTGCAGTACACAGGGTCACTATGAATCAGGGCCAACTCACTGATACCTAAGAATAACCAATAATGTCCATAACAACAAGAACTGGTAACAATAGTATCTCACAGGGATGTGCAGGATGGACTCTTCAGGACTGATACTCTGTGAGAAGGCATGGAATTAAAGCAATTCAGGAGAGTGGTTTTTCAGACTGGCAGTTCATGCTACAGACTGCAATTCTGAGCCAATTTGCATATCGACTCTTCATTTTGTGGACTCAGGATCCCATTGACTTCGTCATGATTTGTAGTTTGGGGTATTATTTGTACTTCAATAGTTTTGTAACTGAGGAGACAGAAATTGCTTTTGCTACACTAGTCATCCAGTTGTGCTGCCAACTCAGAAGCAGGTGGTTCGAATCCACCAGGTGATCTATAGCAGAAAGATGGGCAGTCTTCTCCCATGTGATTTACTGCCTCTGAAAACCCACTGGAGGTTCAGCTATGAGTTGGTTCCAACTTGAGGACACATGACACTACCACCACCACAAGCCGTTCAACTCTCTCTAAGAGTATCTGAAATAAAGTCACTCTTCTCTTTCTTCCTGCTCCCGGCCCACTCCAAATATACATATCATTGAACACACAAGGAGATACACACACATATACACATCATGAGTTTGTTTACACCCAGAGAAATCCCATCTTCCTCTTGGCAGGGAAAACTGATACAAAGAGCCACGGTGAACGATGCAGTCTTGGGCCATCAGCATCAGCTGAAGAGGTGAGGACAGAAGGTCTGATTCTGAAGGGCCTGTTAACAACTGTTAGTGGGCACAGAGCCCTGTCAGCCTTCTCTGCTCCCTTGAAACAGCCAGAGATTGTTTTGTCATTTTATCCTCCTGTCAGCATATCGATCAGTGAGTCCTGAGCATTAATTAATTGTTATGTTATCCACCTCAATCCATCAGGAAGGTTGATGTCCTTCCTGGGCACTGTGCCAAGACCCTGGGCTCACTAAAGGTGGCGAGGGAGGGAGATACCGGTAATGAAGGAGAAGAGATGTGATCAGATAAGTCCAGGGAGAAACCGGATGCCACATTTAACAGAGCATATGTGCAACAAGTGGTGCTTCAGAGGATGCAAGTTATTTACACTTGACTCAGTGACTGTGGATATTAACATTAAGGTTTGTGGTTTAACCAGCAGAAGAAGGTGTAGAGATCTGATTTTATAAATAATAAGTCTAAGAAAATCTTATGGAGCAGTCCAACTCCATAACATATTGAGGTTGTTATGAATCAGAATCAGCTCAACCTCATGAGTTGGGAGTTTTTTTGTTTTATACCCCTAAATCAGCATAGGATGAAGCCCTGGGCAAATCATGGATATTGTTAGCTTTGTACAGCATGAATTCTTCTCTTCTTTTCACACGAAATCTAGGAATAAGTTGACTGATTTTTAGACTAACTGTGTAATTACACCATATTATAGTGATGGAGGAAGAGGACCAAAGATCAATGGACCAGAATTTAAAACCCAGAAATGACACACACACAAATATGACTAAATAGGGACAAAAGTGCAAAAGTAATTCAGTGGAGAAATGACCGCCCTTTTAACAAATGATGTGGGAGCAACTGGCAAGGCAGAAATATCCCAAGCCTCAGACTTCAAACAAAAACGGACTCAAACTGGATCAGGGGCTTAAGTGTGAAATCTAAAACAATGAAACGTCTCAAAAAATAGAAGCAATCAACAGAGGATAAGCTAGATGCTTGAGACCTCCTAAATCCTTATGTGCGTTGGAAGACTTCTCTAAAAGAGTTAAAAAGAGAACCAACAGAGGGGAAAAAAATAATACTTAGAAATGACACATGTGACAAAAGATTCATCTCTAAAATTTAAATAAAAATCCAGTACCTCAACAAGAGTCGCTTGAAACGCCTAGTGACCCAACGTACAATAGCCCTAAACCCTGCTCTGTTCTGTGCCAGTCTCACTGTCTCCTTAACACCCAGCCCAATTACTCAAGTCACTGAATCAATCCAACTCACAGAGTGTCTTCTCCTCCTGCACTGTCCCTCCACCCTCCCAAGCATGATGTCCCTCTCCAAGGACTGGTCCCACCTTGGAACATGTCCAAAATATGTCAGATGAAGTCTCAGAATCCTTGCCTCCAAGAAACAGCCCGGTTTCACCCTCTCCAAGATAAACCTGTTTGTTTTCTTAGCAATCCATGGTACCCTCATACTCTTCTCTAACACCATAGCTCAAAGGCTTCTATTCTCCTTCTATCCTCCCTCGTCATTGTCCAACTCTCTGATGCATAACAACTGATTGCAAAGACCATGGCTGGTATCAGGCGCACCTTAGTCTCCAGAGTGACACCACTGCTCTTCAGTACTTTGGAGAGGTCCCTAACAGCTGGTGCCAAGAATGTTGATTGTGAAGCCAAGCAGACTAAATCTGTGAACAATCTTAATTCTTTCACCATCCATCCTGATGCTGTCAGTTGGCCCAGTGGTAAGAATCTTTGTCTTCTTGATACTGAGCCTCAATCCATATTGAAGGCTGCAGTCCTTGACCCTTTGCAGTAAGAGCTTCAGGTCCTTCACAGTTTCATCAAGCAGGGTTGTGTCATCTGCGTAACACAGACTGTTGATGGATCTTCCACCAATCCTGATGCCACACTTCTCCTCATAGAGCCCAGCCTCTCAGATAATCTGTTGTACATATAGGTTGAAAAGGTATGGAGATAGGACACATCTCTGGCATACGGCCGTACCAATTTTGAACCATGCAGTGTTTCCTTGCTCTGTTCTGACAACTGCCTCCTGGTCCAACTATAGGCTTCACATTAACCCAATCCAGTGTTCTGCGATTTCCATTCTTCTCAGAGTCAGCCACAGTTTGTTATGGTCCACACAAACGCCTTTGCATAATCAATGAAACACAGATAGACATTCCTCTGGTATTCCCTGCTTTCAGCTAAGATCCACCTAACATTAGCTACAATATCCCTAGTACCACGACCCCTTCTAAACACAGCCTGGACTTCTGGCAGTTCTCTGCTGATGTGGTATTCCAGTAGTTTTTGGATAATCTACAGTAGAATCTTGCTTGCATGTGAAATCAATGATATTGTTCTATAATTTCCATAGATAGATAGATATGAATCTAAGGCTAATCCATGTTCTTATACTTAGCACTAAAATTCAATCCATAAAGGAAAAATAGATAAACGAAATTTCATAAAAGTTAAGGACAGCTGATCGGTAAAACCCTGTTACAAGGATGACAAGACTCAATATATTAGAAGAAAATATTTGCAAAGAAATATTATCTGGAACATAAAAGAATTCTCAAACTCAACAGTAAAAAAGCAAACAAACCAATCAGAAGATGAGCAATAGAAATGAAAGAACATTTCACTGAAGAATGGTCACTGTAAAACAGGAACATGAAACTTGTTTCCACATCATCAGCTAGTAGAAAAATGCAGACTGGTACCCTAATAAGTTATCATGCATACCAATTAGAATGGCTAAACTTTATTTTTAAGTGACATCACCAAATACTAGCAATGACAGAAACTGAATCATTCAAACATTGTTGGTAGGAATGTAGAATGGTACAGTAACAATTTGGCAGAATCTGGAAGAGAAAAAAAACAACATCTCAAACCTAAGTATGCTGCTATCTTAGGACCTAGTAATTAATCACTGGGCATTTCTCCCAGATAAATGAAGTGTTATGTTGGCACAAAAACTTGCATGAAAATGTTTATAGCAGTGTTATGTGTCACATCCTAAAATTGGAAGCAACTCAGATGTCCTTTAGTGGATAAAAGCTTGAGCAAATTGTGGTAATTCAATACCATAGAATACTATCCTATAATAAAAAGGATACAGCTTTTTGGGCCCACCGTGAGGATCTTTGTTGATACTGAGAAACAATCCATATTAAAGGCTGCAGCCCTTAACCTTCTGAAGCAAAAGCTTTAAGTCCTCCTTAGTTATGGTGAGCAAAGTTGTGTCACTGGCATAATGCAGGTTGTTGACTCTTCCTCCAAACTTGATGCCAAATTCTTCACCTTAAAATCCAGCTTCTCACATGATCTGTTCAGCATACACATTGAAAAGGTATGGAGAAAGGGTGCATCCCTTATGCACTCCAGACCAACAGGCAGTATCACGATAGATGGAGAAAAGTTGAGGTTATTAATTTTTTAATCTTGCTCAGATGTGCCAGCAACACTCATGGCACTAGCAGTCAGGAAATCAAACGATGAGTTGCACTGGGAAAAAAATCTGTTGTCAAAGATCTCTCCAGAGTGCTAAAAAGCAATGATGTAAGTCTAGAAAGTAAGGTGGTCTTGAGACATGGAAGACTATGGTCTTCTCAGTTGCTTGCTATGCATCTGAGAGCTCAGCTGAGAGCAAGCAATGAATAAGAATGTCAAAAGAAGAATCAATGCCTTTGAGTTGTGGTGCTTGAGAAGAGTATTAAACATACCGTGGACTGCCAAGAGAGCATGCATGTCTGTCTTGGAGAAAGTGAAACTAGGTTACTCCTTGGAGGCAAGGACTTTGGAGCTCCATTTTACATACTTTTGACATGTTGCCAAGAGAGACCAGTCCTTAGAAAAGGACATCATGCGTGGAAGAGTAGAGGCTCAGTGCAGGAGAGCAAGACAGTAACTATGACAATGGGGTCAAGAACTCAGAAATGGTGAAGTTGGCTCAGGATAGAGCAAGGTTCAGAGCCACTGTTAATATGGTTGCTATGATTGTCGTTCATTTGACAGCATATGACAACAACAATAAAAAGAAATGAGCTGTTCAAACACACTCTGCAGAGAATGATACTGGTTTGAAACTATCAATCCTAAAAGTTACACACTATGATTTCTCTTCTGTAACATCCTTGAAATGACAAAATTGTAGAAAGCAAGAACTAGTGGTTCCCAGAAGTTTAAGGAAGGGAAGGATGTAGGAAGAAAGTGGGGTTGGCTAGAACAGGACATTAGAAAGTACCCTGTATTCCTGGAATGGTTCTAGAAAAATTTTGGATCTTGACTGAATCAATGATCAATGAAAAAAGAAATCTAATTGTGCTATTGATCTGTAATTCTGTAAGATGTTATTAATGGAGAAATTAGCCAAATGGTCATGAGATTTCACTGATCAGCAATCAGATGTGAATCTACCATTATTTCATTTCAAAAGTTGAATCTTTAAAAAGTGGTAAAGATAACATTTATTTCCTCAGAAATTCTTAATTGGGCTCATCAGTATTTGTTTCAGCTTGGGTGGTTGGAAGACTAGGGGCTGGAATCACCTAGGGTCTCACTCACTCGCAGGTCTAGAAATTGATGCTGGCTTGGATGTACTGCCAGCCAGAACACTTACATATAACCTCTTCATCGCCTGAAATACCTTACAGCATGTTGGCTGGATTCCAAGAGGAGGAGGCAGGAGGAGAGAGATGAAAGCCTGTAGAAGCCAGATCACCTTTTATGACCTAGCCTTGAAGTCTCATGAGCACTACATTCTGTTCATTGAGGCAGTCACAAAGCTACACAGGTTCCAGGAGAAGAAGAAGATATTGTCACTTAATGGGAAAATTGAAAAGTTCTGAAAGAATATGCGGGACCAGAAATATTACTGTGGCCATTTTTAGAAAATTAAGTGTACACCCTCTAAAAGGCTGGTCCACTCTCTCCCCTATCCACACAACTGCTCACAGCTACCTAGTTTACTGGTCGTGGGTCCACCCATACAGAGAGACCACACGTTCCTCTTATAATATTTCCTGTCTTCTGGGGAGGAGCTGGTGAGTCAGATATTCATACCTGGTCAAATTAACAATGACCTAGGCTTTGGGCAACAGGAAGAGAACAGGGCCATATGTACAACTAGAGCAAGGTAAAGAGCACGCGCCATTGGAACAAGGGGAAGAACAGGGCCATGTATACAAATATAGCGAGGTAAGGAGCACGCTCCATCGCAACAAGGGTAAGAGAGTTTTCAGAGCCGGAAGAATCCTTTTTAGCTTTCTAAACAACCCAGAAAGTACTGACATACATAAGGTAGATGAAAATAAATAAAATATGTTCTCATCAACAGACGAATGTACAATCACATGACACGGAAAGGTTAAATATAAAAGAAAAGGAAAAGTTTATCAGACAAATGCAAACAAAGAAAAAGCTAGGCTGGCAATATAAATATCAGAACAATGAGACTTAGATGGAAAGTAAAGCATTAAATAGGACAGAAAAGGCTATGTAATGTTGATAAATGGTACAATCAACAAAGCAGATACAATCGTCAGGAGCCTTTTTTTGTGCTGAATAATGCAGCTATGAAATACATAAAACCAATTAGGTAACAAGTACAAAGAGAAATTGACAGGAACAGAACAGTAATGGAAGACCTTAACACATCACCCCTCAGATCTGACAGATTAAGTAGGAAAAAAATGAATTAGGATTTAGAGCAACTGAATAACGTATTCCATGTGTCTGAAATAATAGATGTATGTCAATTTTGTACTCAACGAAAAGAAAATAAACCTTTTCTCTAAGCACTCATAAAACATTTTCAAAAATTTATCCTATATTAGCCCACAATAGAAATACCAATGCATTCCTCAAGCATAAATTGTACAGGCCACATTCACTAACCACAGTGTAATAAAACAGAAATTAATGGCAAAGTTCAAACCAACAAACCCAAACACAAATTTAACACCACTTTACTAAATACTTCTTGGGTTAAAGAGGCTATCAAGACTGCAATTACCAGTCATTTATAACCTAATTAGAATACTTTGTATTGGCAGTGATGGGAGAGTGCCAGAGACAAATTCTTCATCTAAAAACCTTTCATTATTGACAGAAGAGAGGAAAAAGAAATGACTAAATATTTAATCCAAGAAATCAGAAAATTAGGAGATGATAGTTAATAAATCCCAAAGCAGAACAAATTAAACACCAAGGCCTAATCAAAATGTTATGTGTAAGATAGAATTCTTTAAAAAGAATACAGCAAGAATAAATTCAGAATACTAAACACACAAAATTAAAAATAAGACAGAACTGTTTTAGGGATAAAATAGTTTATGTTAGTAAGGTTAAAAATTGTTAAACTGAATCCACAGGAGCCAAAATATGACTTTAATTTCATACCACCTGAATTTCAGAATCATCTCAGGAACAGGTGTGAGGCCTTGAACACTAATGAGCGAAGACCAGAAGAGTTGTGGGAGGATGTTAAATGTATCATCCAGGAAGAGTGCAGGAGGTCATTACAAAGACAGAAGAGGAAGAAAAGACCAAAATGGATGTCAGAAGATACTCTGAAGATTGCACTGGAACGAAGAGAAGCCAAAGCACAAGGAAGAATCCAAGACACTAAAGAGCGGAACAGAAGATTCCAAAAGGCAGCACGGAATGACAAAGCAAAATATTACAATGAAATGTGCGAGGAGCTAGAGTCGGAAAATCAAAAGGGCCGAACTCGTTCAGCATTTCTTAAGCTCAAGGAACTGAAGAGCAAATTCAAACCTCGAGTTGCTACAATCAAGGATGCTTTCGGCAGAATGTTAAAATGATCCAGGAGGTATCAAAAGAAGATGGAAGGAATATACTGAGTCATTGTACCGAAAGGAATTGGCAGATACAGAAGAATTTAACGAAATAGCATTTCAGCCAGAGCCTATGGTGATGAAGGCAGAAGTTCAAGCTGCTTTGAAGGAAATAGCAAAAAATAGGGCCCCCGGAATAGATGGTATACCAATTGACACATTTCAGCTAACAGATGCTGCCCTGGATTTGCTCACAAAGTTGTGCCAAGAAATCTGGAGAACAACCACTTGGCCAACTGACTGGAAGAGGTCTTTATTTGTTCCCATCCCAAAGAAGGGCGACCCAACTGAGTGTGGAAACTACAGAACAATATCATTGATTTCACATGCAAGCAAGATTCTACTGAAGATTATGCAAAAACAACTGGAACAGTACATCAGCAGAGAACTGCCAGAAGTCCAGGCTGGGTTTAGAAGGGGTCGTGGTACTAGGGATATTGTAGCCGATGTTAGATGGATCTTAGCTGAAAGCAGAGAATATCAGAAGAATGTCTATCTGTGTTTCATTGATTATGCAAAGGCATTTGACTGCATGGATCATAACAAACTGTGGCTGACTGTGCGAAGAATGGGAATCCCAGAACATTTAATCGTGCTAATACAAAACCTATACTTGGACCAAGAGGCAGTCGTCAGAATAGAGCAGGGCAACACTGCATGGTTCAAAATTGGGAAGGGTGTACACCAGGGATGTGTCCTGTCTCCATACCTTTTCAACCTGTATGCAGAGCAGATTATCCAAGAGGCTGGGCTCTATGAGGAGAAGCATGGCGTTAGGATTGGTGGACGATCTATCAACAATCTGCGTTATGCAGATGACACAACTTTGCTCGCTGAAACTGAGGAGGACCTCATGCACTTACTGCAGAGGGTCAACTGCAGCCTTCAGTATGGACTGAGGCTCAATGTCAAGAAGACAAAGATTCTCACCACTGGACCAATCGGTAGCATCAGAATTGAGAGTGTTCACAGCTTCAGTTTGCTCGGCTCCACAGTCAACACTCTTGGCACCAGTAGCCAGGAAATCAAAGAACGTATTGCGATGGGAAAGTCTGTGGTTAGGGACCTCTCTAAAGTACTCAAGAGCAACAGTGTCTCTCTGGAGACTAAGGTGTGCCTGATACAGGCCATGGTTTTTGCAATCACTTGTTATGCATCAGAGACTTGGACAATGACTAGGGAGGATAGAAGGAGAATTGACGCCTTTGAGCTGTGGTGCTGGAGAAGAGTATTGAATGTACCATGGACTGCCAAGAAAACAAACAGATTCATCGTAGAGAGGGTTAAACCAGGCTGTTCCTTGGAGGCAAGGATTCTGGGGCTTTGCCTGACATACTTTGGACATGTTGTAAGGAGAGACAGGTCTTTGGAGAGGGACATCATGCTGGGTAGAGTAGAGGGACAGCGCAGGAGGGGAAGACCCTCTATGAGGTGGATTGATTCAGTGACTGGGGTAATCGGGATGGGTGTGTCAGAGGCAATGAGATTGGCACAGGATAGAGCACGGTTTAGGGCTGTTGTACATAGGGTCGCTATGAGTCACAAACGACTCGACGGCACATAACAACAACAACAGTTTTACATGTAGGTGTTTAAGGAATCTTGAAATCTAGACTGTGAGGACGCGACGCGTATGTGAGGAAAATGCTGTTGAAGTGTGAGAAGGCAGCGGTGTGTGAAGGTTGAGAGTCCGAGCTCTAGGGGTTAGATTTGTCTCCAGTGTTGACTTGCTAGTCATGTAAATTTGGCAAATCATGTAATCTCTTAAAATTTCAGAGGGCTCATCTTTAAATTGGGGATGACAATATCTACCTGTTGCAGCTATTCCTAAGCAATCAGAGAAATAGTACAACTCAAGTTCTTAGGACAAATCTTACTCCCAAAAAATACACTAAGCATTTTAATTTTTGCATTTTTTCAAGCTTACAAGAACTAATATTTCATAGAATATTTCGGTAATTTCAGGGCATACAGAAGATGGGATGTTTCTCATTTGACTTTTTAAAATCATTATCTTGATACAAAATCTCGACAGCATTAACACAAAAAGATAAATTTTATTTAGATTTGCATATAAATGTAGTAGATTAACCAGAATCCATTATTGTAAGAAGACCCGAAGATATTATTTACAGCCTCAGAAACCCAATGGAAAGTCAACTATGTGTCAGTTGCGAGTCAACAGCAATGTGATGTCAAATAGGATGATCCTGTAGGCATGCCTGAATGGCTCACTGTGCACGCAGAACACGAGGCCTTTCAGCCGTGAAGCTGCATCTCACTCAGCAATCCTTCGTCAAGTTGCCAAGGCTGTAAAGCACAACAGGAGGGACATGCCCATCTTTCTCCCTCATCGCTGCTGGTGGATTCAAACAGAGATGTTCAGCCTATGGGTTATCACCCAACTCCCTAGCACACCTCTCTTGTTATTAACTGACCCATAGCTGACTCTCCAGCGGATTTGCAGAGGTAGTTAATAGCATGCGAGATTGGCCACCCTGCTCCTGGGGAGCGGCTGGTGGATGCAAACCACATGCCTTCAGGTTAGCAGCACAGTTTCTTACTACTAGGTCACCAGATAGCTCCCTTAGATGGCCACAAACTTCTAAGTTTTGGGGTGGCAGTTGAGTGTGTGACCTTTTTGTACACACGGGGGCTTCCTTTTAGCTATTAGTCTAGAAAAATGAGATACAGCTAAAAATTTGTATTCAAGGTTAAGCGCGACAACATTAAACTTTTACGAAATCTAAACATTTGACAGTAGGAGAATATAATGTTTAAATAAACATAGTGTTTGAATTCCATACAGAAAGGACTACCGTGAAATTATATTAAATATTTCAAAAAATTCTTCACAACATGAAGATGTATTCAGGATATATTTTATTGTTATTATGTGCCATCAAGTCGCCCGTGACTCATAGCGACTCTGTACAGTAGCTCTGAAGCCTGCTTTAGCCTGAGCCAGTATCCTGAGGCAGTATCGTCAACTCTGACATACCTAATCTCATTACCCCAGTTACCATGTCAACCATCTCATCCTGGGTCTTCCTCTCATGCACTGTCCCTCTACCCTTCCAAGCATGATGCCTTTCTCCAAGGATCAGTCCCTCCTCGCCCCATACCCAAAGTATGTGAGACAGAGCTTCAAAATCCTTGCCTCCAAGGAAAAGCTAAGTTTCACCCTTTCCAGGACAGACCTATTTGTCCTCTTGGCAGTCTATGGTATGTTCAGTACTCTTCTCCAGCACCACAATTCAAAGACATCAATTCTTTTTTCTGGCATCCTTAGTCATTGCCCAGCTCTCTGGTATATAGCATATTTTATTAAGTATTACAAAAGAATACAAATTTTATACAGCATGGTTGCATATGGGGAAACTACATATTTATATGTATGTGAATGTGCATATATGTATAGATACATATAGGTGATTTCATTTCTACATATATATCTAAGTATAGATAAAATATATAGATATATATAGACATATACCAAGTATTCTAAGATATATACTTAGTATATATCTATATATCTTAGTATACATAAGTATAGATATTTACTGTCTTGACCTCATGCTCTATGAAGAGAAAAGTGGCATAAGGATTGGAGGAAGACTCATCAACAAACTACGTTATGCAGATGACACAACCCTGCTTGCTGAAACTGAGGAGGACCTGAAGTGCTTGCTGCAGAAGGTCAAGGACTGCAGTCTTCAATATGGATTGAAGCTCAACATCAAGAAAACAAAGATTCTCATCACTGGGCCAATTGGCAGCATCATAATAGATGGAGAAGAGAGTAAGATTATTAACAGCTTCAGTTTTCTTAGCTGCACAATCAACATTCTTGGTTCCAACAGCCAGGAAATTAAAAGACAAACCACATTGGGAAAGTCTGCTGTCAGAGACCTCTCCAAAGTACTGAAAAGCAATAATGTCAGTCTAGAGACTAAGGTGCACCTGATATAGGCCATGGTCTTTGCAATTACTTGCTATACATCAAAAGCTGGACAATGACAAGGGATGATGGAGAATTAATGCCTTTGAATTATGGTGCAGGAGAAGAGTATTGAATATTCCATGGACTTCTAGGGGAACAAACAGGTTCGTCCTGGAGAGGGTGAAGCCAGGCTGCTTCTTGGAGTCAAGGATTCTGAAGCTTCGTCTGACATACTTTGGACATGTTGCAAGGAGGGACCAGTCCTTGGAGAGGGGCATCATGCTTGGGAAGGGGGAGGGATGGCACAAGAGAGGAAGACCCTGAGTGAGATGTAATGACTGACTGACTGAGGTAATGGGGGTAGGTGTGTCAGAGACAATAAGGTTGGCACAGGTTAGAGCAGGGTTTAGGGCTATTGTACATCTTAGAAACAGTTATTCAGATTCTTGTACACCAATGTCCATGGCAATATTATTCATGATAGCTGGAAGGCATAAACAGGTCATGTCTACCAATAGATTAATCGGTAATCAAAATATAGTACACACATAATGGGATATTATTCAGGCATGAAAGAAAAATGAAGTTCTGATACATCCAGTATGGATAAAAATTGGAAAAATTATACTGAATGAGATTTTTGTTGTTAGGGACCACCAAGTCAGCTAGTCACAGTAACCCTATGAAAAACAGTTCTGAATATTTTCCTCCTATTCGGCACCATCCTCCCATCTCTGTCCTGCTTAAGCCCACTGTTGTAGTCAGAGTGTCAATCCATTTGGTCTTCCTTTCTTTCACTGACCTTCTAACTTTTTAGCATAATGTCCCTCTCCAAGGATTGGTTCCTTTAGAGAATATACCCAAAGTAAGTGAGACCAAGTTTCACTCTCCTTGCCCCTAAGGAGCACTGTGGTTCCACCTCCTTTGTGGACAGGTTTGTTTGTTCTTTTGGCAGTCCATGAGACATGCAGTTGTCTCTGCCAACACCACAATTCAAAGGCCTTGATTCCTTTTTTGGTTATCCTTATTCACTTTCCAATCCACAGGAAGCAATCATGAACATCATGGTTTGAATCAGGCACGCCTTAAGTCTTTAACCTGGTATCCTTGCTTTTTAGCCCTTGGGCGAGGTCCCTGAGAGCAGGTTTTCCCAATGCAATACGGCCTTTGACTTTATGACCGCTGCTACCATGGTGTGCATCCAAGTAAAAGGAAATTATTGGAAATTTTAAACTTTTCTCCATCTATCATCATGCTGAGTATTGGTCCAGTGTTGAGGATTTTTGTTTTCTTGATGTTGATAATAACTGGTATTGAAGTCTTTGATCTTCTGCAGTAAGTGCTTCATATCTTCTTCACTTTCTGCAAGCAAGTTGTGCCATTTGAATAAAACAGGTGGATGCAAAGAGTCTTCCTCCAATCCTGATGCCACATTCTTGTTTATACAGTGCAGCTTCACAAATCATTTGCTCAGCACACAGATTAAATGAATGAGATAACATAGATATAACAGGACAAATATGGTAGAATTCTACTTAGAGATTAAATACTCAGAATAGGAAAATACATACAGAAACAGTTTATCACTGGTTCCTTGAGCAATGGGAAGGGGAAATGAGGTGTTATGGCCTGAGGAGGACTAAGTTTCTGTTCGGAGTGCCAAAAAACTTTTGGAATTGTAGTGGTACATGTTATATATAGGTAATTGCATGAATGTCACTGAACTGCACATTTAAAAACTGTTACAATGGCAATAGCCTGATACATTTGTCAATTTTGCCTAAGTACATGGGTCAAATTGTCATGGTCCACCTATTCAGGAACTATGATATGATTCTCATTTTGTGAAACAACAAATGCAAAAGGTTACTGGCTGCAATACAGTTTGAGAGAGAGAAAGACACAGAGAGAGAGAGACAGAGAGAGAGACTGTGTATCGGAGAGGAACAAAATGAAATACAGCAAAATGTCACAGTGGTTATTTTAGGACCGTTTTAATTTTCCTCTCAACTTTTTTGTTTTCTCTTAATGCCAATGTAGGCAAAAAAATCAAATAATAGCAAAACATTTTTAAGCAAGAATCAAACAAAAGAGGTAGCACAGGACTTGTAACGCAGCATTTCTGAATTTAAGGCAATTTGGGCAGGGACCATGGTTGGAAATGTAGGGAAGGAGGGGAGGGCATTCATGGAGAGGGACGGCAGCACCGTGGACACTGTGAAGACGGTGCAGAACTGGGCACAGCTTCAATACGTTTTGCATAGGTTTGCTGAGTCAGAGTCGACAGCAGAACAGTAACATCATTTTTGTAACTTCATTTCTAAAAAATTGTGTAATAATGAAGTATTTAATAAAATATATAGTCATGCTTAGGAGGGTGGAGGGACAGTGCAGGCGAGGAAGACCCTTGATGAGATAAATTGATTAAGTGACTGAGGTTATGGAGGGATAGGTGTGTCAGAGACAATGAGATTGGTACAGGTTACAGCAAGGTTTAGGGCTGTTGTATATAGGGTCACTATGAGTCACAGGCAACTCGATGGCATATAACAAAAATATAGAGCTCATATTCATTAACTGGCAATTGGTAGTCCAATCATAACTCTTCATTCTACCTCACTCTAATCTTCTTTCAAATGAAAATTAATGTGAAAGCTTACTTTAAAATATTTAGTGTACCAGAACATAATCATCACATCCAATTTCGCTCCCCTACTTTCTTGGTGACAGATAAGACTATGAGATGGGAGATTCTAATTGTTTATGTCACTCCCCACCATTCAGCCCGGGTTCTCTCCTATGATGCTGCCATATGGCTATACAACAAACATACAATGGAGCTAGTTGTCACAATGTCGGTGAAGGACAAACAGGGCAGAAGCTGGGTGTGGAGGGAGGTATCAGCCTTTTCTCTCCATTTCCGAATTTTCACTTCTGGAAATCCAGGCCAGTGTAGAACTGATTCAACCTTTGGCAAGTTTCTCCCCTGGCTATAACTTAATGGTTTGTCCTGGGACAAGAAAATGGATGCATGTGTTCTACTTGACCAAACCCATACCCACACTGTATCATGTGCTTCACTTCTTATCCAGTCTGATGTTAATCAAGGGCCTGGTGTGATAAATCCACAGAATGAATTATCAGGAAAACAGTCACAGCCCCTGGAGCCAAGGAGCTCAAATGAAAGCTATTTGTTGTTGTGTGCCCTTGAGTCAGAACTGACTCACAGCTTGCTTACCTACCGTTTGGTTTTTTCCCCCTTAAGCTATAAATTGCATGGGAGGAGATGGCCCATTTTCCCCCCAAGGAGCAGCTGATAGATTTGAACTGTGTTCAGTCAGAAAAGTGCAGTGCAAAAGGCAATAGGAAAGACAGTTTGGGCAAAAGAAAGGGGAGGAAAAAGGAACAGATAAAACAGGCCTACAAGGGTGACAGAATGTAATCCAAGGTGTTACTAAACTAATGGAAGGGCACTGTCCTCCTTTCCTCTTGCTTAGTTTAAATCAGATATATGTACCAATGAAAAGCAAGAATACAACGCCGAACTGAAATAATAATACACTGCTGGAGTACATTTTAGGGGCAAGCCAAATCTCCGTTCTCCGTTCTGTGATCCCCAGCTTTGCAAGTCTATGAAATGCCTTGGATGCCAGGATTTAGCAATTTTGATTAGATTCATTGTGTGGCTTGTTCAGTCTAAGTGGGATTTTGTGTTATTAAAGAAAAGGATTTTGAAATGTGGGGGTTTGTAATTTAGAGGCAGGACCTAGGGGTTATCTGATCCAAGTCATAAGGTCACTCAAGTCTGCTTAACCCCAGGATATGCATATCTGTATATAGAGCCCTAGGGATAAAGTAAAGATCTAAATGCTGCGAGAATCGTAAATCAGGGCATCTGGCTCCTGGATAGTCATACTGTAACAACCAAAAAGGGACGGGAGAATCCACTCACTCTGCCCAGTTGCCCACACTCCTGTTCTCCTCTCCAGCCTCCTTCCAGAGAGCCCCTAACGATCGCCCCAACCCAGAGTTGTGGGTGGATCACGTGGCAACAGAGGACGCCAGGTTCTAGGAGGAGAAACAAAGAAACAGCAGGTGTAGGTCCTTTAAGGCTAACACGCCGTCCCCTGCTGTTCACTATTTTACTTCCGTGCTGTTCACTTTTCCAGGGCATCAAAGAGCCGGGCTTTTCAAAATGCTTCCTCTGCCTCAGAGAAGCCTGGTTATGAGGTAAAGAGAAGTGCCGTCGTGTTGGGCAGACAGTGGAATGCCTGGACTCTTCTTAAAAAGTATTTTTTTTTTCTATGACTTTCAGGTGAACATCCGTATAACCATCCGATTTTAAGCAGTGCTACCCAGACCCCTACACATGGTGAGAGATGATTTAGAGCATTCTGTATTCCATCTTCATTCCAAGTGGGTCCATTCTAACCACTGATGACTATCAGAGCTTCAAACACATGGTCATTGGCTCACAGAAGCTAAAGGGATATGTAGGAGTCACATGTCGCCTTCCCTGGGCCATAATGCTCCACTCTTACTTTGTGACCATTGTTCCCTTGGCATCTCAGTCTCTGATATTATCAAAGTGATCTTCTCACTGGAAAGGGATGTGGATGAACCCTTTCTCAATTGATTTCTCTGTTTTATCCAGATCATTCGTTGTATAAGTTCCATATGTCCATGGCCACGTGGTGTAACCCTCTCCTTTGCCCAAATGTAATCATTTACTAGTGACATGATAATTGATAAGCTGTATTTAGTCTCCCCAAACAAGCGAAGAGCTGATACAATTTAAAACCTAACTTTGTGAAATTCAGATTTTAGTCTCATAGCACAAAAAGCCCACTGAAAGTAGCAGAGTCTTTGAGTGGTAACGCAACGTCAAAAGGTTACAAAAGGACATTTGCTTTGTAGGTAATGACATGCCTCTGTGAGATCACAACATAACATTTGGAACCACAGAGAAAAACTAGTTTTGATACCTGTTCATGACTGGATAGAACATGAGACAGTCATATAAATTGTGAAATATCAGTCACACTTCTCTTTTTATTGTGAAAGAGTGAAAACTTCATTAAATTGTAGAGAGAAGGAAACTGAAAACAAAAAGTAAATTCCCCATCCCACCTGGTCGGGAGACCTACCACATTCATGGCAGTTTATGCTCTGTCAATGCCTCAACACTGAGATCAAGAAGCACTGTAATTAAGATGATGGGAAGGTTGTGTTTTTATAAGCCTGTCCAGTGCTATGCTGCTGGTTATGTGCTGAAAACATGAGATTAATAAGATTTTCCCATCGTGAGGTCTAGGAAAAGTTGGAAGTAGGAGAAAATAGATTATAGAAAAGGTATGATGTTAGCAGTGCTGTTGGCAGTGGCAATATAAAGGAAGGTTCTGGAGAGAAACAAACTGAATCAAGGTTGGGAATTTAAGTTACTAACTTAACGTGGCTGATGAGAGTCAACTCTAAGTTGAATGGCTTGAGCCAAGTTTGATTATATAATAGAGGATTTCATTATTGGAGTCCACGGGTGATGCAAATAGTTAACATGTTAGAGGCTGGAGGTTCAAGGCTGTGCAGAGGCACCTCAGGAAAAAAGGCATGGAGACCTCCTCCTGAAGGTTGGTCACTGAGAAGCCGATGGAGCACAGTCCCATTCTGACATACACGTTGGAATCAAGCCAGCGACAACTGTTTGTTATTATTTGCACAACATAAGCAGGAAAATAGCCAATGTTTCTAGAGGAATGAGTTGCTTATGGTGAGATATGCAGATCTAGGGTGTGATATACCATTGGATAGGCAAGAAAAATCCATCAACGGGCATTTAGAAATGCAGAAGGAAGACTGGAGGGAGGTGAGAGCTGAAGATGGAAGGTACACTTGAGAGGCATTAAAAGAAGCAATGGATGTGTTAGCAACAGGTGAGAATGCTGAAGAAAAAAAAAAGCAGAAAGCAGAGGCAGGGAGCTGGGCGACTGGAGGACGTCCATGGTGCTGGATCAGCAGTAAGAGGGGGACCAGAAAAGGCAATCCAGGAAAGCCCCTATTGGCTTGGGAATACTCCAAAAGAGGAATCACTGAGCTCATGTTCCCCAGAAGGAGCCAACACAAGTACAGCTTCCTGAATACAGGAAGGAGGAGCCAGTCTTCCTCCTCTCTCCTCCAACATGTCTGTCCAGTTACGCAGTCGTGAAATGAAACAGGGATGGATGAGATGCACTCCCTGCCCTTGGGCAGCACACAGCAGTACACGAGTCCACAAGAGTAAGAGCAGAGTGGTTGCATACATTCCTCCCCTGGATGGTACCCATTCCCCAGAAGCTGGCACAGCATGTATTAGAAGAGATGTCCTGTGTCTAGTTAATGAATCAAGGGGAACTCACTGGCTCCTCTTCTTGACCATCAGAAAAATTTGAAAGGAAAACTTGTCAAGGAAAGGGACACACTAAGGAGGTCAATAAACCCAACTGAAGTCAGATTACTAGGGATCCCTTAGACTCTAAATTGGATGATATGGACTCAAAGAGCGGCAGAGCTCAGTGAGCAGATACCACTGTGGGCTTGGAAAACCCTAACACTTATAGTGGAAAGCATTGAGTCAAAGGAAAATAAGAATAGAGACAGAAGATGGGAAGGTATTACAGTACGGCATAAAACATGAACAACGGACAGAGAGGCAGAAGGCAAAGAAGAGTTCTCTTTAACTTGATAACATGTTACAGAGAACAGTGAGAGGTAAGAGGTGTATGTGGAAGTGGATGAGCTATTTAGTGATGGGTTTGGCAGCTCTCCAATGCCAGCAGAGAAAGGGAAGTTCTTACTACCTGAGTATGGCACGGACTGAAGAAACAGCAGACTAGTGGAGATGACCTAGCTTTAGTGAGCAACACTCCCAGCTTCCTGGCATCTGTCTGATCCATGCCCAGAAAGTCCTTTCTGTACAACATGTTCTGAACCCTCAGAAATGTAGAGCATCCCTGCACCTCCTCACATAAGTGAACCAGCTCTTTGGCTGGACTCCCCTGGCTCCAGCCCCAGTGTTGGGGGGATGACAGTGCAGGCAGGAAGGGATAGAGAAGCTGGGAGTTCCCTCTGCTTGGGGCAGCCATTGGAGCAGGTGTAAGAGGACTTCTTTCTGCCCCACGGTTCAGAGCACCCACATCTGCCACCGTTCAGTATTCTGCCAGGTACATGGGAACCACAATCCTTGGCCATATCTGTCCAAAGTTAGAGCCTACTTACTCCTTCTTGGTACTTCTTTGGCCTTAAAGTGTCCTGAACTAAATATGATGACTGAAGGATGAGACCAGACTATATATAACCTCCCAGTTACGCTCCCTCATTTCTAGGAATGGTACCACCATCTCCCCAGGCAACCACCTGTCATCTCCCATGACTTCCTGTTATGTCTCTTGCAGTCATTTATGCATCAAGGCATGCTCGTCTTCTTTTCCTGGACCCCCGTTCTTACCTATCCCCTCATCATCACTGTCACCCAGGCTCGCATCAGTTCTTCCCTGTACTGTGCTATTTGCAGTTTGACCCCCACTGTACACCACTGTTCTTCACTTCACTTTCCTTCTGTGCTCCATTCCTCCCCCTCCCCGATTCTTTTTCCCAGGTGTGGTTTTAAACAACATACCTTTCTCTTCAGACTTTGTAAACTCGAGGCTTTCTGACTGAGAGAAGAAGAAAAAGAGTTTGCTGTGCTGAGCATTTGCCTGCATTCTTTCCTCCAGCCACTCAGAGATGGCTTTGGATAAAGGAACTGAAATGGCTTTGGGCTGGGAGAAGGTCAAGGTGGGACTATCGGAGAGCTGGAGTGGCATTATAGATGGGACAGTGGTCGGAATCCCAATGAATATGTAGACCAAACAATTCACTACATCTCTTTCAAACTCGAATTTTTTTCCCCCCTGAGCCCAAGCATGAGGCCTGCCTAAAGCTATTAGGTAAGAAACAGAGATTTTACACAGAAATAGATCTTAGGAGCCCCCTTGGCTTTACTGGGCTTAACTTTTAATTGAACAACTTAGTGATGCTCCGGGAGAAAGCGTTTACTGCTTTGTCTCAGAGTCATGTTGCCATTCAGGGGACAGTAAATGGTCACTATGGCCAGCAGCAGTTACACCCACACTCATCCCCAGGTTCCTTGACAGCTGGAAAGGAATACAAGGGAAGCTGAGGTGCTCACATCACCGCTGTCCTCACACGGTGGGGTGGGAGAGCAGGATGGAGTTCTAAGTCAGCGTTAAGCAAAAAGGTGAAGAGACAGAATCTGGAACCTTCTCTCCTGCCTGCCCAGCATTCAGCCTTGCTGACACCAGGCACCTCCCTTCTCTTGCAGAGAAGCCCCGGATGAACAACATCCTGACGTCAGCCACGGAGCCCTATGACCTCTCCTTCTCCCGGTCCTTCCAGAACCTGGCTCACCTGCCTCCCTCCTATGAGTCTGCAGTGAAGACCAATCCCAGCAAGTACTCCTCTCTGAAGAGGCTAAGTAAGTTGTTTGTTTCCCTAGGGACTGGGCGGCCTCTGGGGCCTCTGTGACATCCTCTGGGGTCTAACTCTCTTGTCCTACATCTGAGTAGTCTGATGTGAAGGTGGAAGGTGGGAAGATAACTAAGCCTGTTGTTTTTGTTAACGCCTGGTCCATTCTTCCCAGGCATAGAATAGAGATCATGGAATCTGAATCAGCTTTTCAACTCAGCAGGCCAACTGGTTAGAGAGGAATCTAACTATTAAGAGAAAGCTTTCTCCCATCCCTGCATCCACCTGCTTTCTTCAAATTGTGGGCTTTCCTCACTCCTGATAGTATTTAGGAATAGAGGCTAACAATGATCAGAACTCTCTCATAGACTTTCCCGGGGCTGTACGGTTATCAAACAAAAAAGAGTCCATAAACCAGCTTCCTCTGTAACCCACCCACCACCATCCTGAAGACTTGAGATTCCTCTGTTCCCCGCCACTCCACACCCCACCTTAAGTCAGCCAAGTCTTAGTCACCCAGTGGTCCTGGCTCTGCCATTGAAGCCTAGGAATGCTGTAGGCATGATGAGCTTCCAAAAGCTCAAACTCATTTCCATGGACATGGAGCTGACTCACAACTGATCCACCATTCCCGTGCCTCCTGTGGCTGTAAATCAGAGGGGAGGAGATTGCTCGTCTTTCTCCCGGGGATTGGCTGGTGGATTTGAACTGTAAGCAGGATGAAGCTGTTGAGTTGGCAGTACAGCTCCTTACAGACAATGCCACCAGAGCTTCCTCCCTTTCATGAGCTTAAGTAGCCAGAAGATCAAGAAGGTGCTTTGAGGAAAGGCAATAGCAGGGGACTGGTTAGACACTGTAATGTAATTAATGTTATAAAACAAAATGTGCATCAATGATTACATTAAAAAAAAACAATATGCTTTGTAAACTTTCAATTAAATCACAGTAGAAATTTAAAAGATGCTTTGAAAGAAAACTGTCTCTCCTGACTATCTGACCCTTAAACCTTCTGCTTCCATTTCCCCATGAATCTCGTGTGATGAGCACTCAGCTAAAGTAGGAGCCCTGGGGCTAAGCGTTTGCTTGTAACTTCAGGGGAACCCACCCTGGTGGAAGTTCAGCCCTCAGTCACCTCCATGGTGAAATGCTCATTTTCTACAATTCCAGGTGGGATCCTTGGGTTTCCAAGGAATCTAGTTACACACCTGAGGAATATGGAATGTGGCTCAGAAGACACATCAGTAGCCCCAGGGGAAACTGAGGAACATTTCCCCCCTTTGCAGAAATGTAGACAGCTGTCTGCAGGACACCTCTTTCCTCAGCATGGAGCAATGCAGACTTGTGTGTGTATACTGGGTACCTGCAAGGGTACAGCAGGAGGTGTGTACTGGGGGTGAGCGTGGAGGAGGGAACAGAAAAGAAGGTGGTGCATCTGAATGAGGTACATCTGTAGGATTGCTCCTGCTTGTTCTCATCCCAGGCTCAGTGTGTGGGTAAGTGGGAGCCAAGTTGTCTATGTGTTAGCTTTCTGTGCATTGACTGTTGTTCCAGAGAAGGTGTTACTACAGTCCTCCAGAGAAGGAGTTAATAGCTAAGCACTTAACAAGAGCCTCCGAGTTACAGCATCTTGCTTTACTCTAGCAGGAGGCTGGCTCTGGGCCTCTGCCTCCTGAAGAGACTCCAGTCCTCACTGGGAAGCTGCTGGCTGCTACTTGCTTGTTTCAGCAAGAGGTCGGGGAGCCACTTGTCCAAGTCAAGGATGTGGCAGAAGCGACAAAGCAGTGGGAATTCTGGAGCCTGGGCAGGCCTTCCAGTTAGCCATGGGAACTTGGAGGAATTTCTTTAGCCTCTTCCCAGTCAAATGTGGCCCATGGAAGAGTTATCAGCACCACCTGGGAACTCCTTGAGAAAGCCTGAGAAATATAGGCTCTCAGCCACACTCCAAAGCTCGTTCACCTGCATTTAGCAAGACTTGGCAGGGTTTCCTTGTATATTAAAGAGAAGTATTGCTCTCACCTACCTGGGTCACTGTGTCCTAATCCATGAGATAAGGTTAGAAAGCAGAGAGGCAAGAGACCAGTTTTGATTCCTGGCCAGTCCAGTGCATGCTCGGTGCCACTTGCCCGCAGTGTCTGACAGTGGAGGCTCTGCATGATGCTGAATGGGCTTCATTGGAGCTTCTAGCCTAAGGTGAATTAGGGGAAAGAGTTCAGGTGAAAATCCTGTCTTATTGCTGTCGATTTGGACCAACTCATAGCCAATCCTCCTGTGGGTTTTCAGAGGCTGTAAATTTCACAGGAAGTTGTCCATTTTCCTCATTCTTCTGAAAATTAAAACTGACTTATCTCATTGCCATGAAATAGGAATCAATTCATCGCTGACCATCCAGCAGGTGATCAGAGACTGTAGAGCCCAGGAGAGGAGATTGCCCATCTTTCTCCTGAGGAGAAGCTGATGTATTTGAACCTCCTGTCTTTGCGATGACAGCACAACTCCTTATCCAGCTAGGTCACCGGAGCTCCCTGAAAATTAGCCAGTGAAAACTCTATGGGTCAGAGATGGATTTGGCAAGCCCATACACCCTGTATCCTATATGCCAGTCCACGTAAAACTTGTGCTTTTTGCCCTTAAAACAAAGCAAAAACAAGAATGGAAGAAAAACCTATATGGTTGTTTTGTTTTGTTTTGTTATTTGTGGATAACAAGACAAACAGTTTAATATTACTTTTGGAAAAGACTCTGATCTCTTAGTTAAGATCTTAACATTTAGCATTCGTATCTGCTGATGCAGAAAGGATAAGGGGAAAAATTATTTTGATAAAGCGAATACAAAAAATGCACACAATAATGTATTCAACCAGTGGGCTACATTTTCTTTTCCTTTTAATAAAACCTGTATGTTTCAGGTAAATTTCACAGAAGATCATTGCCATGGGGGTCTCAATGAGGTGGGGGGCACCTCAGAGGAACCATAAGCAATAGAGGCTGTCATCCCTGATGACAAAGCTCTGGGGGCGGGGGGAAGCTGCTGAGACCAGCCGTGCTGTTGATCACCCAGCTTCTGCTCTGTCTCTTGTCTCTCCCTGCAGCGGACAAGGAGGCAGACGAGTACTACATGCGGAGGAGACACCTGCCAGACCTGGCCGCCCGGGGCACCCTACCCCTCAATGTCATCCAGATGTCCCAACAGCAGCAGAAGCCGCTGCCTCGGGAGCGGCCCCGCCGGCCCATCCGGGCCATGTCGCAGGACAGGGTCCTGTCCCCGGAGCGGCGCCTGCCTGATGACTTCGGCATGCCCTATGATCGCATCCTGTCAGATGAACAGCTGCTGTCCACCGAGCGCCTGCACTCCCAGGACCCGCTGCTGTCCCCGGAGCGGACGGCCTTCCCTGAACAGTCCCTGTCACGGGCCATCTCTCACACAGACGTCTTTGTGTCCACGCCCGTGCTGGACCGCTACCGCATGACCAAGATGCACTCCCATCCCAGTGCCTCCAATAACTCCTACGCCACCCTGGGCCAAAGCCAAACAGCGGCCAAGCGCCAGGCCTTTGCCTCGCGCCGACATAACACCGTGGAACAGCTGCACTACATCCCGGGTCACCACACCTGCTACTCAGCCAGCAAGACCGAAGTGACCGTGTGACTGGGGCAGGGCCACATGAATGGGGTGGGCTGCCTTCGCCCAGAAAGCCATACCCCAGGGGCACTGCCCGGGACGGTCAACCTCAGACCTAGGATCTAGGACATCTCCCCCCTTCTTCTAGAAGCATCCTGGGGAGTGAGGAGGGCCTAGACCCCTGCCTCACGCCCAGCCCCTTTGCCAAACCCCTTCCAGACCCCGTCTCCCTTTCTGGGGACTCAGCTGCAGATTGTGTCAGTGAGAGGACCCTCTCCGGACCCTGGTCTGGGGACCAGTGGGCATAGTCGGTGGGCTGAGCAGATAGGCTCCTCGGTCTCATTCATTCACCTAGAACCGCATCACAGGAATCTTCTAGTGCCTCAAAACTGCCTGCTCGCTGTTGCAGAGCCAGGGAGCTGCTGTGTCCAAAAGCACAATAATGATTCTTTCCTGCCTGCTGGAGCTGGGGCGTCACCAGTGCCCCTTACTGAGCTGGCCCCTCCCTGAGGGCCCCGGCCTCAAGGTTAGAGATTCTGCCTGGTTCCAGGAGCTGGCCACCCTGCTCACAGCATCCACTGTCCCCTCCTCTGGGGGGATGCTGCCCTTCTCCAGCCCAAATGTGTCCCCCCCCTGGGTTTTCTGGGCACATAGGCAGAGGAAAGTACTGATGGGTTGCAGGGGCTTTTGGGGTGCCCTTCCCGGCCACTTGGTTCTGTCTATACTTTTTCCAGGCCTCTAGGTCTGTACTGAGAACCCCCCACCCAGGCTGCCTTCTCCCCCTTTGCTCTGCTCCCCAGAGGTGCCTGTTGGTGGCTGGAGAGCCCACCCTGGGGAGGGCACTGTGACACCCTGGGCCTCAAGGGCTCTCCATTCCCATCACCTCGGGCTCCTGACTGTCCCCCACCACCTGAGTCAGCCAGGAGGGAGGCAGGGGCTGCTGGAGAGGGGTGGCTTAGCCTCCTGTGAACAGGCCTCAGCACCTACCTGCCTGCCTGCTTTCTGTCAGTCACTGCCCACCTGCTGGGCCCCTTCTGGGTTCAGAACCCGCTCACTCTCACCTGTATCCCACTCCCCTTCTCCCATCCTTCTGCAACTCTGCTACCCAGTGCCTCCTCTGGGTCAAGGTGACAAAGACTCATTAGCCACCCAGGTAATGGTATCAAAGATCTCCGGGCTCACATGGTGGCTCCATGCCACATCAGTCCCAGCCTGCAGGGGGCGCCTGGGCATCAGGCAGGTTAGACTCTGGGCTGGGTGGAAGGAGGTGGAGGTGCCTGTTCTCCTGAGGGCAATATCCATTCCCAGGAGCCTGGGGGTGGGAGAAGGGGCTCCTCCATAATCAGGGCTGCAGTGTGGGAGGAAGGCTGGGCTTGGGCGGCAGGGGCTGGAGCCAGATTCCAAAAGTGGTGACCTTACACTGGGACTTCACCTTCTCTTAGTTCTGTCTTCTGTATAGCATGTAGGACCCTTAAAAAAGGTGAGCAGGGAGAATTCATCAGTGGCAGCTCTGGGAATTTTTTTAATCATACCAAATCCCCACCTGGAGAGAAATCAACTGATTCGCCTGATTATTTCACGATTCCAAAGCTCTGTTTTCTCCTCACCAAAGTTCACCTCTCTTGGTGCACAAGAAGCTCCAGGAGACACTGTCAGGTGATGAAAGATTGGGGTGGGAGGGGGTTACAGTCATGATCCTCAGCCTGCCCACTGGGAAGGGTCTCTGCACCCTTGAGACTGAGGGGCAATCTCTGCTTTCCTCCCCCACAAACACATAAACCTCCCTGAGGGCTGGTCCCCATAGGTTTATGGGAGTTTGTTCCAGAGGCCAAGAGGATTTGGCTGGGGGAAATTCACTCCCAGAAACCGGGTGGGTTCTCCCAGCTGGATCCCTGGCTAGTACAGTGCACTCCTGACACGCCCTTGACCATTCTGCTTGAACGCTGGTGAGGGGTAAGGATGGATGTGGGTGAGGACCCGCTCTGCTCCCCCAGTTATCAGCATGAACACACACAATCACTCATCTCCAACAGCCAGTGTGGAAGCATCTTCTCAAACAAAGTGCTCCAGACACAGGACTAGGCTCCTTCCCCAGCCCTGGCTCTGACAAGGCGTCTGTCTGTCTCAGGGGTTGTCTGACAGGTTGAGTCATCACAGCCTTACCTTACCAAGATTTGCTTTCAACCTCTGCTGTTGGTCAGATCATTCTACTTGAACCCTACTTCTTTTACATAAAGTATAAACAGTCCTGGGCCTTGAAGAAGATTAGTTCCTAAGCTGTGTGTAAGAGTTTGTAGGTCAATGGAAACAGGTGCATATGGTTCTCATATCACCTTTATGGGAAGAAACTACTCAAAGTCTTTTCAGTGATTTTTAAAAAGCTGCACATGCAGCAAGTGAAGGTGATTATGATGAAGACGTTGTAAGGACTGGTTCAGTCATTTCAGATTGAGGGGAAATTTACAAAGCAGGGCTGCAAAGGTGGCGGCTGACTGTGATGCTGTGAACATGTGGGCGCTCCACATCCTGCCAGTAATCTCGTCTCATGCCTCTGCTTCCTGGAAGGGGATTACTATGTCTCTTCCTACCCTTGCATTCCAGGGCTTCAACTGGAAAATTTTCCCATTCCAGCTACCATGACAAATTACCAACATTATAAAAATTCTGGTCTCTTCCAATTGCACTTCGTTGGCTATGACAGAACTGGATTTTGGAGCCCTGCATTGCAGGGCAAGCAGGAGCTGCCTGTAAATCAGACGTGTCTAGGGACTGCCGTATTTACTCTTGGTCTAAAAGGTTGAGAAAGGGGACGGGAGCGTGGAGAAGGAAGAATGACAAGTCTACAAAGACACTCCAGTTCAGCCCCTTTTTAAAAAATGCAGAATATTATTTGTTAACTGGAACATAGGGATCACATCGATTCAATTGTCTTGTCTGTGTTTATGGAAGATGGTAAGCCACATTAATAAGACAAGTTTACATAGGAGATAAGAGTCTTCTGAGGATCCAACCCAAGTATCCTGTCTGACTTCCCAGCCCAACCTGCCCGGTGGGTTCTCCCTGGAAGGGCCTCCCTCCTTAGCAAGGGAAGCCCAGAGCCCAGGTTTTCTTTTGGCAACTTTGGTCTTTTTGTGGGCCCCTCTGCTCTGCTGGAGATGGACTTGGAGCTGCACTGTTTTCCTCTCTGAAAGTCCCTCCTAGTGTCCTTGACCAGCAGTAGTGAGGAGGTCCCAGCTCTTCTGCTTTTCCTGCCCTCCTTCCTCCAGTTAACTCCTGACTCAAATAGCTTTTCCAGGTTTCACTTAACTCCCTAATAACTGGGCTCTGCCCTCAGGGCTCCCTGCTTGCTTGGTGGATGGGTCTGCCTCCTAAACGGTTCCAATAATTCTCACAATTCAGATTTCTTCTCTCCTACAGTCCCCTAGCCCATGCCCAAACTCCTGTCTGAACACAGCCAGTTCACTCTTCCCATTCTCTGATCTCCCTGGCCTGCTTCTCCCTCTGTTCTCCTCAAACTTCTCTTATTCTATTTACCTTCTTCATCCCAATTCCTTTCTCTTGTTCTCCCTGCAGTCTCCAGCTACACCAGTTAGAGTTCTCAATGAAAACAAAAGAAGCTACAGGCATCCTTTCATGCTGGTTTGCCTCCATGGCTTAAGCACCTGGCCTGTCACTGATACCCCATGGCATGTAGCCAAGGGGTCCCCTACTGATCTTTAATAAGAGGGAAGGAAGGAGAGATGCCCATTCAGAAGTGTCACTGCCAGAAGTCCCTGCTGCTGGCGAGTTCTCGAGTTCTCGGATGCTCTTGGTCCAGCCATGAGTCCAGCAGCTCCTGCTCTGCCCACAGACTCCGAAAACCTTTGTGTGTTTTCAGCTATTGTTTCACTTCCTCACACCATTTCCTGCTTACACACGCCCCCAATTCTCCTCTGATGTAAAGTATATGAGGGTCTCATGGCACTCCAAACACAGGGGAAGCTTCCAATGTCCATACTGCCAAATATAGTCCATTTTCTTCAGAGATTCCTTGTCGGCTGCCAGCTCTCACCCTCAGATTCCTTCCATGGGTAACTGCGGGCTGGGCCTCAGGTAATAGGAAAGGGTTGTGGGTCCTCTGGACCCCAGAAAGTGCCTGCCCTGGGAGGAGCTGAAGTGTCACCTCATCCATGCTCCATTGACCTCCTGTCACCCCTTCTGAGCCCAGGAAATTCTGCTCTGGAGTATTTTTGAGGAAGCGTGTTGTGTTTTAATGAAATATTTTTCAGGGTTCAAATGTTATTTTTTATAAAAGCCGCATTTTAATGATAGATTCAATACAAAAGATATGTCTTCCTGGGCTCTATATTTGATTTGGGAAGGCAGAAAATAATAGCACAGGGTTTGGGCTCTGGAGACACAGCGTCCAGTCCTGACTTTGTGTCTATCTTGTGGTGTGGCCTAGGGCAAGTCACACTCGTGCTCAGTGCCTCAGTTTCCCCATCTGTAAAACAAGGGGCTTTGATTAGATGAGCTCTTACAGTTGAGGGCTTCCCCCCTGCTAACATCACTCCTCAACTCATCCCTCCACACTGAGCTGCATATGTCCCAGTACACCTGCCCTGTGGCGACACCCACAGATGTCCAGACAGCCACCAGACTGGACCCCAGAGCCTGCGGTGGGCCTCCTGGTCTTGCTTCTGATAGTTTAAGGGCCTAACCATCTAGCAGGCATTCAGCTGTGTGTCTTGGAAGCCCCCTTCCAAGGTGTGTAACAGACACACCTCAATCATTCTGGCTATCTCTGTCACTGAGGAATTCTGGGTTTGAATTTTTCATTTTTGATGTGGTCCTGATAGCTGGAGGGAGGCGATTCCAGTTTCAGCGAGGCGACAGGCTGGAGCAAAATGGTCCAAAGGTTTGCCCGTGCAGGCAATGGAACTCGTGCTGGAGGGCAACTGGGAAATGCATTCCAAGCCCAAGAAAATGCATGGCAGAGGCTGTGTGCCAGTGGATGTATCGTGTCCCACTCCGGAACGTGTCCTGACACTCAGGCTCTGATCCAGTTAGAGGGGTGGGAGTCCTCACCACCCGAGCTGCTAGGTGGGCACTCCCCTTGTCCTGGCCCCTCCTCACGATACGCTATCGTCCTCCCGGTGAAGGCTTGTGACGCAAGAATGGAGAGTCAAAGTCAGTGTCATCAAAGCCACCGTGTAAATCGACAACCACATCCACCTTCCATGTCAGAGAAACAGTGTGTGTATCCTTAATGTCCTCCCTCACAAGGGCGGGCAAGACCCCCTGCTCAAGTCTGCTGTCCACCCCACAGTTAACCTTTGAATGCCACTCCACGGGAGGACCCATTCATTTGCTTTGTAGTGGCAAATATTCCTCTAGTTCTATAACTCAGCTAGACATTTTGTAGTCAAGAGTTCTTCAAATTCTCTAATACAAAGCAATTCTTACTGTAATATTTTTAGTTGGGGGGCACAATTTCCTAAGGGGGATTAATGAACATTTTTACGCGTTAGCCCAATTTATGGATTCCATGTTTATTATCCGGTAGTCCTGAGGAGAAGTACCTTTCTATCTGTACCTTTACAGTTTCTTCATTACTCATCAGTAGGATTCATGGTGAGCAGTGCACTTGCAACTGCTACTTCTGTACAAATCTCATTGTTCCACTGACCTGTCAAAGCACATTCTATATGTACTGTAAACAACATCACTTTAGTAAGATTTAGTCTTAAGGACTTTTCCACTTTTGTCAGTAACAGATATTTATGGATTAAAAAAAATAAAGTTGTTTCAACATAGTCTGTGTCTCTGGAAATAGCTGTGCACATTTACTTTTATGTACAAAGAGCCAAAACCAAAGGTAATGAAAAATCAAGAAAGAGTGGATCATCAGATCATTGGGGGCAGGGGAGAGGCAGAGAGAGGCTGCCAGCCACCAGGAGGGGGGAAGAACTTCTAAGGGGTGAGAGACAAATGTCTTTGCTCCATGCCTGGATTGTGGGAACTTTGCACAACTCTAACTAGAGGTCATCAAACTGTATGCCTGCAATCAGTGAATGGCATGGTATGCTAATTAAACATCAGGAATGCCTTCTAAAACAAAAGAACAAAAGGGCTTTAGGAAAAAAGGGTTAATGGACAAAGACTCAGGATGAGACAGATTGACACAGTAACTGAGATAATGGGGTCAGGCTTGTAGAGAGACAGGGAGACTGGTTCAGGATAGCGCAGGGTTCTGAGCTATAGAGTTGCTATGAGTTGCATGTAACAACAAAAACATAGCAATTTTAAGTCAAGTGAGAAGTTCAAGCATTAGAACTACCATCTCCTCCCACACTACTGTTCTCTGATTGTGGGTTTAAGTTTGGCTTGAGTGATAGTTCTTGCTTGTTACCATGGTTGATAAGCAAATGGTTAAATCCATGTCATTGAAACAAGAGAGTCAAGTTTCACCATGAAAATCCACTTTGACTTGGAGTTTTACTCAAGGTCAGCTTTCTTTGGATTCACCTTTTCTATTGTTTTCTTTGGCACTGGTTCACGGTTTCTGTCAAGGTCATCTGTTGTTTGGGTTTATGGATTGAGCCTAGATACTGGTGAGCTCAGGCTCAGTAAACAAAAAGTTGCTAAGCAGAACATGGTCTACAGCCAACTCCAGGGCCTAGAAGCAAGAAAGCTTAAACCAAGCCCAATTGATCCTGATACACTCACAATGACCCTAAAGGGCAGAGAAGAGCTGCCCCTTAGAGGTTTTAATGCTGTAATCACTTCATGGGCAGATTACCACACTTTCAACACCACAGAGCAGATGATGAGTTCAAATGGCTGGCTTCTTCATCAGTAGCCATGTCTTAACCACTGTACCACCACAGCTCTGCCAGCAGTTATTCCCTCTTACCATCTCCTGAACTCCTTTGTAATTAAAGCCCTTCTCATTAGATGCATTGGGCTTGTTATTGTTGTTATGTACCATCAAATTGCCTGTGACTCATAGTGCCCTAAACCTTCCTCTATCCTGTGCCAATCTTATTGTCTCTTACACACCTAACCCCACTACCCCAGTCACTAAATCAATCTATCTCATCGAAGGTCTTCCTCTCCTGCACTGTCCATCCACGCTCCCAAGCATGATGTTCTTGTCCACAGACATCTTACAACATGTCCAAAGTAGGTCAGACAAAGCTTCAGAATCCTTGGCTCCGAGGAGCAGCCTGGTCTCACCCTCTCTAGGATGAACCTGTTTGTTCCCTTAGCAGTTCATTGTATATTCAATACTCTTCTCCAGCAGCACAACTCAAAGGCATTGATTCTCCTTTTATCATGCCTAGTCACTGTCCAGTTTTCTGATGCATAACAACTGACTGCAAAGACCATGGCCTGTATCGAGCACACCTTAGACTCCAGACTGACATTGTTGCTCTTCAGTACTTTGGAGAGGTCCAGGACAGCAGACTTTCCCAAAGCACTTAGTCTTTTAATTTCCTGACTGCTGGTGTCAAAAGAGTGTTGATCGTGGAGCCAAGCAAATTAAAGCTGTTAATAATCTCAATCTCTTCTATTTAAAAACAAACAAAAAAACAAAAAATCACTCCTTCTGTCTTTTCAATGGCACCCGTTACTGGTGGTAAGAAGCTATGCGACTCTATGCCACTCCAGCTGCTCTGCGGTGGATTCTTGTGTGATTTACTGCCTCTAAAAACTTGCTGGAGGGTCAGCTCTGAGTCGGTTCCAACTCAGCAGCACACAACCACCACCACCACACATACCGTGAATGTATTTGTTTACTGTGCATTCACTGTTACTACCAACCCACGATGACTTCACCAATCCATAGCTGACCTTCCAGTGAGTTTCCAAGGCTATAAATTGCATGGAGGAAACTGCCCATCTTTCTCCCTCACAGCCACTCGTGGATTCCAACTGAAATGGGTACATGGCCACTGGGTTAGAGGCACAATTCCCTACAGACTAGGTCATCACTGGAGCACCACAACAAGGTGTGTGTGCAGAGACACTACACGTACATGAAAGCTTCATTAATTTATCATCATTATTGGAAAGAAACCCAGAGGAAAAGAGAATTCTGAAACGGGTAGTTCTTTCTAGAGAAGTGCAATTCAGTCAATGTGCTTATACATACATGCAATAACTAAATCAGGCCAACAACATGTCCCCTAATAGCAAACTTTTAAGGGGGCCTTTTTTATCAAACAGGTTAGAATAATATAAAATTAATAGAAAAATGACCAAGAGATATGGGCCAGAGAGTTCTCACCGTGGTTTAGTGGTGCTTCTAAAATAATTTTTAAAAATCTACCCTTAACCAGCCTAACTATTCTTATAAATTTCATTAATTGGTTCATCTTTTTCTCTTTGAATCTCATAAGTAAACCTCAATTTAACCCCTTTTATAAATGGCACTAATCTAAGTTGGTGAGATCTGAATAAATGAGGTTTTAATATACCACCATAACAAGCCAAGGCCAAAGGACGTGTGTGTTACCAGCACTGGGATTCCAGGGGTCTCTTACTTCTGCTTTCCCTTTGGACACTGCTTTCGTCCTCTGCTGGCTGAGCATACAAAGGAAGCATAAGAAAGATTTTCCTTTATGTTTCTAGTAAGAAGGCAGGGGACACTTTCTAGCATGTTCATGACTTTTATGTCATGGATGTCCTTGCCTATTAATACACACAGTTCATATACACCAGTCCTGTACTCGCTTCAGCATCACATATACCAAAATTGAAATGATACAGAGAAGATTAGCATGGCCTCTCTGCAAATACTCCAGTCCATGAGCTGCTCTTCAGGAGAAAGATGGGCAGTCTCCTCCATTGCCATTTACTGCCTCTGAAAACCCTCTGGAGGGTCAGCTATGAGTCACTCCTGACTCAAAATTATGTAATAACAACATTAATTATTAATAGGCCCTCTTCTCAACAGCCTCATCCCATAAAATGTAATCAAAGAAGACTGGCCTGGGAGTCAGGATAGCTTGCTCATTTTACTGGTTCCGCTAGTATTTCACTGTGTCACCTGGAAAGAAAGAAGCTATTTCTCCTTTTATATTTTTCAGTTTTCCCACCTAAAAAGGGAAGGACTCGGACCACATAATCTCTAAAATACTTCTCTGTTTCTTTAGTCTTTGCTTCTAGGACTTGAAGACTTTTCTAGGAGTTAGTGACCTCAGGTAATACTTTCCATGGTAGAAGGGCCAAGCAGGAAGGAAAGAGGAAACTCTTGGCAGGAATCACCAAGCCACCATCCTCCCAGATGACAGCATGTCCATCTACCAATCTACCACCCCTGTGTCAAGACAAGCAAAGAGGAAGCAAAGGTGATGAACAAGAGGATGAACAGGGGCCTTAGGAGTGGTCTCTTCTGTTTTGTGTGTGTGTGTGTGTGTGTGTGTGTGTGTGTGTGTGATTTTTCTAAAACTGAAAGCTTTGGTTCTAAAGAAATCCCAATGAATGTGTTTTCACAGAATGTTCTCTACAGTTCATTAGTCGGCAGTATTTGCCTTATAAAATTAACTCTATGTTTTAGAATCAGGAATTATAGAGAGAGGAGGGACCATGTTTCACCTCTTGCCTCAATCTTAACCTGATTCCAAACTCAGGGGAAGTGAGGCAAGTGAAGGCTACCAGGATGAGGGCTTTCATTTCCAATGCTTTCTATGTCAATGATTCTTTCTCAGGCTATTGCAAGAGCTACTTCTGTGCTTTCATTCCAATGAGCAAAGAGAGGGCCTCCACTCTTATAGAAGGGATGGTGGCTCACATCTTGTTCTTCATTTTATACTTGCAGAAAAAAGAAACATCAGCATCTAGTTCAAGGCTGATATGATGTGATCCAAGAACAACATCAGTGTCACTTAGGAATTTATTGCAACACAGATCCTCAGTGCCCACGTGACCTACTGACCAGGTCCCAGAAAGTGAGTCCTAGAATCTGTGTTTCAACAAGATCCTTGGGTGACTTTACACCGAATAAATTTTGAAGAGTACATAATTTTATACTCCTTCTTCCTCCCCCTTATTTTTAAAGCTGCTCTGAAAGAAAGAGCAATAACCAAGAACCCCTGAATTGACAGCATACCAACTGACATATTTCAACAAACAGACACTGCCCTGGATGTGCTCACCAAGTTGTGCCAAGAAATCTGGAGGACAACCACCTGGGCAACTGACTGCAAGAGATCCATATGTGTTCCCATTCCAAAGAAAGGTGACCCGACAGAGTGTGGGAATTATAGAACAATATCATTAATATCACATGCAAGCAAGATTCTGCTGAAGATTATCCAAAAATCTTGGATAATAATGTGGAACAGCACATCAACAGAGGACTGCCAGATGTGCAGGCTGGGTTTAGAACAGACTGTGGTTATGACAGCTAATCTTAGATGGATCTTGGCTGAAAACAGAGAATAACAGAGGAATGTCTATCTGGGTTTCATTGACTATATAAAGGCATTTGACTGTGTGAAAAAGAACAAACTGTGGCCAACTCTGAGAGGAATGGGAATCCCAGAACACTTGATTGTGCTTATGCAGAACCTATACTTAGACCAGGAGGAGGCAGTCATCAGAACAGAGCAAGGAAACACTGCATGGTTCAAAATTGGGAAGGGTGTACGCCAGGGATGTGTCCTATCTCTATACCTTTTCAATCTTTATGTAGAACAGATTATCCGGGAAGCTGGGATCTATGAGGAGAAATGTGGTATCACGATCGGAGGAAGACTCATCAACAACCTGCATTATGAAGATGACTCAACCTTCTTTGCTCAAACTGAGGAGGATCTGAAGTGCTGGCTGCACAAGGTCAAGGACTGAAGTCTTCAATATGAATTGAAGCTCAACATCAAGAAAACAAAGATTCTCACAACTGGGCCAATTGGCAGCATCATGATAGATAGAGAAGAGATGGAGATTGTTAACAGCTTTAGTTTGCTTGGCCCCACATCTTGGTATCAGCAGCCAGGAAATCAAAAGACAATTTGCATTGGGAAAGTCTGCTGTCAGTAACCTCTCCAGAGTACTGAAGAAAAACAATGTCGGTCTGGAGACTAAGGTACACCAGATCTAGGCCATAGTCTTTGCAATCACTTGTTATGCATCAGAGAGCTGGACAATGACTAGGGATGACAGAAGGAGAATTGACGCCTTTGAGCTGTGGTGTTGGAGAAGAGGATTGAATATACCATGGACTGCTAGGAGAACAAACAAATTCCTCCTAGAGAGAGTAAGAATAGGATGCTCCTTGGAGGCAGGGATTCTGAGGCTTTATCTGACATACTTTGAGCACGTTGTAAGGAGGAACGAGTCCTTAGAGAGGGGCATCATGTTTGGGAGGGTGAAGGGACAGCGCAAGAGAGGAAGACCCTGGATGAGATGGATTGTTTCAGTGACTGGGGTAATGAAGGTAGATGTATCAGAGACAATGGAGTCAGTAAGCCTGGCACAGGATAGAGCAGAGTTTGGAGCTGCTTTACACAGGCTCTCTATGAACTCAAGTTGCAAGTGACTTGATGGTGCATAACTACATCAACATAACAACATGACAATTGTTATTCGGTGCTGTTAAGTTGATTATGACTCATATGACAATAAATACTTGGAATTTTAGGGATCAGAATATCTTTGATCCATGTCTCAAAACTCTGGCAAGTCAAAACTCTGTCAAGTCAAAACCAACTGACAGCAGTTTTTTCCGACCTCCAAGCAGGTTTTTGGAGGCTATAAATCACATGGGAGGAGACTTCCCATCTGTCTCTCAAGAAGGTGGACTTGAATTGCCAGAAAAGCATCACTTTTGAGTTATCAGAGCAACTCTCTATGTACTACGCCACCAGAGCTCTATGTACTTGGCTATCTGGTGGCTAAGCGGCAAGAAATTGTGCTATCAACATAAAGATACCTGGTTCAAATACACCAGCAGCTCCACGGGAGAAAGATGGGTAATCTCCTCCCATGCAATTAACTGCCTCTGAAAACCTACTGGAGTGTCAGCTGTGAGTTGGTCCTGACTCAATGGTATGCAACAACATCAAAAAAGCAACTAGAACAAAACTGAGGCTACAGAGGATTAAGTATTCAGGGAAGAGGAGAAAGTTAATACAAGTTGTAGAAACTATCAAACAAAAAAGTTTAGTCATTTAAAAAAGTAATCATGTGAAAATCAGAGGTATTAAGGATGAATGATAACCTTCAAAGACTGGACCCACCTGTGTGTGTTAAAATCTTAAAGGAAAGGAGAAGAGGAAAAGAAGAAACTCCAGGGGAGGTTTTCCTGACAGGTTCGTGTTTTCTTGGTATGCAATCATTGAATGAAATCAGATAGGCTGGATTATTCCTAGGTTGTAAACAACCCCTGAAACAGCTGGGACGTTCTGGTGGCCTGATGGTGAGAAGCTGCCCTGCAATCTGAAAACCCACTGGAGGGTCCACTATGGGTAAATCTGACTCGATGGCACTAAAAACCAAAGGTAGGCATTTCACTGTTACTCTGGAGTGAGTCGGCTAGGACTTCCATTGTCCTTGCCCATCCTGCTCAAGGACTCAGAGACAAGAGATGTGGTCATTATTTGCAACACCACCAGTCTCCAAGCAGAGACAAAAAGAACCCTGGAGAGTCTCTGAAGGACAATTAGATGGAAGCCCAGGAATGACACACACCATTTCTACCCACATTCTATTGGACAAATTTGGTCATGTGATCTCACCCCACCACAAGATCCAGGAAGTGCGATTTTACCATGTTAAGGCAGGAAGGCAGATGGGATGTCCATGAACAGTATCAATGACACAATTGTCCTGTTGCATTTGGAGCTAGAAACTAGGAATTTACAGAGACAAATGTCTCCTCCTCCAGCATGCTAGCAAAATCATCAAAATGTTCTCATTGTTTTAAAAGTAGGTAAACCTTTCTACAGCAATTTATTTTGTATGAAGCCAGTGGCATGTCCTTTTTCATTTCTGATTGTTCAGGCAGGAGTCATTTGGTTGCAAGAAATGAAAATTCACTTAAAATAGTAAAGCAAGAAAGAAAAAGAAAAATATTAGAGAATACAAAGGCATCTCACTGGGATCAAGGTGTGATGTGTATATTCAGGTCTCATGAAAGATGAGACCTAGGAGTAGAAAGTCATCCAAAACCTCGGCCGTGCTCACTCCCTGATGGATGGAGCTGTAATTCTTTTCTCTGCAAATCTTCAGTCCTCTTGCCTGGGATTCCTCTTATATGTGATCCAAACTGGTTGTTAAAAATGACACTTTCAGTACCTGAGACAGAATAATGCTTCAGTGCCCCAACTCCAAAAGTTTCAGGAGAAACCTAGAAAGGTCTCATTTAATCCCTACACTGTTGTTCAGAAATTACTCATAGCTGATCCTCCAGCTGATTTTCAGAGGCAGTAAATCTTGCAGGAAGAGAACGTCCATCTTTTTCCTGTGGAGCAACTGGTAGATTCGATCTTCACACCTATTGATTGGAAGCCAAACTCTTTACCAGTAAGCCACAAGAGTTCCACTCTACACTAACTCTCCTTATCTATCAGTTACCCATTGCTGCACAACAAAAATCTCAAATTTAACAACCTTAAACAGCCACCACCATTTACTGTTGCTGTTCCTTATGATTCTGGGTGTTGGCTGGCTCAGGTAGACCATTCTCCCTCAGGGACTGGGCTGTGGTTACAGCTAGCTAGTGCCTGAGGCACACTCCTCTCACATGCCTGCAATTTAATACTAGCTGTCTGGGATCTCTGCAGGGACAATCAGCTGGAATTTTTTACATGTCTTTGGCACATTGCCTGAGACTCCTCTAACAAAAAGTTGTTATGTAGGACAGCATGGTACTGGTACAATGACAGACACATAGATCAATGGAATCGAATTGAGAATCCAGAGATCAACCCATCTATGTATGGTCAACTGATCTTTGACAAGGAGATGAAATCAGTGAAGTGGGG
>NW_006399983.1:3790287-3800661 GCF_000299155.1 Elephantulus edwardii
GGGAAGAGGGTAGAGAGAATAGTGCAACAATGAATGAGTGGAAACCCAAAATCTCTGTAAATGTTTATGAAAATTAATAAAATATAGAAAAAAAACAAAAAAAAAGTTGTTATGTACTGTGGAATCAAAAACTACTCACAACTGACCCTGCAGCAAGTTTTCAGAGGAAGTAAGAAGTAAATTGCATGGGAGGAAACTGTTCACCTTTTTTTCCCACAGAGAAGCTGGTGGATTCAAACCACACACCTTTAGGTTGTCAGCGTGACTTCTACCATTAGGCCACCAGAGTTTTCTTTGACAGAAGAAGCTTGTGAGGTCACCCTCAAGAAGTTACTCTCTGGGTCAAACAGTCATGCAGTTCTGCATGGGCTCAAGGGGAGGAAACTCGAACTCCATTCACTGATAGGAACACAACAAGGTGGCAATGCACCAAGACATGTTGCAGTCATCTTTGCTTCATACTTTAACTGCCTCTCCCTGGTTCCACACTATGTGGTGAGGGAAACATGAAGATTTGGGTGCTAACAGAGATGTAGGCAGTTTCATATATTAAAGTGTCAGGTGAGCATATAAATCAAACAGCTTCTTCTTTTCAGTGAGGCAGCCTCGTCCCAGGAGCAAAGCAGCGCTTTAGTTGCAACAACAGGAGCCTGGAGGAATCAGTGAGCCCTGCATGACAGGAGCACATTCTGTGGAACTGTGTTAACTTAGTTCCCTACCACAGGAAATGCTCCCAATTCAAGCTGTGATCTTCCCCTTCTCTTTTCATTTCACCCTTTCTCTCTTCCCTAACAGTCCTGTGACAACAGCCACCCCCCTTCCCCTTACACACTGTCCTTGGAGCAAGGCTGGACAGAAGCCAGGACTAGAAGTCTCTGCTCACCCTAACTTCCAAAGTAGACTTTCTGAAACCCACAGTGGCAAACACTGTCACAGGGGTGCAAGAGCCACACACTGGAGAGGGAAGTGTTTCCTCTAAATTCTACAAATAGACCTTTGAGCCTCAGTGAGCCACCCAGGAACCAAAGTTGTTGAGATGTTAGAAGGCACAGAATAAATAGGGCATAGAAGTCCTAGGGGCTGAAAACAATCAACACACCCAGATACCAACCAGAGCAGTGGGTGTTTGAATCCACTTAGGGGCATCTCAGAAGGATGGACAAGCAATCTGTTTCGAAAAACCAGCCATTGAAAATGATAAAATGGAATGGGCAAAGGACACTACAAGGACAAGGGAGATGAAGGAGGATCAAGAAGGGGAAAATCAAGATCAAGACAATATGGCTATTACAGTTAGCATGTAACAAAAAGATGATGATAGATAGATAGATAGATAGATGATAGATAGATAGACCTCCTCTCTCTCTCATATATATATATATATATATATAATTTGTGCCAAGAAATCTGGAGAATAAGCATTTGGCCAACTGACTGAAAGAGAACTATATTTGTTCCCATTTCAAAGAAAGGTGATCCGATAGAGTGCGGAAATCATCGAAAATATCACTGATATCACATGCAAGCAAGATTCTGCTGAAGATAACACAAAAATGACTGGAATAGCACATCAACAGAGAACTACCAGAAGTGTAGGCTGTGGTACTAGGGATATTGTAGCTAATGTTCGATGGATCTTAGCTGAAAGCAGGGAATACCAGAGGAATGTCTATCTGTGTTTCATTGATTATGCAAAGGTGTTTGTGTGGATCATAAAAAACTGTGGCTGACTCTGAGAAGAATGGGAATCCCAGTACACTTTATCATGCTAATATGAAACCTATACTTGGACCAGGAGGCAGTCAGAAGAGAGCAAGGAAACACTGCATGGTTCAAAATTGGGAAGGGTGTATGTCAGGGATGTGTCTTATTTCCATACCTTTTCAATCTATATGTAGAACAGATCATCTGGGAGGTTGGGCTTTATGAGGAGAAATGTGGCATCAGGCTTGGAGAAAACACATCAACAACCTGCGTTATGCTGATGACTCAACTGTCTTTGCTCAAACTGAGGAGGACCTGAAGTGCTTGCTGCAGAAGGTCATGGACTACAGTCTTCAATATGGATTGAAGCTCAACATCAAGAAAACAAAGATTCTCATAACTGGGCCGATTGGTAGCATCATGACAGACAGTGAAGAGACTGAAATCGTTAACAGCTTTAGTTTGCTTGGCTCCACATCTTGGTATCGGCAGTCAGGAAATCAAAAGACAATTTGCATTGGGAAAGTCTACTGTCAAGGACATCTCCAGAGTACTGAAGAAAAACGATGTCAGTCTGGAGACTAAGGTGCACCTGATCCAGGCCATAGTCTTTGCAATTATTTGCTATGCATCAGAAAGCTGGACAATGACTAGTGATGACAGAAGGAGAGTTGATGTTTTTGAACCGTGGTGTTGGAGAAGAGTATTGAATATATACCATGGACTGCTAAGAGAATGAACAGGTTCATCCTAGAGAGGGTTAAACCAGGCTGCTCCTTGGAGGCAAGGATTCTGAAGCTTCATCTAACATATTTTGAACATGTTGTAAGGAGGGACCAGTCCTTGGAAAGGGACGTCATGCTTGGGAGGGTGGAGCAACAGTGCACGAGAGAAAGACCCTCTATAAGATGGATTAATTCAGTGACTGAGGTAGTGGGGTAGGTGTGTCAGAGACATTGAGTTTGACACAGAATAGAGTAGGGTTTAGGGCTGTTATACATAGGATTGCTATAAGTCGCAGGCAAGTCAACGGCATATAAAAACAACAAGTGTGTGTGTGTGTGTGTGTGTGTATGCATATTGTTCAAAAGAGAAAGGAAAGAAGGCATGTGGGGAAAGGCAGAGGAATTCACTAGGATAGCAGAGACTAGTGGAGGGGGGGTGAAAGAACAACTAAGGGAAGGGGCAATGGGGACTTGAGGAAACAAAGGGTTAAAAGTATTAGATCAGACAAGCTCTGGTGGCCTAGTGGCAAGAAGCTGCACTGCAATCCCAGACGTGCACACAGTTCGAATCCACCAGATGTTCTGCTGGAGAACGAGGGACAATCTCCTCCTGTACCTGTCAGATGAAATATGACAGTACACACACACACACACACAAATAATAATAAAATTTAAAAAAGTATTAGATCAATAATAATTAACTATATAAAGCATAACATACAGAAATGACTACATAATACAAAATGCACACAAATAAAATAGCCTATGTGAATGGCTACAGCTTTCAATATGGATTGAACTTCAACATCAAGAAAACAAAGATTCTCACAACTGGGCCAATTGGCAGCATCATGATAGATGGTGAAAAGACTGAGCCTGTTAACAGCTTTAGTTTGCTTGGCTCCAGAATCAACACTCTTGGTACCAGCAGCCAGGAAATGAAAATTTATTGCATTGGCAGAGTCTGCTGTCAGAGACCTCCCCAAAGTACTGAAGAGCAACAATGTCAGTCTGGAGATTAAGGTGCACCTTATCCAGGCCATGGTCTTTGCAATTACTTGCTATACATCAAAAAGCTGGACAATGACTAGGAATGAAAGAAGGAGAATTGATGCCTTTGAGCTGTTATGCTGGAGAAGACTATTGAATATCATGGACTGCTAGAACAAATAGGTTCATCATAGAGAGGGTGAAACTAGGCTGCTCCTTGGAAGCAAGGATTCTGAAGCTTCGTCTGACATACTTTGGACATGCTGCAAGGAGGGACCAGTCCTTGGATAGGGACATCACGCTTGGGAGGGTGGAGGGACAACGCAGGAGAGGAAGACCCTCAATGAGATTGACTGATTCAGTGACTGGGATAATGGGGTAAGTGTGTCAGAAATAATAAGATTGGCACAGGATAGAGCAGGGTTTAAAGCACTTGTACATATGAGTCGCAGGTGACTCAACAGCATGTAACAACAACAACTACATATGAATGATTATATAAAAGTGAACGATAGTATAAATAATAAATTTTCAAATGTTGTTGTTGTGTAATGTAGATTTGGAACTGACACATATTTGACTGTCAGGTGAGTTTTCAGAGGCCGTTAATCGGTTTTCAGAGAAGACTACCCATCCTTCTCCCATGGAGCAGCTGGTGGCATTGAACCCTGTACTTTTGGGATTGCAGCGCAGCTTCCTGTAACCAGGCCAAGTAAATTTCTTAGACACACACACACACACACACACACACACACACACACACACACACACGAGCCACCGAAAGCCCTGCAGGACACAGTTCTACTCTAACACACACGAGTTTCTATGATTGGGAACTGACTCATTGGCAACCGGGTTAAGCTTGGGTTTTTGAGTCAGGATGTGGTAGAGAAGCACTCTCCTCCTACACAGAAGAGGGGAGAACCTTTCACCTTTGTGAGACACAGAAGACAAGGAGTACCCAGGATGGGAATGTGAAGGACTGGCTGGAAGTGTGGCTTTGCCAGGAATCACAACAGCAGGGGGCCACCCCTCCAGAGACACGGAGACCGGCATTAGAACTGCATGTAGGAGTACAACTTATGGGCATCAGCTTCAAAGCTGTTCTACTTGTATTACTCCTGGAGGCATAATGGTTAAAGTGATTACCAGTTAACTAAAAAAGTGGTTGGCAAAAGATGTGGTACTCTGGTACCTTGAAGACTTACAGTCTTAGAAATCTCAGGGCCAATTCTACTCTGTTCACTGTCTCTATGTGTTGCAATTGCTCCAACAGCAGTACGATTTTGCTTAGCTGATTTTTGGGGGTTTTCACAGGTATACTCATATTTTTTTATTCTTTTTTAAAATTTTAATGAAGGTTCATCAACAGATTGATTTTCATTCATGCACATTTTTCCTTTCCCCCTCCAATTCCCTTTGTAATGCATGTCCTGTTCCAAGCTATTAATTTTCATACTCATAATTACTAATTGTCCATTTCTTTCAGATTATCCTCCCTTTCACCCATTCCAGTGCAGTGTTAATTACCTATGTACTCTTTTTCCACTTTTCACTAAGGTGACTCTCCTCCCCATATCAATCACAGGCTTATGCAATATTTGTCCTTTTGTGTCTGAGATATTTTACTCAGCTTAATATCTTCCAAATACATCTGTGTGTGTAGTATTTTCTGAGTTCATTGTTTTTCAGTGTAGTTTAACATTACTTTGTGCGAATGTGCCATAGTTTTTGTTTTGGTTTGGTTTTTGTAGGGGGAAAAACAACAACAGGTAAAGCAGGAGGCAGAGTTCTCAAACAACTGAAGCTTCCCTGTATCTTTATTGAAAATTGCCAGGGAGCAAATCACAAAGAGAATTCAATGCAAATGAAGCTAAGCTCTTTCCATTGAAAACCTGCTTGGCTCAGGAGGGAGGGGTTAGCAAATAAAATGCAAGAATCCTGCTTAAGGATTGCCTTAGTGTCTACCCCTGTGAACATTTAAGGATTGCCTCAGTGCTGCTTCAGGGTGAATTCCAGCTTGTATCAGCCTCCCTCATAACCTGAAGTAGCATTCGGTTTATTACAAATATTTAGTATGAAATATGGCTTCCCATATAGCTCCCCTATTGTTTTTATTATAATTATGTTGTGATCTGTATGAGCACGTCTGCTTCTCATCTTTGATTCATTCTTGCTTGTTTTTGTTTTCTCCATCCTTTATACACAAACAAATAAAACAAATTAAGCATAATAAACTCAAAAAAGTACTTCCAAAAATCCCCATATGATCTGAAGGATTCAGGTTGGATATTCTTTGAGAGTCTGTTTCAACTGTTATATTGCCACAGCCCTTGTCAAACCACTTCTGATTGATCTCCTTTTTCAACAAGTCATTCCCTGTCACTCCCCCCCAGAGAGATTTCACCCTGATTCATTAAGGAAGAGGGGGCGGCGCCATATTCTCTTAGCTACTTCCTGCTGGAAAAGGGTGTTTATAAATCCCAGGGTGAAGATCTTCTCTCACTACTCTAAAGGGCCCCTTTGTAATAGGAAACATGTATACTATTGTGGAGATTGATTTTGAAACTTAGATGCATTCTTATCAATTGTACTTAAGGATATAGGTTCAAAAGTTAAAAGCAGTAATATTCCAACTAAAGGTTCTCACAGTGACAGAAACCAAGTTACAGAAGGAAGATAGTTCTTAAAAGGCTTATTGGCTAGCGAGTGTACCATAGTTTTTCTATCCATTTAGTTGTTGACAGGCTGCTTCCATCTCTTTGCTATTGTGAGTGATGCTGTGATAAACATGTTGTTGTTGTTGTTGTTGTTGTTATGTGCCTTCGAGTTACTTGCGACTCATAGCAACTCTATGTACAACAGCCCTAAACTCTGCTCTGTCCTGTGCCAATCGCACGGTCTCTGACACTCCCATCCCGATTATCCCAGTCACTGAATAAATCCACCTCATAGAGGGCCTTCCCCTCCTGCACTGTCCCTCCACCCTCCCAAGCATGATGTCCTTCTCCAAGGACCGGTCTCTCCTCACAACATGTCCAAAGTATGTTAGATGGAGCCTCAAAATCCTTGCCTCCAAGGAGTCACCCGGTTTAACCTTTTCCAGGACGAATCTGTTTGTTTTCCTAGCAGTCCATGGTACTCTCAATACTCTTCTCCAGCACCACAGCTCAAAGGCATCAATTCTCCTTCTATCCTCCTTGGTCATTGTCCAACTCTCTGATGCATAACAAGTGATTGTGAAGACCATGGCCTGTATCAAACGCACCTTAGTCTCCAGAGAGACACCATTGCTCTTCAGTACTCTGGAGAGGTCCCTAACAGCAGACTTTCTCATGGCAATGGGCCTTTTAATTTCCTGGCTACTGGTGCTAAGAGTGTTGACTGTGGAGCCAAGCAAACTAAAGCTGTCTACAATCTCAATCTCTTCACCATCCATCCTGATGCTGCCAATTGGTCCAGTGGTGAGAATCTTTGTCTTCTTGACATTGAGCTTCAATCCATATTGGAGGCTGCAGTCCTTACACTCTGCAGCAGGTGCTTCAGGTCCTCTTTAGTTTCAGCAAGCAGGGTTGTGTCATCTGCATAATGCAGATTGTTGATAAATCGTCCCCCAACCTTGACCCCACATTTCTCCTCATAGAGCCCAGCCTCCTGGATAATCTGTTCTGCATATAGGTTGAAAAGGTATGCAGATAAGATGCATCCCTGGCGTATGCCCTTCCCAATTTTGAACCATGCAGTGTTCCATTGCTCTGTTCTGATGACTGCCGCCTGGTCCAAGTATAGGTTTCGCATTAGAACGATCAAGTGTTCTGGGATTCCCATTCTTCTCAGAGTCAGCCATAGTTTGTTATGATCTACACAGTCAAATGCCTTCGCATAGTCAATGTAACATAGGTGTACATATATCTGTATATGTTGCAGCTCTGATTTCTTTCAGGTATATTCCCAGCAGTGAAATGGCTGAGGCAAAAGGTATTTCTATTTGTTATACTTGAAGGTCCAAGTCTTTTAAGAACAGTTCTAAAACTTGCATGTCTCAGTATCTCCATCTATATAGAGCTTTTTATTTTGGAGGAGAGGAATGTACATCAGTATACATTAGGAAGTAAAATGAAGAACATGTAAAATTACTCATCTATTAATCCTCTGAAAGCTCTAAGGGCTTCATGGCAAGAAGCTGCACTGCAATCTTGATGGTACAAGGTTCAAAGCCACCAGCGTTCCAAAGGAAAAGGATGGGCATTTTCCTCCCGTGTGATTAACATCCTCTGAAAATCCACATGAGGGTCAGCTATGGGGAAAATCCGCTGGAGGGTCAGCTATGAGTCAGTTCCAACTCTATGGTACACAGCAGCAACAACAACGTTAACCCTTTGAGAGCTCTGGTGGCATAATCTCTAAGAGTTGCGCTGTTAATCCAAATGGCCAGGTGTTCACATCCACCAGTGATTCTGTGAAAGAAAGATGGGCAACCTCCTCTCATGTAATTTACAGCTCTGAAAACTCAATGAAGGATCAGCCAGGAGGAAGTTCAAACTCCAGCAAAGAGGTTAAGTTCAAATTAAAAATAAATTCATTCATGACATGTTAGTATAGCATATGAGAATTATTGCTTCACAAAAAAATAAGAGTTGGATTCTTTTACACTTTGAAAATTTCTTTCATGTTTAGTTTATTGGGAGGACAGTCATATTCTATCTGCTTTTACAGTTCTTCTATTGCATTATCTCACTTCATGTCATCCTCAAAGGCTGCAAAGGAAGAAGAGAAGCATCAAATAAAGAGATAAGTCCCTTATTCCCATGGTAAATATTTATCTCAAAGTAGGTCTGGGCTAAGGGTAGGAGGAACATTACCTACAAATTAAATGGAAGTTACTAACATTAGAGTTGGCTGAGCATATATTGATTACTTAAGCTGAGGTGGTAATATCTGATAATTTCTTATTTTCTAAGATTGCTGATGATACCTCAGGGTTTGCTTCTTTGATGTAACATTTATATAGATAAACACAACTAGCCTAAGATCTGTAGTACATAGGGTTTTCAGAGGCCTGCCATTTCAGAAGTGGATGGCCAATACTGGGTAGAGTAGAGGGACAGCGCAGGAGGGGAAGGCCCTCTATGAGGTGGATTGATTCAGTGACTGGGGTACTCGGGATGGGTGTGTCAGAGGCAATGAGATTGGCACAGGATAGAGCACGGTTTAGGGCTGTTGTACATAGGGTTGCTATGAGTCGCAAACGCCTCGATGGCACATAACAACAACAACAACAGCCTGAGATCTAGGCAAAAGATTCCAGATGGAGGAAAAGGGGAAATGATGCTAAAAGAAATAAAGAAGGATTATGGAACTGAAAGAGTGGTAAATGTATGCTGCTCTAAGAGGCAAGGGCAACATAGAGAAAGCTGAGGGTGACTTCCACTAACTTCACAAAGCAGAACTATCTCATCAACAACATCCACAGTACCAAAATAGCAGCTCCAAGGTCACACATTGCACGTCCCACCCACTGCTCCTGTACCTATTTCTACTAATCACTGAGTCCATTGTTCATTGCAGATTGAATCAGACTTGACTTTACTCACAGTTGTAGAGTATTAGAGCAATAGCTGGGGAAGGGGGAGGGAGGGGTGAAGCAAAGGATATTACACAGTGAAATTCCAGATTAAGTGGACAGCAGTCCCAAACCTGATTAACAGCACGACACAATTCCTCTCTTAGTTCAGACAGCATCTCAGTCAGTTAATAAAGCCAAGGTTCAGTCCAGGAACAGAAATAAAAGAAGCCTCTTGCAAGCTTTGTCTCATGGCAGTTACAAGTCATCCAGTAAGCAGAACTTTTAACTTTGGCTCCATCTCCAGAGCTCCATCAGGCTATACCTTGCTGCAGTTTCTCTACAGTCAGGATTTTTCTTATGTTGGCTTCACAAATTTTGATGATGCTGAAGACCCTAATCAATGGGTAAATCATGTGATGGGCTGCTGACCAAAAAGTTGGTAGTTCAAATTCTCCAACTGTTTTATGAAAAGAGGTGGGCAGCCTCTTCCCATAAAGATATACTGCTTCAGAAACCCTATGAAGAATCACCATGAATCAGAGTCAAGTCAACAGCAGTGAGTTTGGACTTCTATTTTAGGTATATAGTAGCACTGTCTCACAGAGCAAAGAAAGAGAAGAGAACAATAATGTTGAAAACTCAGTTGCTGTCAATTCCAATACATGGTCCAATATCCCAAATATGAGCCTCAATGGCTAATTTTTCAGCTGTCTTTTACAAGCTGCCTCTCAGTAGCCTCAAACCTCTAGCTTGTTAGCTAGGAGTTGAGCATATTAACAACTTGTATTACTCAGGATCTTTATATCAATGATCATTATTGTCTTTGCATGCCATCAGGTCAATTCTGGATCACAGAGACCTTCAGGAGCACAGAGGTGAACTGTCTGTCCCACAGAGCCCCCAAGGCTGTGATCTCTACAGAAGCAGACTGCCTCTGCTTTCTCACTGAGCTGCTGGAGGGTTAGAATTGTTGACGGTTAACAGCCAGGCACTTAATCACTGTACTACCCTAGATTCTACATTAATGATACCCAACTCCCAGCTCTTGAATCAACTCCAACTCATAGCAACCATCCATTTGGTTTCTGAAGTTGTAAGTATTTATTATTATTAATTTATCTTACTTGAGTGAAAATTTCCAAATCATATTGGTTTTCCATTCAATCATTCATAGACATTTTATGCTATAACTTTAAATACAATGTCTACTCAAACCCTTCTTGTGTATTACCTTCCCATTCACCCATCTTTTCTATTTATTGATTTTGGTTCTTCTCTCCCTTGCTTCTCATCTTTGTTAACCCTCCAAGACTCTATCTATGTGTAAACTTTTCCTTCATTTTTTATAGAAGTTATACCATAATTGTCCTTTTTTAAATAAGTTTTTTT
>NW_006399983.1:3801472-3802488 GCF_000299155.1 Elephantulus edwardii
CCACCCCCATGTGAGTCTTATTTTACAACAGTGGCTCTGTGAAGTACTTGTCCTAACTGTCCTTTTGTGAATGATTTACAACACTCAGTGTAACTTATTCTAGATTCATTTTGTGCAGTAATTAAGAAGTTCTTGATTTTGTTGTTGTTATGTCCTATCAAGTTGCTTGTGACTCAGAGCGACCCTATGTACAACAGCTCTGAACCCTGCTCTATCTTGAGCCAATCTCATTGTCTCCAACGCAACTACCCCCATTACCCCAGTCACTGATCTTTTCTAGTAATGCATAAATACTACTCCATCATGTAAATGTGCCATTGTTTCTCTAGTCATCCGTCTGTTCATGGACATTTGCGTTATCTTCAACTCTGCTATTGTAAATAATGCTGCAATAAGTATGTGTAGGAGTATGTTGATGTGTGTTGCAGCTCTTAACTCTCTGGGATACATACCTAGTAGTGGGCTTGCTGGATCAAATGGTGTGTCTATTGTCAACTTTTTTTAGGAAATGTCAAACTATTTTCCATAGTAGTTGTACCATTTTACATTCCCACCAGCAGTACATAAGAGGTCTAATCTCTCTACAACTTCACCAGCATTTGTTTCCTGTCTTACCGAACATTGCTGTATTTACTATGGTGAGATGTTATCCCCTATAATTTTGATACAACAAGGAACAGCCAGACATTCAATATGTGTTTAGAAGAGGTTGGCACACCAGGGATATCATTGCTTAATATCAGCTGTATTTTGTCTGAATGTAGAGAATACCAAAAGGATGTTTATCTGTTTTTCATTAACTGTGCAAAGGCATTTGACTATGTGGATCACAATAAATTATGACTAACATTGAGAAGAATGTGAATCCTAGAATATTTGATGGTACTCATGTTCATAGGTTTCATATAGGTTTCGTATTAGTACTTGGACCAAGAGGCAATAGTCAGAACAGAGCAAGGTAACACTGCATGGTTCAAAATTGGGAAGGGTGTACGCCAGGGATGCATCCTGTCTCC
>NW_006399983.1:3803268-3816035 GCF_000299155.1 Elephantulus edwardii
TTGGCGCAGGATAGAGCAGGGTTTAGGGCTGTTGTGCATAGGGTCGCTATGAGTCGGAAACGACTCGACGGCACATAACAACAACAACAACTCATGTTCAATTCTATACCTAGACCAAGAGGCTGTTGTCCGAACAGAGCAAGGATGGTGAAACTCTTTCTCACATACATTGGACATGTTGTTAGGAGAGGCCAATCTTTGGAGAAGAGCATCATGCTTGAAAAGGTAGAGGGTCAACATAAGAGAGGAAAACCCTCAATAAGATGGATTGGCACAGTGTTTTTTAAGTGTATCAGAGGTGGTAAAGATGGCACAGGATAGGGCATGTTTCCAATTCATTGATCACAGTATTACTATGACTCATAGTTAACTCAAATTGACCTAACAACGACAACACTATTCATTTCATACTTACCAAGCACTCGTCACTATTCCATGCATTAACGTAGTAAATCTTTTTAAGGATAGAAACTACTGTGGTGCCTCACAGTAAGAAGTTTAAGCCTTAAAACTGGAACAGTGAGGAGCCACTGAGGGACTATAGGAAGCACAGCAGCAAGATCATGGTCTTCAGAGAAACCGTTAGTATGCCACCATAGAGACTATAATGGTGAAAGCAGAGACCGGTGAGGGATGTGATGGAGACCATCCCAGCACCCAACCAAACCAAAACCTTTGCCCATTCTTAAAATTCCAGTTGCATAGAGCAACACAGTTGTCATTTAGAGACCGAGTCATTTTCTAGTTATCCAAAAATCATAATGAGTGATCTAAACCACTTACTTTTTAAAAATATGTAGATTAATATGCTTCTTAGCAGTAGTTTATGAGTCATAATACCTATTTCCATTTAACTTCCATCTAAAGCTATGATTGTTCTGCATATACTATACTTTAACAAAAAATATGTAGTTAGGGTGTGCAAAAAAATGTAGATTAAAAGAAAATATACCAATAAGATGATTGTGATATAATTAGATGGTGAAGCGCTCTCTTATTTATGACATTACATATATTTTTGTAATTATAGTTTTCTATAATGAGTATACATTACTTTTACTTTCATAATATAGTATCTATAGACACATTCATACACACACAAAAAAACAATTGGAAGAATAAATGTTGGCTTAGATTAATAAAAATGCAATTTATACTTTTAATTTTTAAAAGAAAGGAAGCTGGAGGATTCACTTTGAACAAAAATGCCAGGCATTCCTCAAAAAAAAGCAGCACGTGTTTTAACCATTATCTGGCAATTTCTTCTACAGAGGAGCCAGTCACAGAGGTTAGCTCAAGTATAGCTGGAAGGAAGAGCTCAAATGGGCACCAGTGTTAAACGGCTGTGACTGTTCTCAACCTGCCCTGATCTCTGTCTCCATCATCTTTGCTTCCCTGGACAGTGCTTAATCACACTATAAAAGGATTCTTCCTTAGTCCTGTGTTAATTCTGGTTTTGACTAAATACTCAAACCTACTGTTTTCATGTTGGAACTGATTCATAGTTGACCCTCCATTGGGTTTCTGAGGTTGTAAATCACATGGGAGGAGATGGCTCGTCTCTCCCTCAGAGTTCCTGGTGGTTTCGAACCACCAGAGAGGAGTTACTTTTGGATTAGCTGTGCAACACCCTATAGATTATGACATCAGAGCTCCCTTCTACTCTTCTCTCAATTTCTAGGCAATCTTTAATTTTAGCCAAATGCTGTATTTGTTAGGTCCATTAATTAGGAAGTGCTGAAAATTATGTCAAGTCAAAGAACATAGGCCCTGTCAACAGAGGACTGCTCCTTTTAGGTTCCAGCCAATAGTTAAATTGTGAAATGCCAAGCTAGACTTATTTATTGTTGTTCAAAGTCAAGGATGACCCACAGAGACCCTATGAACAGCAGATCTGAACCTTTCCCTATGTTGTGCCATCCTCACACTTTCTGAAACACTCGAGCCCATTGCAGCAGTCACTGCACCAATCCATTTCGTTGAGGGTCTTTCTTTGGCCAATCCTCCACCTGTCCTAGCACGATGGCCCTATCCAAGGAACAACTTTCCCTAGCAACATGTTCTAAGTATGTGAGACAAAGCTTTATCATCTTTGCCTCCAAGGAGCACTCTGGCTTCACCTTCTCCAAGGCATATTTGTTTGTTATTTTGGCAGTCCATGGGCTATTCAGTATTCTCTCCAACACCATAGCTCAAAGGCATCAATTCTTCTTCTGTTATCCTTATTAATAGTCCAGCTCTCTGATGAACAGCAAGTGATTGTCAATACCATGGCCTGAATCAGGAGTACCTTTGTCCTCAAACTGACATTGCTCCTTAATAATTTGAAGAGGTCTCTCAGTGCAGACTTTTCCAGTGTAGTACATCTCCTGATCTCCTAACTGCTGATACCAAAGATGTTGACTGGGGATCAAAGTAAGTCGAAATTATTGGCAACTTAAATCTGTTCTCCTTCTATCATGATATTGCCTGTTGGTCCAGTGGTAAGAATTTTTGTTTTCTTGACATTAAGATGCAATGCATGTTGAAGGGTGCATTCTTTGATCTTCTGCAATAAGTACTTTAAGTCCTCCTCACTTTCAGTAAGCAAGGTTGTGTCACCTTCATAACGCAGGTTATTGATGAGTCTTCCTTCAATCTTAATGTCACATATTTCTTCATAGAGTCTAGAATAATTTGCTCACCATATAGATTAAATAGGTATGGAGAAAGAATGTAACCCTGATGCACATTTCCCTTAATTTTAGCCCATGTGGTGCTCCCTTACTCCATTTGCACAACAGCCTCTTGGGGTAGGTATAGGTTTCACATGAACACAAGTGTTCTGTTAAGTGTTCCCATTCTTCTTCATGTTAGTCATAACTTGTTATGATCTACACAGTCAAATGTCTTTGCATAGCCAATAAAGCATAAATAGATATTACTCTAGTAGTCTTTATTTTCAGCCAGGATCCAGCTGACATCAGCAGTGATATCCATGGTGGAACTCTCTCTTTTAAATACTGTTTTAACATCTGGCAGTTCCATATCAGTGTATTGTTCTAACCATTTTTAATGATCTTCAGCAGTATTTTGTTTGCATATGGTACTAACAATAATTTTAGATAATTTCCTCATTCTGTTGGATCACCTTTCTCTGGAATGAGAACAAATATAGAATCTCTTCTAGTCAGTCAGCCGGACAGCTTTCCCTTAAATTTCCTGGCAAACACTGATGAGCTGTGTGTCTGTTAGTTAAAACATGCCAATTGGTCTCCCAGTGATTCCTGAGGTTTGGGTTTTTTTTGTTTTGTTTTTTCCCCCCAATGTCTTCAGCACAGCTTTAACTTCTCCCTTCCTCATTACCATTAGCTCTTGTTCATATGGCATTTCCTGAAGTTTTTCAGTGTCAGTCAATTATTTTTGGTGCAATGATTCTGTGTATTCTTTCTAAGTTTTTTAGATGCTTCTGGATCATTCACCATATTGCCCACAGCATCCTTCAGTAGTGTGACTCAAGGCTTAAATTTGTTTTCCAGGTCTCTGAACTTGAGAAATGCTGAGCTTTAAATCCCCAATTCCAGCTCTCTGCTCATTCCATTATAATACTTTGCCTTGTTTTCTTGAGCTGCCCTTTGAAATCTTCTGTTCAGCTCTTTTCAGTGACTTTTCCCTTTGCTTTCACTTCTTGATGCTCTAGTACAATTTTCAGAATCCCTTCTGATATCTATGTCAGTTCTTTCTTACTTTGTAATGTCTTTATAGTGACTTTTGTAATGTTTTGTTTTATCTTTGTAATGGTTTTTCTGCCCTTGCAATGAATGACCTTTTCCCCTCTTCATGAATGATATCCTTTATGTCTTCCCACATCTCATCTGATCTTTGATCACTGGTGTTCAATGGCGTTGGAAACCTCAAAGTCATGAAAAAATTAAATGGAACACATGAACATCAACATTCTAGGCATTCGTGAGAGAAGATGACTACCTTTAGTCCTTTTTAATCAGACAATCACATGGTATATACTGTTCTGGGAATGAAAAACAGAAGAATAGTGAGTGTTACCTTCATAATTTTAAATATAATTTCAAGCTCTATCAAGAAATACAATGCTGTGAGTGACAGGATAATGATGGTAGGTGTGTCAGAGAGAGTAAAGTTGGCACAGGATAGAGCAACTCGACGGCACATAACAACAACAAGTAACATACAAGGAAGACAGAGAACTACCAGATATACAAGCTGGGTTTAGAAGAGGTCGTGGCACTGGAAACATTACTGCCAATGTCAGATGGATCTTGGCACAAAGCAAAGAGTACCAAAGGAATGTCTTATCTGTGTTTCATTGACTATGCAAAGGCATATGATTGTGTGGATCACAACAAATTATGGTTAACTTTGTGGAAAATGGGTATCCCAGAACACTTGATTGTGCTTATGCAAAACCTATACTTGGACCAGGCAGCAGTCTTCAGAATAGAGCAAGGAAACACTGCACAGTTCAAAATCAAGAAAGGAATCTGTCAGGGATGCATTCTGTCTCCATATCTTTTCAATCTGTATGCAGAACAGATCAATCGGAAAGCAGGGCTTAAAGAGGAGGGAGACTCATCAACAACCAATGTTATGCAGATGACACAACCTTCTTGCTGAAACTGAGGAAGACCTGAAAAGCTTGCTGCAGAAGGTCAAGGACTGTAGTCTTCAATATGGATTGAAGCTTAACATCAAGAAAATAAATTCTCACTACTGGACCAATTGGCAGCCCCATGATAAATGGAGAAGAGTTTAAGGCAATTACACCTTGCTCAGCTCCACAATCAATACTCTTAACACGAGCAGTCAGGAAATAAAAAGATAAATTGCATTAGGAAAATCTGTTGTCAGAGAGATCTCTCCAGTGTGCTGAAAAGCAACAATGTCATTCTAGAGACTAAGGTGCACCTAATCCAGGCCATGGTCTTTGCAATTACTTGCTGACCAATGACTAAGGATAACAGAGAAACAATCGATGCCTTCAAATTCCGGAGAAGAATCTTGCACATACTATCAACTGCCAAGAAAACAAATAGGTCTGCTTTGGAGAGGCTGAAACCAAGTTTCTCCTTGGAGGCTAGGATTTTGAAGCTCCGTCTCACATACTTTGGGAACATGGCCAGAAGAGACCAGTCATTGGAGAAGGATATCGTGCTTGGAAGGGTGGAGGGACAGCACAGGAGAGGAAGATAACAGATGAAATGGATTGATACAGTGACTGGAGAAATAGGGGTTGGTGTGTCAGAATTAGACTGACTCAGGACAAGGCAGGGTTCAGAGCTGCTGTACATAGAGTTACTATGGATTGCAAGTGACTAAACAGCATATGACAACTGCTAAAGCTAATGAAGAGAAAAGAAAACATTTTTACCAAGTCTCACTGTCTGAAATTGACCAAACATGCAATCAAGATACAACAAACAACTAATGCTGGCAAAGTTGTGTAGACATTGGAACACTTATTCACTGTTGGTGGAAATGTAAAATGATGCGATCACTGTGAAAGTCAGTATGGCGCTTTCTCAAAAAGTTGCAAATAGAGATACCATTTGACCCAGCAATTCCACTACTGGGAATATACCCTAAAGAGACCATAACCAACATCCAAACAGATATATGCACACCCATGTTTATCACGGCTTTGTTCACAAAAGCAAGGAGTTGGAAACAACCTAAGCGCCCATCAACAAACAAATGGATAGAGAAGCTGTGGTATATTCACACAATGGAATACCATGCTACATTGAAAAACAAGGAGCTCATGCAATTTTATTAAAAATAGGTGACTCTGGAGGACATTATGCTGAGTGAAATATCTCAGTCACAAAAGGATAAATACTGCCTGGTGCCACTGTTGTAAAACAGGACTCACATCAGGGTTGGGGAAGACTGAGAAAGATGGATTCAATAATGTATACTGCATTGAGACAGATGAGGGAGAAATCTGTTTAAAAGGGATATGTGATTAAGTATTTTTGTCTTGACGGGAGTCCAGAGCAAAGGCTGCATAGTGGAGTGGACCTGGAGGGAAGGACTGTAAAACAATGAGAGAATTTTTCATTTACTTCTCCAAGAGTGGAATGTACTGGGGGAGAGGGTTGGGAGGGGAGAAAAGTGCAACAATGAATGAATGGAAATCCCAAGTCTCTGTAAATTTTCACTGAAGTAACAAAAAAATATTAAAAAAAACACCAAAACAAACCATAAACAGGGACTTCACACATGCACTTCATTAGATGGTCTACATAGGAATCAGCCTGAGTACATACATAAAAGTTATCATAGAAGAAGCTCAGTATCAGCAGTCAAAACCAGGCTAGGGATGGACTGTGAAAGAGACCATCAATTACTCATGTGCAAGTTCAAATTGAGGCCAAAGAAAATTAAAAGAAATTCATAAGAAACAAAATATAATCTTGAATCTATCCTACCTGAATTTAAAAATCTTAGAAATAAGTTTGAAGCACTAAACACCAATGAATGAAGGGCAGAGTAGGATACAATTCATATTTTTAAATTTTATTTTATATTGGTTTGCTTACAATGGCCAACAGACACATGAAGAAATGCTCAAAATCAGTGGCAATAAGAGAGATGCAAATCAAAACCACAACAAGATACCATCTTACTCCAGTAGCACTGACAAAGTTTAATATTTCTAAAGAATGCAAATATATTGATTTTTAAATGATGGCAACCAATTAATTTTAAAAGTCTTTTGGGGAGCTCTGGCGGCCTAGTGGCAAGAACCTGCACTGCAATCCCAGAGCAGTGTGATTCGAATCCACCAGATGAGGAGGGACAATCTCCTCCTGTCCAGTCAGATATGATTTAACGGTACACACAAGAAATAAATAAATAAAATAAAATTTTAAAAAAGTATTTTGCAGCTTATTGAGTTCTTGCTAAATCCTCTTTAAATCACTGTTTAGCAAGTCAACTAAGAATGCATGACCTCCGAATCAGGCAGAGCTAGGATTTCCTACTGTCTCACAAAATCTTGGAGGAAAATATATATAACAAGATGAGAGTAAAGAAGACTGTTTTTTTTTTATTATATAGGTTCATGTAGCAGAACAAACACAAAGATGATGTTCTAGAAGAAGAATCAATGTCTTTGAATTGTGATGTCAGAGAAGAGTACTGAATACTCTATGAGCTGCCAAGATAACAAGTCCATCTTGAAAGACATGCAACCAGGGTGCTCCTTAGAGGGACAAATGGTGAAACTTCATCTCACATATTTCAGGCATGTTGTCAGGAGGGATCAGTCCTTGGAAAAACACATCATTCTGGGAAAGGTGGAGAGAAAAAGAAGGGATGATATTCAACAAAATGAACTGACACTGTGATTATGACAATAGGCTCAAGCATATCAGAGACGATGAGCATGGTACAGGATGGAGTAAGATACAAGTCTATGGTTCTTGAGCTTGCTGTGAGTCATAGTTCACTCAGCGGCACCTAACCAAAAAAAAGAATAAGGTCCTGTTGAATTTTAGTAAGCTTGACAGAAAATGTGGAAGACTCCTTTTCACTTAGTGAAGGGGTGGAGGAAGAATGAACATGAGGTTGGTATTCTTTCATCTGGTACATTGCTGTCTCTATCCATTTGTCCAGGCATTATCAGACAAAGGCAGCTAGCTCCATATCAAGATGTGTGTATGGGTCTGCTTATTTAAGAAATGGGGGAGAATGAATACAAGGGGAAACTGCTAACGGGAGGAGGAAGACAGCAGAACTTTCTTCTGTTGTTGTAGTCATTTGACATTAAGTTGGGGCTGACTCATGGTGACCCCACTGATGATAGAACAAAATGCTTCCCAGTTCTGTATCTTCTTTTGGTTGTTGGTAAGTTTGGTGGGGCTATTGTGTCAAACCATCATTTCATTGAGAGTTCCTTCATTTTTATTAGCCCCTCTGCTTTATTAAACATGATTCCTGATGCCATGTTCAAAGTGAGTCAAACTCTCACCATCCTCACCCTAGGGAACATTCTAGTTTTCCTCTGTTGTTGTTATTATTGTGTTCCTCTGAATGGACTTTTGACTGCCGTAGACCATAAATGACAGAGCAGAATTGCCTTGTGGAATTGTCTAGGTTGTAAGCTTTAAAGGAGCTGACAGGCCGGTCTTTTCTCTTATGGAGTGACTGAAGGGTTTGAACTGCTGACCTTTTAGTCAGTATTTAACCACTGTGTCAACAAGGCTACTTGGTTTTCTTTTGGAGAAGTATAATTCTAGCCCAGTCTAATCCATCAAAGTCTGTGAGCAAGCATCTCTGACAAGCGTGTTTATGTCCTGGGAACAGGCTACAGGGGAGTTAGAAGAGCACAATGTAAACAGCCAAGATGAAATTGACCTGGCTGGCCCTCTCACTCCACTGGGAGTAATTTCTCCCCCTCCTACCTCTCTGAATTTGCTGTTCTTTTAAAATTTGTCAGAGTTTTACCTCTGAAATTTCCACCATGTGGATCTGGGACCTAATACTATGTTCTCCCTCCTTCTGGACTTGGACTGGGAACAGCAAAAGAGAGGGAGGCATGGAAAGGAGTGGTGACCTTCCCCATCCTTGAGACCACACGTCCCCTGTAACCCTGTTAACTAAAACCTACCACCATCAGCCACTGTTGTCCTTTTTTTTTTTTTTTGGTAGATCTCGAAGTGGCAGAAAAATTCAACAACTGCTGCCTGTATCAACCCGGGCTCCTTCCAAAGCCTCCCAGATCTTGCCTCTACTCACAAAAATCAACAAAGCCTACAGTGTGTTCCTCACAGCTATTGTAATTGTTATTGTTGTTATGTGCCATCAAGTTGCCTGTAACTCTATACAATCCTAGGTACAATAGCTCTGAACTCCATCCTATCCTGAGTCAGTCTCACTGTCTCCAACACACCTACCCCTATTACCCCAGTTACTGAGTCAATCCAGGGTCTCACTCACCTGTGCTGCTGTCCTCATCCTTCTAAACATGATGACCATCTCCAAGGACCAGTCCCTCCTGGATACATGCCCTAAGTATGTCAGATGGAGCTTAAAAATACTTGCCTTCAGAGACTAGCCTATTCACCCTCTCCAAGACAGATTTGTTTGTCCTTTTGGTGATCTATGGTATGTTCAAGACTCTTCTCCAGCACCATAACTCAAAGGCATCAGGCATCAATTCTTTTTTTATCCTTAGCCATTATCTAGCTTTTGAATGCATAGCAAGCAATTGTAAAGACCATGGCTTGAATCAGGCATACCTTAGTCTCTAGAATGACATCATTGTTCTTTAGCACTTTGGAAAGATCCCTGACAGTATATTTCCCCAACAAAATTTGCCTTTTGGTTTCCTGACTGCTGATGCCAAGAGTGTTGATTGTGGAGCCTAGAAAGCAGAAACTGTTAACAACCTCAAACTCTTCTCCATCCATCATGTTGCTGCCAATTGGCCGCCCCCAGTGATGAGATCTTTGTCCTCTTGATGTTAAGCTTCAATTCAGATTGAAAACAGCAGTCCTTGATCTTTAGCAGCTAACACTTCAGGTCTTCCTCAGTTTCAGCCAGCAAGGTCGTATCATCTGCCTAATGCAGGTTGTTGATGAGTCTTCCTCCAATCCTGATGTCACCTTATTCCTCATAAAGTCCAGCTTCCCAAATGCCTCTTTAATTTTATACTCTGAAGCTGATGAACAGGTTAAACCAAGACAGTGATGGGTTTTTCTCCAGGCCACACACGTCAAAACTCAGTTATTTGTCTTTTTCTTCACAGAAATTAAGCTGGGTTTCAATTCAAATAAACTTGCCATATATAGGGTTATAGTGTATGCAATTTAACTGCCAAAATACAGTGCCATTTATTTGAAATGTACACATCTGCTGACATCCCATGTAATTTAATGTAAGAAGCCTCAGTGTCCTGGTTGAAAAATATAATTTTTTTCATATTTTCTGGGCACCAATTGACACATGTCAATTATCCATCACTTATGAATGGAGCATTCACTCAGGAGAAAGCTCTTTGTGAAGGAGAGGAAGCAGCAGAGGAGAGCAAGGGTGCTGCCTCTGAAGGCAGATCACTCAATAACAAGAAGTCATAGATTTAAACAGTGGGTGCTTCAGTTTGCTCATCTGTAAAGTGAAGATTACGACCCTAAGTCATACATTGTTTAGGAGAATCAAATAAGTCAATACATGTGAATCATTTAGAATAGCATTTACCAGAGTATGATCTCAACAAATGAAGAGACTAGTACAGCTTATTTTCCACACCTTGGGTTTTTGGATTTTTTTTGGGGGGGAGGTATGTGGAAGGGTAATAAACAATATACATTCCTTCCTATTTTAGGGAATGACACAGCAATTCTGCCTCTGTGCAAAATTTAGTCATTTACACTGATTATACCTCCTTTCAAGGGTCCCTAAGGGGACAAATGAGTAACACACTTGGCTGCTAACCCAAAGGTTAGCAGTATGAATCCATTCAAGAGCATGCCATGAAGAAACATCTAGTATTCTTCTTCTGAAAGGCTGTAGTTATGAAAATGCTATAGACTGGAGTTACACTCTGACATACAGTGGTTCTTCATGAGTTAAAACAGATTGAGTAGCAAAAAAAAAAAAGAGAGACTTGTCTCTCCTGATGATAGACTCAAAATATGTGAGATGGAGCTTTACCATCCTTGCCTCCAAGGAGCACCTTTGTTTTACTTTCATACACACATAATTTTGTTGTCTAATGGAGGGAGGCAGGTCTGCTTCTTACTATTTCACTTTAGTGGAAAGCAGATTGAGACAGATGTTTACATCTGCCAACAGATAATCCACAGGCTACCTCACGTGTCTAAAATTATGACAATCATGCGCTCTCGCTCTCTCTTGCTCTCTCTCGCTCACTCGCTCTCAATCTCTCTCTCTCTTTATTTATTTATATAGATGCCTCTTTATACAACCAACTTACCTGACCCTCCAGTAGGTGTTCAGAGGCAGTAACTCGCATAGGAGGAGATTCGCTCCACCTTATGGAGGAGTTGGCAGACTCAAACTACATGCCTTTGGGTTGGCAGCTCAATTCCTTCCCGCTAGGCCACCAGGGCTCCTTTTGAACAGCAGATCTGAACCTTGACCTAGTCTATGCCATCCTCCTTATCTCTGACACACTAGAGTTTACTGTTACAGTCACCATGTCAATCCACCTTGTTGTGAGCCTACTTGTCTCTTACCCTGACTCTCCACATTTTCAAGCACGCTGTCCTTCTCCAAGGACTGGACCCTCCTGATGACAGGCTCAGAATAAGTGAGATGGAGCTTCACCATCCTTGCCTCCAAGGAGCACCTTTGTTTTACTTTCATACACACACATACACACACAATTTTGTTGTCCAATGGAGGGAGGCAGGTCTGCTTCTTATTACTTCACTTTAGTGGAAAGCAGAAGACTCTGAAAGCAAGATTTTTATAGTTGTTTTTTCTTTTTTTCAGGGTCCACACTGTAGAAAGGAAAACAGCTTTTATTAGCTCCTGGGGAAGCTCATGACGAGGAGCTGGGCATCCCCTTCTAGCAGCCCCCCTCTGCTCCCTGAGGGGATCGCCTCAGCCCCCGGCCCGCAGAGCTAACACTACTACCACTCAGGGGTGAAGAACAGGCAGGAGAGCCAGAAACATTGCACAATTAGTTTGTTTGAGAGCAGGTACAGGATGCGGGTTCCCCAGCAAGGCTGGCACCAGTCTTGGGGTTGGGAAGCCGCTGGAAGAGATCAGCCGGGACTGACTTCAAGGCTTTGTGTTCATTTCGCCCTTGGCCTCTTCTCAATGGGCTTCCCCACGCCCTTACCCCGGAGTTTGAGACCAATGGCTCTCTTGATCTTGCCCAGCACCTGGTTGTTAGGGATGGCCCGCTCACTCTCATAGTCAGCAATCACTTGCGCTTTCTCATTGATTTTCGTGGCCAGGTCCTTCTGCGTAAGCCCCTTGCTCTGCTGGCCCTGCTGGACCACCTTGCCAACTTCCAGGGTCACCCTGTTATGGTGCAGCTCCTCAGTCTCCCGGTCCAGCTTGGCAGTGTTCTTGGTGACAGAGTGCTGCTTGTTCTGGCCAGCTGCCCATTTCTTGGATGTCTCAAAGTCTTCGCCTCTTCTCTGAGCGGCCAAGATGGCCTGCTTGGACTTGGCCTGGGCCGCCATGGGGCTCTTCTTGTGCAGCACTGTCACTGTGTCCCAGTTCCTCTCAGCCATGACGGGTAGGGCGCGGTAGGTTGCTGACTCAGTTCGGCAGCTCCGAGGCAGCTGCTGAGACCAGGTGCGTGGTTCTGACCAAGATTTTTATAGTTTTAATCAAAGAAGAAGTGGTATTCAGAAATTATGGATTTGGTGAAAGAAATAAGACTAGAGATTGAACTATTTCATTTTGTACAACCAATAATTTATCCATTATCCAGTCATAATATTTCCCAGTCAAAGGTGATGCATCCTGTAGAATTGGTGTGTAGGTAGGCTTTTCTTGGCCCTCGGGCCTCTGGCCCTCGGGCCGGAACGGATGTCACTGGCTTTTGGCGTCTTCTATTACCTGAGAAAATGGGGTGGGTCTGCGGGGTCTGATGGCTGTCCTGTGAGTCGGATGACCATATGATATATTACTCTGGAGATGAAAAGGTGAGGAAAAATGGAGTTGCTTTCATAGTTAAAAAAGTCATTGCTAGATCTGTCTTGAAGTACAATATTGTCAGTGACAGGATAATATCTATACGCATACAAGGAAGTCCAGTGAATACC
>NW_006399983.1:3818342-3834564 GCF_000299155.1 Elephantulus edwardii
GGGAGGGTGGACGGACAGCACAGGAGAGGACGGCCCTCTATGAGGTGGATTGATTCAGTGACTGGGATAATTGGGATGGGAGTGTCAGATACAATGCGATTAGCACAGGACAGAGCGGAGTTTAGGGCTGTTGTTTGTACATAGGGTCGCTATGAGTCGCAGGCGACTCGACAGCACATAACAACAACAACAACATGGGCCACAGATTAGAGATTTAAGAAGGGCCTTGCTTCAGTAATGTGAAAATAGGCACCCTAAAGTAAGTGCAGCTCTAGTCCCACCTAACAAATACCTAAAGCAAGACTTTGAAGGATCACAATGTTTTCAAGTCACTTAGCTATATTCAAGGACAGAGCTCAAGAATATTTAAAGGAATATAAAAATATCCTTCAATGAACAAAGTAAGTCACAGCTTTTGGCTTCCAATCAAAATTTACCAAATATGCATTAAAATTCTACCCATAATGAAAACAAAAACTCAGTCCACAGAAACAGAGACAGAATTTACAGAATCGATTTAAGTAGTAGACAAAGGCATTGCTATTACAACTTTATTCTGCATGCTCAAGAAGCTAGGAACATTGGAAAAAGAGAACATTAAAATAATAAAGATTATCCATATCAACTGTTGATGAGAATGTGAAGGATTTGGAGTGAAAATGTGGAAGAGATTTTTTTCAAAGACTCAAGGTCCGAAGAATAAAAACTGCAATGTATGAGATGAAAAGCACATTTGTTATGTGCTGTCCAGTTTGAATCGACTTGTAGCTGACCCTCCAGTGGGTTTTCAGACGCTGTAAATGACATGGGAGGAGACTGCCCATCTTTCTCCCACAGAGTGGTTGGGGGAATGTGTGGCTTTGGTTTGGCAATACACGATTCAGGTCTGTTGTTCACAGGACTGCTATGACTCATACATGACTTGACAGCACCTAAGAACACAACAATAGGCCAATAGAATAAACTGGGTGGATTAGTGGAAGATTTGATATTACAGGAAAAAACAAGATTAATGAATTTGAAGGTGTAACAATAAAAACATCCACACTGAATCACAGAAAGAAAAAAACCTAATAATAAAAATACAGCATCAGAGAACCATGGAACAGCCACTGTTGTCTTTAGCCATCTCTGAATTGGCCCTCAACTCATGACTAGTCCATTGCAATGGAGTAATTCCCTGCTCATTCATGCACCATCACTGGATGATTCTCAGATGTAAATCACCAGATCTTTCTTCTTATTCCACCTTAGTCTAAAAGCTCTGCTGACATCTGTTCAGAATCATAGCAATGTGTAAGCCTCACTGACAGCCAGATGATATCTGTGCATGATGTACAATGGTTGGAAACAAACCCTGGGTCTCCCACACGGAAGGTGAGAATTCCACCCACGAACTGCCAAAGCCTCACATGGAACAACTTTCAGAGGTCAAGTACACATGTAATTGAAACTGCTGAAGGAGAAGAGAGTCAGGCCAGAAAAAACACGAACAATTTTAAAAAGTTAAAGAAAAATGGCCCAATTTCTTTTAATTTGATAAAAACTAAAACTCCATAGATCTAGAAATTCCCAAAACAAGAAGAAAACAATCTGAGACAATTTCTCAAGCATATGAAACAAAGCGAATTTTAAAAGCAGCAAGAGAATAAAAAAAAAAGCCAAACCCCAAATCCATGTTAACAGAAAAATAGAGATAAGGATGACAGAACAGATCTTGTCAGAAAGGATGCAAGTTAGAAAACAATAGAGAAGCATCTTTAAGATATTGAAGAGAACTGCCAGCCCAGAATTTATTACCTGCAGAAAGACCTTTCAGACTGAAGGTGAAATTGAGATGTTTCTGCACATTGTATTAGGCAAAGTTTCCTTAGATATGACACAAAAAGTATGACCTATAAAAGAGAAAACTGATAAACTGAATTTCATCAAAGCTAAAAATGTCTACTCTCCTAAAGATACTGTTAAGAGATAGAGGAAGAGAGTGACAGAGGAAAAATACAAATTCTCTGTCTGTTAGAGGAGTTGGAACTGCCTCAGTGGTATACATCCACAAAGCAACACTCAGAACATACCAAGAATTCTCTAATAGGGAAATTAAGACAATGAGTCCATGGTATATTCAATACTTTTCTCCAGCACCACAGCTCTCCTTCTATCATCCCTGTTCTAAAAATAAGCAAAATATTTTAATAGATACTTCACAAAAGAAGATATTGGAAATGTCAAACAAGTACAGGAAAAGACACTTAACATCATTAGTTATTTGAAAAAAAGTACATTAAAAGCACCTCTATACACTTTCAGAATAATTAAAATTATAAAATGAACTATATAAAGCGTTGATGAGGATGTGAAGGATTTGGAACCCTCATTGAGTGTTAATGAGAAAATGGTTTGGTAATTTGTGAAAGAGTTAAATATACACCCACCAAAAGATACATTCATTCCACTCTTTACTATTTACCCAAGAAGAAAGGGCCCATATATCAATGCAAATGTGTTTATACAATATTCACAACAGTTTTCTTTTTAATAGCCATAAACTTGCAACAGTCCAAATGTTCATCAACAGATAAATGAATAATGAGCAGTCATAATATGTCCATACAATGACTCACCTTAGCAAGAAGAAAGACTACTTCTGACATACAGTAACATGAACAAAACTCAAAATAATTAAGCTGCGTGAAAGAAAGCAGTCACTACATATTGTATCATTCCATTTTTATAAAATTACAGGAAATGCAAACCATCTACAGTGCAGATCAGTGTTTACCTGGGGAAAGGAAAACAAGGAGAAAAGGGGGAATTACAAAAAAAGAGTGGAAAGTTAGCTTCAGTCTTTCATTTTCCCAGAGGTGTGTTGTTACAGTGTGCCGTGGATTTGGAACTGACCCATAGTTGAGCCTCCATTGGGTTGTCAGAGGCAGTAAACTGCACAGGAAGAGACTGCCTGTCCTTCTCCCTGAGAGCAGCTGGTGGATTCAAATCCTGTGCCTCTGGGATTGCAACTAAGCATCTAATCTAAGTCTAAACTAAGCCACCAAAGGTCCATTCCCAGAGGCATGTTATTGTTGTTACTGTTAGGTGCTCAGCAGGCGTAGAGCCCATAGTGACCCTATGAAAAACAGATCTGAACCCTGTCCTATCCTGCACTATCCTCTAAGCTTGCTCTGGTGACCTAGTGGTAAAAGGCTGAGCTGCTATCCCAAAGGCTCCTGGTTCAAATTCACCATCTGCTCTGTGGAAGAAAGATGGGCAATCTCCTCCTGTGAGATTTACTGCCTCTGAAAACCCACTGGAGGGTCTTCTGTGGGTTGGTTCCCACTTGATGGCACACAACAACAATCACCACTTTCCTTGCACTGCCAATCCAAAGAGAGATGATTGGGAGAAAGACAAGCAATCTCCTCCCACACCATTTACTGCCTCAGAAAACCTGGTTCTGACTCATTTTAGACACTCTTACCCAGATGCATTGAAGGGTATGCCTTCCATGGGCCAAGAGATACCCTACCTGCCTCAGAGTGGTTGTACAGTCACACTAACTGAAATCACTACAGGTATAGTGTTCAGAAATGCTTACGTTCTCATGCATTATCAGTTATACTCGATTCTCCTCTGATCCAGCATCTCTGTCAGCAATTCAACCCTTAAAAGGCTGTCCTTTTGGCTGCTGCTAATATTAGAATGTGCACCATGGCTTGTTTAAATCCAGTCACATTATATCCTGAAGTTTAGTGGGAAATAATCTGGTTCATGATTGCTTAGATTTAACAGAATAACTCTGGATTCCCAAAAAGACTTTAAAGAAACTTCTCTGACAAATTCTGATTTAGTTTTACTTGCTGATAGCTCATAGTTAAGCCTAATCCTTCCAGGTCTGGATAGGCAGGAGATACTACCACATTCTCTACTGTTGTTGTTGTTGTTATTGTTATGTTGTATGTGCCATCAGGTCACCTGCAACTCATTGCACATCTATGTACAACAGCCCTAAACCCTGTTCTATCCTGTTCTATGCCAATCTTATTGTCACTGACACGCCTATCCCCATTACCCCAGTGACTGAATCAATCCATCTCATCGAGGGTCTTCCTCTCCTGCACTGTCGCTCCACCCTCTCAAGCATGACATCTCTCTCCAAGGACTGATCCCGCCTTGCAACATGTCCAAAGTATGTCAGACGAAGCTTCAGAATCCTTGCCTCCAAGGAGTCCATGGTATATTCAATACTTTTCTCCAGCACCACAGCTCTCCTTCTATCATCCCTAGTCATTATCCAGCTCTCTGATGCATAGCAAGTAATTACAAAGACCATGTGCACTTTAGTCTCCAGACTGACATCATTGCTCTTTGGTACTTTGGAGAGGTCTCTGACAGCAGACTTTCCCAATGCAATTCGTCTTTTAATTTCCTGGCCGCTGGTACCATGAGTGTTGATTGTAGAGTCAAGCAAATTGAAGCTGTCAACAATCTCAATCTCTTCACCATATATCATGATGCTGCCAATCAGCCCAGTGGTGGTAATCTCTGTTTTCTTGATGTTGAGCTTTAATTCATATTGAAGGCTGCAGACCTTGACCTTCTGCAGCAAGTGCTTCAGGTCCTCCTCAGTTTCACCAAGTAGGGTTGTGTCATCTCCATAATGCAGATTGTTGATAAGTCTACCTCCAATCCTGATGCCACACTTCTCCTCACAGAGCCCAGCCACCCGAGCAATCTGTTCTGCACATAGATTGGAAAGGTATGAAGATAGGACACATCCCTGGCATACACCCTTCCCAATTTTGAACCACGCAGTGTTTCCTTACTCTGTTCTGACGACTGCCTCTAGGCTCTTCCTGAAGCTACATCTCTGCACAACACGTTCAGTTATTTGCTCATACTGTTGTTGTTGAGTCAGAATCAACCCTAGCTGACCTTCAGGGGGTTTTCAGAGGTTGAAGATCACATGAGATGCTGCCCTTCTTTTCCTGCAGAGCAACTGGTGGGCTTGAACCAAGTGCCTTTGCAATTGTACCACAGCTTCTTACCAGCTGACCACCAGAGTTCCCTGTACACGTCTTAAAACATCACGTGGAAAACTGTCTTTGGCTTCAGGAGCAAAGCTTGAGTGGTAACTTCACTTTATATAACTCTTACCTTCAAAGGACGATAATAAAGACATACTAATGAAGATCTGTATGACTCATATGGCATCTCAACTCAATGACACCTAAAAACAATAACAATGACCTGTACATGTCCACACTGGTAAAGAGCTTTGCTAAGAGGTAACCTTTATTGCTAAAAAAGCTTCTTGCAAAAATGATCTCCATTTGGGAAGTGCTTGGCAACCTTTAGAGGAGTAGAGAATTCAATTTTACTGGAAAAGTTACAAATTAAATATGTCAAATCTTTTCTAGTTACCAGAGATTATATTGTCCTCATAATCCTCAATCCTCTGATCTAGTAGAAAGTACATATGGAACAATAAAAACTATGTAAACTTTGCTGGATTGTGACTAAAGTAATTTTTGTGTTGTTGTTAAGTGCTGCCAAGTTGAACGACCCACAGTGACCCTATGAACACAAGATCTGAACCTTGTGCCATCTTCACACTTCCTGACATATTAGATCCCATTGCAGCAGTCACTGTATCAATCCACCTAGTTAAGGGTCTTCCTCTCCTTTATCAACTCTCTGCCTTTCCGAGCATCATGTCCCTCTCCAAGGAATAACCTCTCCTAGCAATATCCCCAAAGTATGTTGAGGCAAACCCTCATCATTCTTGCCTTTAAAGAACACTCCAGCTGTACTTTCTCCAAGATATATTTGTTTGTTTTACTAGCAGTCCAACAACACAACTCAAAGGCATTAATTCTTCTGTCATCCTTATTCATGGCCCACCTCTCAGATGTATAGCAAGTGATCAGAAAGACCATGGCCTGAATCAGACACAGCTTCATTTTCAAACTGACATCATTTATCCCTTAATAATTTGGAGAGGTCCTTAACTGCAGACTTTCCAAGGGCAATACATCTCCTGATTTCCCAACTGCTGGTACCAAGGGTGTTGATTGTGATTCAAGTAAGATGAAGTTGTTGACAGTTTCAATCTTTTCTCCATCTATCATGATGTTGCCTATTGGTCCAGGGGTAAGAATCCTTGTTTTCTTGACATCGAGATGCAATCCATATTGAAGTCTGTACTCTTTAATCTTCTGCAACAAGCGCTTTCAGGTCTCCTCACTTTCAGCAAGCAGGGTTGTGTCATCTGCATAATGCAGGTTATTGATGGGTCTTCCTCTCTGATTCTGATGCCACATTTTTCTTCACAGAGTTCAGCTTCTCAAATAAAAAAAGTTCTCCTCAACCTATAGACTGAGTAGGTCTGGAGAAAGAACACAACACTGACACACTCCCTTCTTCATTTTAACCATAGTGTGTTCCCTTGCTTTGTTCACACAACAGCCTCCTGGTATAGGTGTAAGCTTCACATGAGCACAATTAAGTACTCTGGAATTCCCGTTCTTCTCAATGTTAACCATAACTTGTTGTAGCCCATAGAGAGTCAAATGCCTTTGCATAGTCAATACAGCACAAAAAGATATCCTTCTGGTAATCTTTACTTTCAGCCAGAATCCATCTGACATCAGCAATGATGTATTCCTGGTGCTATGGCCTCCTCTAAATCCTGCTTCAACTTCTGAAAGTTCCCTATCTATGTACTGTTCTAGCCATATTTGAACAATCTTCAGCAGAATTTTGCTTGCATATGATACTGATGTTGTTCTATAGTTTCCACATTTAGTTAGATCACCTTTCTTGGGAATAGGAACAACTATGAAGCTCTTCCAATCTACTGGACAGACAACTATCTTCCAAATTTCCTGGCATGGACTGGTGAGCATTCAGAGCTGCATCTACTTAAAGAAACAAGTTAGCAGGTATCCCACTGATTTCTGGGGTCTATTTTTTCCCCAATGCCTTCAGTGCAACTGCACTTTATTCCTCTTCATGTTTGACTCTTGCTCATATATATGGTACTTCCTGAAATATTTCAGTATTAGTTCTTTTTGGTTACCTCCCTCCATCTTTTTTTTTTTTTTTATGCTTCCTGGGTCATTCAACATATTGCCTATTGCATCTTTCTTTTTTATCTTTTTTTTTTTTTTCATCTTTCAATATTGTGACTCGAGACTTTAATTTGCTTTCAGTTCTCTCAGCTTGAAAAATGCAGAGCGAATTCTCTTTTTATTCTCCAATTCCAGCTAAATATTCCATTATAATACTTTGCTTTGTCTTCTCAAGTTGTCCTTTGAAATACTCTGTTCAGCTTTTTGTTTTATTTGTTTTTTTAAAATTTTATACTATTAATTTTAATGAACATTTACAGAGATTTTGGATTTCCATTCATTCATTGTTGCACTTTTCTCCCTGCCCCGCAACCACCCAGTTCACTCCTTTCTTTGAAAAGTAAAAGAAAAATTCTTTCATTGGTACACAATCCCCCCACACCGCCTTCCCCCACATCCCCAAGTACACTCCACTATGCAACCTTACTTCTGGACTCTTGTGATAACCATAATACCCTATTATATATAGCTTTTCAATTTTTCTCTCCCTCAACTGTTTCAATGCAGTATACATAATTTATCCAGTTTTTCTCAGTCTTAGCTCTGATGTCAGTCCCATTCTACAACAGTGACACCATGCAGAATTTGTCCTTTTGTGACTGAGATATTTCACTCAGCATAATGTCCTTCAGGGTCACCTATTTTGAATAATATTGCATGAGTTCTTTGTTTTTCAATGCAGCATAGTATTCCATTGTGTGAATATACCACAACTTCTCTATCCATTCATTTGTTGATGGCCACTTAGATTGTTTCCAGCTCCTTGCTATTGTGAACAAAGCTGTGATAAACATGGGTGTGCATATATCTGCTTAGATGTCGGTTATGGTCTATTTAGGGCATATTCCCAGTTGTGGAGGAATTGCTGGGTCAAATGGTATCTCTATTTGCAACTTTTTGAGAAAGCACCACACCGTTTTCCACGGTGGTTGCACCATTTTATACTTCCACCAAGAGTGAATAAGGGTTCCAGTTTCTCCACAACCTTGTCAGCATTTGTTATTTCTGCATGTTTCCCCTTTGTTTTGGCTCCTCAACACTCTAATGCAATTTTCATAGTCTCTTCTGACATCATTTTGATTTTTTCTTTCTCCTCTGTCTTTGTAATGACCTTTTGTTCTCTTCATGGATGGTATCATCCTACAACTCTTCTGGTCTTTGACCACTGGTATTCAATTCTTCACACTTATTCTTAAAATGATTTTGAAATTTAGACGGAATAGATTCAACATCCTATTTTGGCTATCATGGGCTTCTTTTAATTTTCTTCAGCCTTAATTTGAATTTACACAAGAGTAATTGATGGTCTGACCCACATTTTGCCCCTGTCCTAGTTTGGACTGCTAAAACTGAGCTTCTCCAACAATTTCTTCCACAGATGAAGTCAATCTGATTTCTAAGCAGCCCATAAGATGAGATCTATGTATAAAGTCACCATCTGTGTCTTCTTAATGAATAAATAATTGAAAATAGAAAATTCAATCATTCTATTTCCAGTCTCATTTCTATCACCAAGCCATCTTTTCCAACGAAAAGATATATTGCCATGGGAAAGTCTGCTGTTAGGGACCTCTCCAAAGTACTGAAGAGCAATGGTGTCTCCCTGGAGACTGAGGTGCATCTGATACAGGCCATGGTCTTTGCTATCACTTTTTGTGCATCAGAGAGTTGGACAATGACTAAGGAGGATAGAAGGAGAACTGATGACTTTGAGCTGTGGTGCTGGAGAAGAGTATTGAGGGCACCATGGACTGCTAGGAAAACAAACAGGTTCATCCTGGAAAGGGTTAAACCGGGTAGCTCCTTGGAGGCAAGGATTCTGAGGCTCCATCTAACCTACTTTGGACATGTTATAAGGAGAGACCGGTCCTTGGAGAGGGACATCATGCTTGGTAGGGTGGAGGGACAGTGCAGGAGAGGAAGGCCCTCTATGAGGTGGATTGATTCAGTGACTGGGGTAATCGGGATGGGAGTGTCAGAGACAGTGCGACTGGCACAGGACAGAGAAGAGTTTAGGGCTATTGTAGTTAGGGTCACTATGAGTCGCAACTCGACGACACATAACAACAACAACATTCCATTTTCACTGTTTCTAACTTTTGCAATCCAATTACCAATTATCATTAATGCATCTTGACTGCAAGTTCAGTCAAATTCAGACTGCAAGATTTGGTAAAAATTTTTAATTTCTTCCTCTTTGGCTCTAGATGTAGGAGTGTATATTTCAACAATAGTCATGTTAGCAGATCTTCCTTATATGTGTATGGATAATCTATAATTCACAACATTGTTATTATTTCACAATAATAAGGTCTTGAAATTGACTTTTTTACTATGAATGCAACACTATTCTTCTGTTTTTCATTGCCATCATAGTATATCATGTATACTATGGTATATCTATGGTATATAGTATATCTGACTCAAAGTGGCCAAAGCTAGTCCACCTCATCTAACTAATGCTTAGTATGTTGATGCTCATACGATCTATACTAATTTTCATAATTGCTACATACATACCATGTTCCAATTATTAAAAGATATTTGTCATTACTTTCCTCTTTTTTACTGACTTCCAATCTGGTCTCTACCACTATTGCTGTGCATTCTACCACTACTATCTGCTTTCATCTACCTTTCATCGACTTTCAGGGTCCTGTTATTTAAGAAGCGGATGGCCAATCCTGCTTCCTAGTTTGTTTGCTGTACTGAGATGAGTTGTGGGTTGTTATGATACCTCAAGCTATGCCACTGGTGCATCAAATGCCAAATGGTGGTCAAGTTCTAATAGAGCTTCCAAATTAAAACAGACCAGGAACTTTCTTTAGTCCTTTAGAACTTAAGAATTGTTACATTTGAAATAAAAAAACTAACTCCATATAATAATACTGTTACCAAAAATTATGTGATTCCCCCCTTATCAACTGTCTTTTCAATTTCATTCAACTTGACCTACTATAATATTGACAATTGTTAATGGCATTCTAGAAAAAGTATCTGTCACAAGTTAAATGACTTGGTAATTACTTACACTACTTATTGAATCAGATTATTGGCAAAGACACGAGATAGAAGGATTCAATCGAGTCTCCCTGGAAATGACTACACCTAGTTCTACTCACTAATGCTTGCATGGCTAAATTATAGGGACTTGTATCCATTTGTTCCAACCAAAGAAGGCTAAAGCCCCTACCTGAACTGTTCAAAAAAGAACTGCTCAAACTGAAATTTAGACAATCATTTTGCCTTAAGGAAGACAGCTCTTTATAAGATCAAAGAACAGATCACACACAAACCTTTGCATGAAAATGGACTTTGTCTAATACTTACTGCTTTTGAAGTTTCCCTATTGTACAAACTTGGGTTTTAAAACTTGGTAAAAATTTTCCAATGCCAATAGTTATACTGACATTTCTGTGACTGGCTTCCTACATAAAGTTTTTTTTTTTTTTAAATTGCCCTATCACATCATGTTAATATTATCCTTTGTTTTAACATTTTCTTTTCTTCCCCCTGCAATTAAATGTCTTATCCTAACTATTATTGTTTATAATTTATTTTGGATAACATTTTTTTATTTTATTATTTTTGTGTGCGTGTACCGTCAAATCAGATCTGACTGGTACAGAAGAAGATTGTCCCTCCTTCCCCGGCAGAGCATCTGGTGGATTTGAACCGTTCGCTTCTGGGATTGTAGTTGCAGTTCCTTGCCTCTAGGCCACCAGAGCTCCCCTAGCATTTTTATATTATTAATCTTGCTTTTAGCATTATTTTTCTCCAATTATAAATATCATTAATGCTTGGGAAGATAATTCATATGTTAAGTTACCCAACCTCTAGTAGGACCAGTAACGTAACTGAATGTTGGACACAAAAATTCAGATTCCTTAGTTTTTCCCATATCTATTCCTCCTTGCAATATCCGCATAGTATGTCAGATGATGCTTCAAAATCTTTGCCTCCAAGTAGCATCCTGGTTTCACCCTCTCCAGGACGCACCTGTTTGTTCTCCTAGTAATCCATGGTATATTGAACACTCTTCTCCAGCATCACAGCTCAAAAGGCACTGATTCTCCATCTATCATCTTTAGTTACTGCCCAGCTCTCTAATGCATAGCAAGTAATCGGGAAAATCAGGGCCTGGATCAGGCACACCTTAGTCTCCATAGTGACATCATTGCTCTACAGTACTTTGGAGAGGTCTCTGACAACAGACTTTCCCAGTGCAATTAATCTTTTAATTTCCTGGCTGCTGGTACCAAGAGTGTTGATTGTAGAGTCAAGCAAACTGAAGCTGTCAACAATCTCAGTCTCTTCACCATATATCATGATGCTGCCAATTTGCCCAGTGGCATATACCCTTCCCAGTTTTAAACCATGAAGTGTTTCCTTGCTCTGTTCTGATGACTGCTTCCTGGCCCAAGTATAGGTTTCACATAAGCATAATCAAGTGTTCTGGGATTCCCATTCTCAGAGTCAGCCACAGTTTGTGTGATCCACAGAGCCAAATGAAACACAGATAAACATTCTTCTGGTACTCTCTGCTTTCAGGCAAGATCCATCTAACATTAACTATAATTTCCCTAGTACGACAGCCTCTTCTAAACCCAGCCTGCACTGCAGACAGTTCTGTTATGTGCTCTTCCAGTCATTTCTGGATAATCTTCAGCAGAATCTTGCTTGCACGTGATATCAATGATATTGTTCTATAATTTCCACACTCTATCAGGTCACTTTTCTTTGGAATGGGAATAAATATAGATCTCTCCCAGTCAATTGGCCAGGTGGTTTTCCTCCAGATTTCTTGGCACAACTTGGTCAGCACATCCAGGGCAGTGTCTGTTTACATATGTCTACTGGTATGCCATCAATTCCTGGGGTCTTCTTTTTTGCCAATTCTTTCAGAGCAACTTGAACTTCATCCTTCATCACCACAGGCTCTTGCTCATACATTGTTTCATCAAATTCTTCTGCATCTGCCAGTTCCTTTTGGTACAATGACTCTTTATGTTCTTCCCATCTTTTAATGCTTCATGGATCATTTAATATTTTGTCCAAAGCATCCTTAAGTATTGTAACTTGAGGCTTGAATTTGTTCTTTGATTCCTTCAGCTTAAGAAATGCCAAACGAGTTCAGCCCCTTTGATTTTCTGACTCCAGTTTTTTGCACATTTCATCATAATATTTCACTTTTTCTTCCCGTGCTGACCTTTAAAATCTTCTGTCCAGCACCTTAATATCTTGATTTCTTCCCTTTGCTTTGGCTTCCTGGCACTCTAGTGCAATATTCAGAGTCTCTTATGACATCCATCTTGGTCTTTTCTTCCTCTTCTGTCTTTGTAATGATCTTTTGCATTCTTCTTGGATAATATTCTTCATATCCTCACACAGCTCATGCAGCCTTTGCTCAATAGTGTTCAAGGCCTCAAGCCTGTTCTTGAGATGGATTTGAAAGTTAGGTGGGATAGACTCAAAGTCAAATTTTGGTTCTTGTGGATTTGATGTAATTTTTCTTAGCTTCAGCTTGAACTTACATATGAGTAGTTAGTGGTCTGTTCTGCGGCACCTGGCGTAGTTTTCACAGCTGATATTGAGCTTCTCCAGCGATTCTTTTTACAGATGTAATTAGTCTGATTCATATGAATACTGTCAGATGAGATCCATTTGTATATCCTATGCTTATGTTTCTTATAAAACATATTTACAATAAATAAGTTGTTGATTGTGCAAAATTCTATCATTCTATCTCCAACTTCATTTTTGTCACCAAGCCCACATTTTCCAACAACTGATCCTTCTTCTCTGTTCCCAACTTTCACATTCCAGTCATCCATTACTATGAATGCATCTTGACTGCATGTTCAATCAATCTCTAACTGCAAAAGTTTGTAGAAATCTTCTATTTTCTCCTCTTTGGCTCTGGTTGTTGGTGCATATATTTGAATGATGGTGGTATTTCACTGGACTTCCTAGTATGCGTATGGATATTATCCTGTCACTCACAGCATTTTATTTCAAGGAAGATTCAGAAATGACTTTTTAAACTATGAAAGCACCCCATTTTTCCTCACCTTTTGGTCTCCAGCATAGATCATATGATTGTCTGATTCAACATGTATGTTTCTTTCTTAACAATATCCAATTATCCTATATTCATGGTTCTCACATTCCATGTTCCAATCACTAGTGTCTGCTTACGACTGTTCCTCTTCCTATGTGTCCATACTTGAAGACTCAGCCTCAGTTGCCATATCTGCTAGTCAGTGTGCTCTACTGTACATAGGGTTTTTGAAGGCCTGCTATTTCAGAAGTGGATGGCCAGTCCTTCTTTCTAGTCTTTCTTAATTTGAATGCTCAGATTTGGAACATCATAGGTTTCACATTAGCACAATCAAGTGTTCTGGGATTCCCATTCTTCCCAGAGTTAGCCACAGTTTGTTGTGATCAAATGCCTTTGTACAGTCAATGAAACACAGACATTCATCTAGTACTCTCTTCTTCCAGCTAAGATCCATTTAACATTGGCTATAATATCCCTAATACCACGACCTCTTCTAAACAGCCTATACATTGGGTAATTCTTTGCTGACATGCTGTTTGAGTCATTTCTGGATTGTTTTCAAGAAGGACTTTGCCTGCAAGTTATATTCATGATAATTGTTTGATAAATTCCACACCCCGTTGGAACACTCTTTTTTTTGGGGGGGGGTGAATGGGAATATGGATCTCTTCCAGTCAGTTGGCCAGGGCAGTGTCAGTATGTTAAAATATGTCAATTAATATGCCATCAATTCCTGGGGCCTTGTTTTTGCCAGTTCCTTCAAAGCAGCTTGAACTTCCTCCTTCATCTCCACATATGTTGTTTCATTAAATTCTTCTGTGTCAGTTGCTATATTTTGTGGTATAATAATTCTGTACTCCTTCCATCTTCTTTTGATGCTTCCTGGGCTATTCAACGTTCTACCCTCTGCATCCTTAAATATTGCCGTTTGAGGCTTGAATTTGTTCTTCGGATCCTTCAGTTTAAGAAATGCTGAGCAAATTCATCCTTTTTGACTTTTCAATTCCAACTCTTTGCATACTTCATTATAATACTTTGTTCTGTCTTCCTGTGCTGCCCTTTGAAATCTTCAGTTCACCTCCTTCAAATCTTGATTTCTTCCCTTTGTTTTTGGCTTCTTGGTGCTCTAGTGCAATAGCCAGAGTCTCTTCCAACATCCATGTTGGCCTTTTCTTCTTCCTCCATCTTTGTTATGACCTTTTGTATTCTTCATCGATAATATTCTTGATATCCTCCCACAGCTCATCTGGTCTTTGCTCATTACTATTCAAAGCCTCAAACCTGTTGCTGAGATGGTCTTTAAATTTGAGAGGATAGACTAAAGGTCAAACTTTGGTTCCTGTGGATTGGATTTTATTTTCTTTAGCTTCAGTTTGAAGTAGTTGATGATGTGATCCACAATCAGTACCTGGCGTAGTTTTCACAGCTTATACTGCGCTTCTCCAGTGATTTTTCCCACATACATAATCAATCTGATTCCTGTGTAGGCCATTAGGTGAGGTCCACGTGCACAGTTGCAATTTGCATTTCTTATAAAAGGTATTTGCAATGAAAAAACTCATTGATAGTACAGAATTCTATCATTCTGTCTCCAGCCTCATTTCTGTCACCAAGTCCATGTTTCCGAACTTCTGTTCCTTTGCCCTTGTTCCCAACTTTTGTATTCCAGTCACCCATGATTACTAATGTGTATTGGTTGCATGTTCTATTGATCTCCAATTCCAACGGTTTGTAGAAGTCATCTATTTCCTCCTCTTTGGCTCTGGTTGTGGGTGCATAAATTTGAATGATAATGGTATTAACAGATCTTCCTTGTATAAGTACAGATATTACCCTGTCACTCACAACACTACATTTCAAGATGGATCTCGAAACAGTCTTTTTAACTATGAATGTGATCTCATTTTTCTCACCTTTTCTTTTCCAACACAGTAGATCATACGATTGATTCAAAATGTCCCACGCCAATCCATTTCACTGCGCCAGTGTCTAGTATGTAAATGTTTCTTCCTTAACAATCTCCAATTTTAGGTGCTTTCAAGTCAACTAGATCCATAACAACACTGTGTCCAAACAAATGTCAACTGGTTCTGGACTATCCTCACTCTATTCACTTGCTTCAGTTCATTGTTCCAGATACTGTATCAATCCATCTTGTGGAGGGGGTCTTCTTTTCCTTCACTAATATACTCTACTTTTTCAAACATGATGTCTTTTTCCAAGAACAGTAACCTCCCGATAACATTCCCAAAGTATATGAGACAAAGTATCACTATTCTTACTTCTAGTGATCACTATTCTTGGGCTCTGGCTGCATTTCTTCCAAGGCAGATTTTCTGGTTCTTTTAACAGTCTATGCTCTTGTTAATACTCTTTGTCAACACTATAACTCAAAGGCATCAATTTTTTGTCAGTCTTCCTTATTCACTGTTCAATGTTCAGATACACAGAAAGCAACTGAAAATGTAATGGCTTGAGTAAAGCATATCTTGGTCTTCAAATGGACATCTTTGTTCTGTAGCTCTTTAAAAAGTCCCTTGACACCTACAACCAGAAGTTAAAATAGATGAATGGGACCTTTTAAGAATCAAATCCCTATGCACAAACAAAAACTTCTCCAATAGGGTAAAAAGGGAAGCCACAGACTGGGGAAAAATATTTTGTAATGACATGTCTGATAAGGGACTTATATCGAGAATTTATAAAATACTCAAGTACCACAACAAGCAAAGGTAAACAACCCAATTGCAAAATGGGCTCAGGATATAAACAGACACTTCACCAAAGAAGACATTCAGATAGTGAACAAACACATGAAGAAATGTTCAAAATCCCTAGCTCTGAGATGCGAACCAAAACAACTATGAGATATCACCTCACCCCAGTAACAATAGCAAAATTCAACAGAGCAGTAAACAATAAATGCTGGTGAAGTTCTGGAGAAACTGGAACCCTTATTCACTGTTGGTGGGAGTGTAAAATGGTGCAACCACTGTGGAAGGCAGTATGGTGCTTTCTCAAAAAGTTGCAAATAGAA
>NW_006399983.1:3835239-3837882 GCF_000299155.1 Elephantulus edwardii
TACGTGCTATGCATCAGAGAGTTGCATAGGGATGATAGAAAGAGAATTGATGCCTTTGAGCTGTGGTGCTGGAGAAGAGTGTTGAATATACCATGAACTGCTAGGAGAACAAACAAGTTTGTCCTGGAGAGGGTGAAGCCAGAATACTCCCTGGAGTCAAGTATTCTGAAGCTTTGTCTGACATACTTTGGGCATGTTGCAAGGAGGGACTGGTCGTTGGAGAGGGACATCATGTTTGGGAGAGTGGAGGGATGGCACATGGAGGAAGACCCTCAATGAGATGGATCGATTCTGTGAGTGGAGTGGTGGAAATGAGTGTGTTTGAGACGACGAGGCTGGCACAGGATAGAATAGCATTTAGGGCTCTTGTACATAGGGTTGCTATGAGTCACAAGCGACTCGATGGCACATAACACAAACAACAACTTTTATGGGTGTTGATACTGGATCTAAGTAAAATAAAAACCTTGGTAACATCAAATCTCCATTTATCATGATTTTGCCTATACTGGTATACTGCTGTGAGGATTTCGGTTTTCTTGATCCAACAATAAGGCTATAGTCTTTAATCTTCTTCAGTAAGTACTTCAAGTCTTCGCTTTCTGCAAGCAAGGCTGTAAATATGTATAACATAGATTAGGTTACCAATGCATCTTCTTCCAGTACTGATGCCACATTCCTTTGCCTTGAGTTCTTGAATTATTTTCTCCACATTCATATATAACAGCTATGGCAAAAGGATACAAGCCTGACACAAACCTTTTCTGATTTTATTCTGTTTGAATGACTCATGTTCATGACCACAATTAAGTGATCTAGAATTCACATTTTCATTTTTATGTAGATGTTCAAATTATCCCAGAAAGAAGAAACTAAAATTTAAAAATGAGCCTTACACTTGGGTATATGGATTGTACATGGTAAGTCCTCAGGATTTTAAGGAGTTTCTTCAGACATTCACTTCTAAGGTAAAAGCAAATACTGGAATGTTAACTTAAATATTCTAGTCAGATAGTTCTGAAAGTCAGAGACTTTAAAGCTACTACAAGCACCCATTCAAATACCCTGGCTTCAGCCAAAGGTTTCTTATCTTTACCTTTCTTGTTTGTTTTTGTTGTTCTGTAACACTGAGTCAGAAGCAACTCCTGGATAGTAGATTCCCAAGAGGCAATAAATCACATGAAAGGATACAGCCCATCTTTCTCCTTTGGAGAAGCTGATGTATTCAAACCTCGTTCCTTTGAGATGGCAGCTCAGCTTCTTCTAGAACATGTCAGCCACGATATTAGCTATCGACATTGCACATGGTACTTCAGTGCCATCTCTGGCCAACAAAATAACCTTGACTTTCTTCTGTCACAGTACGGAACACTGACTTTAAGTCTTTTTTTTGTACCTGGATAAATACCACTGGAAAAGTAAAACAAGTCACAGAGGTTTTGACAAAAGGCTGCCTGGTTACATGTCAATCATCAACCTGATTCCTCATTCTTTGACATACCTGATATTTCCATTTGGATACTCAATGGCATAACATTTCAGTTTCACTCCATATACAAGCAGGTTTAATTTTACTTATTGCTGCTGTACTAATTATTTATATAAAATGTATATCAAGTCTTTATAATCAGTCAACTTTTCTCTTGCATATAATGTATTATATAATTTGAAAAATATCATGCCCTTAAGAGTTAAACATCATCATTTGCTAAAGGTCTTCTTACCTTTTTTAAGTTGTTGCTTCAAATTTGGGTCTTGCTTCAATCACTCCTTCGCTATGAGGCTCACAGAAGCAGAGAGACCCAAGTGATGGCATGTCAAAGACAAAAATGATGCTGCCCTGTCACCCTAAAGGATAGCGTCTGCAGTCCTAAATGTCTATTTCAATAGCCGACCATCTAATAAATACAGGGGAAGGAAGGTCTTGAAAGAAGAAAACGCAAACTCTCTGCTGTTGAGTTTGAACTGACTCATAGCGGGCCCTCCAGGGGGTTTTCAGAAGGCTAGGAATAGCGAGGGAGAGACTGCCCTCCCATTTTTCCCTTGTGGAGCTGCTGGTGGATTCAAATTGCCAGAGAAACTCCATCTTAGGGTGAGCAAGGCAACTCCCTACAGACTTTGCTATCAGAGATCCCTGGAAGGTACTCATATTTTAGGATAAAATATGTCTATAGAAATTGATGGTCAAAAGGAAGGAATGCCAACTAAAATAAAAAAGCTAACATTAGAATACTATGAAAAACTATACTCAAACAAATATGAAAACTCAGAGGAAATGGACAAATACTTAGAAAAACACAAACTACCTAAACTGACACAAACCGAAACGGAACATCTGAACAGACCCATTAAAAAAGAAGAAATTCAAAAGGTAATACAACAATTTCCAAACAAGAAAAGCCCTGGACCAGATGGTTTTACAAGTGAATTTTAACAAACATTCAGAGAAGAACTGTTACCAATTCTACATAAATTATTTTAGAAAATAGAAGAAGATGGAACCCTTCCAGATTCATTCTATGACGCAAACATATCTTTGATACCAAAGCCAGGAAAAGACACCACCAAAATAGAGAAGTATAGGCCAATATCTCTCATGAACATTGATGCAAAAATCCTGAATAAAATACTGGCAAATAGAAT
>NW_006399983.1:3841789-3884970 GCF_000299155.1 Elephantulus edwardii
GGAGGGGGGAGAAGAACGAACTGGGGAGGAAGGTAGAGAAAACAGTGCAACAATGAATGAATGAAAACCCAAAATCTCTGTAAATGTTCATTAAAACTAATAAAATTTAATAATAATTTTTTAAAAAAGGAAGGACAATAAACTCAAAATTTCAAGCAATTTTCCTTGGCTAAGGCTTGTAGTTGAAGTGTACACCAAATCATATTTTTAACCTATTTCCTAGAAGTTACTTTTAATCTTCAAAATCTTGGAATGTATGTCCATAGAAGCCAGCATGTATTATAAAAACTAAGACATGCCTACAAATGTGAAGATATAAGTATTTTTTTGGACAGTCCCAGGAAACTTGTAGGTAGCTAAAGTTTACCTCTTACAGTCATTTCTGCATATTACCCAGTTACCAAAGAAATTTTTCTGTAAACACTGCTATGTAAATACCAACCAATCATGATGTCTTTCAAGCTGTCTTTCATGTTTTCTGGTTTCTACTCTTATAAGGCAGAAGTTCTGGTGGCCTAGTGCAGCAATCCTGAAAGCACAGAGTTTGAGGTCACCCACTGCTCCACAGGAAAAGGATGGGCAATCTCCTCCCATGTAATTAACTGCCTCTGAAAACTCACCAAAGGATCGGCTAAGGATCAATTCCAACTCTACAATACACAAAGACACTCTGGTAGCCTACTGGCGAGAAGTTGCACTGCAATTTTGAAGGTACACAGTTCAAGGCCATTAGGGGCTCCATGGGAGATGGATGCACTATCTCTTCCCGTGGGATTAACTGCCTCTGAAAACCTGCTGGAGAGTCAACTATGGATCAGTTACAACTCTACAGTACACAAGAACAACATTTAGAAACATCTGTAATTCAGTAGTATAAGACAGCACTCAATTCATATTGTCTTTCTCAGTTTAACTTGTGCTCACAGTCCCAAAATGCACTTAATCTTCTTTTTAAGTTTTTTAAAAAGGTATTTGGCTTCACTGATCATTAAACAACTACCAGAGAATTCCAGTTACCTTGAAGAACAGGGTTCACTTATTAACTATTTCCAGCCTGCATTCATCCTAGTCATTAGCATACGCAGTTCAATGGTGAATTTATTTTTTAAAATAAAATTGCTTGTGATTTTAAAGAAAGTTTCTAGAAAAGCTAGATTTTAATTCATTTATTGTTATACATTCCCCCCCCTCCCTTCCCTACTCCTAGTTCACTTTTTAAAATATTCATTCATTGTTGCACAATTACCTCTCCCCCCACCCCAACTTCCATTGAATCCTCTTTGCAATGTACCACTATTCTGGGCTATTGTCGTACATACAATGCCTTATCATATATTCCTTTTAAACAATTCTTTCCTTCATCTGTTACAATGCAATGTTCATTATCTATCCATTCTTACCCTATTCTCCTCCCAAATCCCCCATATCAGACCTGCTCTATAATAGTGGTGCTCTGCAATATTTGTCCTTTTTAGATGCGATATTTCACTCAGTATAATGTCCCCCAGGGTCACCCATGTTGTGTAAAATATTATGAGTTCACTGTTTTTTCAGTGTGGTACAGTATTCCAGTATATTAATATACCATAGCTTCTCCATCCATTCTTTTGTTGATGGGCACTTGGGTTGCTTCCATCTCTTTGCTACCGTAAATAACGCAGCAATAAACATGGGCATGCATATATCTGTTTGGATGGTGGTTCTGGTTTCTTTAGGGTATATTCCCAGCAGTGAATTTAAATATGCTGATGTTTGACGATGTATGTGTTCACTTTGACATGTGTGACATGACCCAGATACACATCACTTAACACTGAGGATATATTCTATGAAATGAAATGTTATTCCAAAACCATACTTAAGCTTTATGAGAGCTTTTCCTCCATCATCCTTGTCACTGTTATTATCCCTCCTGCTGCTGCTGCTGCTGCTGCTTGTAAGTTAGACGAACAGGTATATGTGGTGTCAAAGGTTTACTGTCCAAAATTACTTTGCTACTGCCATCAGCTTTTTGGTTTTGGTTTTGGGGGTTCTTTTTCTGCCATCAGCTTTGACTTTCACCACATGACTGGGCAGGAACCTGAAATACAGTGTGTATAAAACTAATCATGTATCCATTTATATTGTTTTCTAAAACTAGGCATATTTTTTATGATTGATATAGTCAAATGTCTGTGCATAGTCAATAATGCACAAATAGAAATTCTTCTGGTATTCTCTGCTCTCAGTCATGTTCCATCTGATATCAGCAATGTCCCTGGTGCCACGGCTTCTTCTAAATCATGCTTGGAGTTTTGGCCGTTCCCTGTCTATCTACTCTTCTAAATGTCTTTGAATGATCTTTGGTAGTATTTTGCTTGCATGCAATATTAATATTGTTTGATAATTTCCACATGCTGTTGTATCACCTTTCTTGGGAATGGGAACAAATATTGATCTCTTCCAATTGGTCAATCAGGATACTGTCCACCAAATTTTCTGTCATAGACTGGTTAGCACATTCAGGTCTGCATTTGTTATTTAGAATGTGTCAAATGATGACCCATTGATTCCTGGGGCCTTTATTTTTGTGAATGCTTTCATTGTAGCTTGAAATTCTTCATTCCTTAGCACTGGTTCTTGATCATATGATATTTTCTGAATTATTTCAGGGTCAGCCAGTTCTTTTAAGTACAATGATTCTGTGTATTCCCTCTTCTTCTTTTGATGCTTCCTGGATCATTCAATATTTTGCCCGTTGCATTTCTAAATATTGCAACATGAGGCTTGAGTTTGTTTTTCAGTTCTTTCAGCTTGAGTAAATTTTCCCCTTTTTATTCCTCAATTTTGAATCTCTATATATTCCATCATTATAGTTTGCTTTGTCTTCTTGAGCTGCCTTTTGAAATCTTCTGTTCAACTCTTTCACTTCAAAATATCTTCCCTTTGTTTTGGCTTCTTGATGCTCTAGCACAGTTTTTAGGGTTTCTTCTGACACCATTTTGGGGTTTTCTTTCTTCTCTGTCTTTGTAATAATGACCTTTTGCTCTCTTCATGGAGGATCGTTGGTGTCATTACACAACTCATCTAGTCTTTGATGATTAATGTTCAGTTCTTCACACCTACTCTTAGGATAACTTTTAAATTCAGGTCGGATAGCCTCAAGACCATATTTTGGTCCTCATGGACTTGTTTTACTTTTCTTCAGTCTCAATTTGAACTTGCACATGAATAATGGATAGTCTGTTCCACAATCTGCACCTGGACTGACTTTGACTGTTGTTAGTGAGCTGTTTCAACCATTCCTTCCACAGACGTAGTCAATTTGGTGAGGTCCATGTGTAGAGTTGCCATTTGTGTTTCTTTTAAGAATTATTTGTCATTAATAAATCATTGAATGTACAAAAGTCAATCATTTTATTTCTGGCTTTGTTTCTACAACTGTACTTTTCGACTACCATTTATTATTCATTCTTTCCAACTTTTGCCTTTGAGTCACCAATTATCATTAACACATCTTGATTGCATATCTGGTCAATTTCAGGCTGCAAAATTTTATGAAAATCTTTAATTTCCCCTTTGGGGTTTTAGCTGTTTGTGCATATATTTGAATAATAGTCATATGAACAGATCTTCTTGTATGCATATGGATAATATACTATCACTCACAATACTGTACTCAGAATACAACTTGAAATTGTCACTTTAATTATAAATGCAGGACCATTCTTCCCTTGTTTTCCATTCTGGGTATAGTACATGATGTCTAATTCAAAATGGTCAAAGCCAGTCCATCTCATCTCACTAATGCCTAGAATGTCAATGTTCATGTGTTTCATTTCATTTTCCCCAACTTTTCATTTTCCCATATTCATACTTCATATATTCTGTGTTCCAACTATTAAAGGACGTTTCTCCTTATTTTGATTGACTTCGCAAATGGGTTTTGTCTCTAATACTATGACTGTCCTATCCGTGTTCCTGTGGGGTTTTCAGAGGTCTGCTATTTCAGAAGTGGACAGCCAATCCATCTTACTAGTCTGTCTTGATTTGGGTACTCTATTAAAATCTGTCCACCATGGGTGACCCTTCTGGCTTCTGACACACTGGTGGTACAGCCTTTAGTATCACAGGCACCATAAGTTACCTCAGTGCAGCAAACTGACAGACAAGTGTTGTGCTAATTAGAACAATGATAAACAAGCAAGAACACAAATACCACAGCTACAAATTAATTATTAAATTCATTCCCCAACACAAAGCGACAGATAAATATTACAGTTTAGGAGGCTCCAAATTCGAATCCCAGGTATCAGCTCTGGGGAAGGTTTTCTCTTATTGGCAGTTCTGGAGGAAGTCCTTGTCTCTGAGCTTCTGCTCCTGGACCATCTTCCTGTGACTTACTGTCTTTGCTCTCCATTTGAGGTGCATGGCTGGCATATCAGAATCTGGTATGATACTGGTGATCCTCCCAAAAGTGGAGACAGATGGAGAATAATTTCTGGCTAGCATTGAGAATGGGCATTCCATGACATTTAACTGTGCTCATGCAAAATCTATACCTAGACCAAGAATCTGTTCAAACAGAGCAAGGGAACATTGTTGTTGTTGCTGTTGTTATGTGCCGTCGAATTGCTTGTGACTCATAGGGACCCTATGTACAACAGCCCTAAACCCTGCTCTGTCCTATGCCAATCACACTGTCTCCTATACACCCATCCGCCTCACAGAGGGTCTTCCCCTCCTGCACTATCTCTCCACCCTACCAAGCATGATGTCCCTCTCCAAGGACCGGTCTCTCCTCACAACATGTCCAAAGTATGTTAGACGAAGCCTCAGAATCCTTGTTTCCAAGGAGCTGCCCGGTTTAACTCTTTCCAGGATGAATCTGTTTGATTTCCTAACAGTCATGGTACTTTCAATACTCTTCTCAGCACCACAATTCAAAGGCATCAATTCTCCCTCTATCCTCCTTAGTCACTGTCCAACTCTCTGATGCATCACAAATGATAGCAAAGACCATGGCCTGTATAAGATGCACCTTAGTCTCCAGAGAGACACCATTGCTCTTCAGTACCTTTGAGAGGTCCCTAACAGCAGACTTTCCCATGGCAATACATCTTTTAATTTCCTGGTTACTGGTGCCAAGAGTGTTAACTGTGGAGTCAAGCAAACTAAAGCTGTGAACAATCTCAATCTCTTCACCATCCATCCTGATGCTGCCAGTTGGCCGAGTGGTGAGAATCTTTGTCTTCTTGACATTGAGCCTCAATCCATATTACACTGTTTAAAAATAAGAAGGTGTACGTCAGGGTTGTATCCTCTCTCCATACCTACTCAATCTGTATGCTGAGCAAATTATTCAAGGAGTTGGACTCTATGAAGAAGAATGTGACATCAAGATTGGAAGAAGACTCATCAAAAACTTTAACATGCAGATGACACAAATTTGCTTGCTGAAAGTGAACAGGACTTGATACACTTTGCATAGAAAATAAAACACAGCCACCTTCTATATGGATTGTTTACATAATGTCACGAAGACAAAAATTTTGACCACTGGACTGATAGGTGGCATCATGATAGATGGAGAAAAAACTGAAACTGTCAATAACTTCTACTTACTTGGATGCACAATCAACACACTTGCTACCGACAGTCAGGAGATCAGGAGACATACTGCACTGGGAAAGTCTGCAGTTGGGAACTTCTTCAAATTACTAAGGAATGATGATGTTAGTTTGAAGACTAATGAGTTCCTAATTCATACCATGATCTTTTCAATCACTTGCTACACTGTTGAGAGCTGGACAATGAATAAAGATGACCAAAGAAAAACTCATGGTTTTGAATGGCTATGCTGGAGAAGAGTACTGAGTATCCTACGGACTGCCCAAATAAAAATAAATGTGTCTTGAAGAAGGTGAATCAAGAGTATTCCTTGGAGACAAGAATGGCAAAGCTTCACCTCGCATACTTTGTTCATGTTGCCAGGAGAGGCTATTCTTTGGAGAAGGACATCATGCTTGGAAAGGTGGAGGGACGGCGAAGGAGAGAAAGACTCTCAACCAGGTGAATTGATACAGTGAGTGCAGCAATGAGCTCAAGTGTGTCAGAGATTGTGAGTTTGGTGCAGGATTGGAAAGGGTTCAGATCTGTTGTTCATAAAGTTACTATCAGTCATACCTGATGGCACCTAACAATAACAAAACTAACCATCATGGGATTGTTCTGTTTTCCCTATCCCACCATGTTTAAATTGAGCAAATTTAATAGCAAAGATAGGAATCCCACTTCTAACATCAGCAAGGAAAAGAAAGCCGAGTGTGTTCTTTAAGGCCACAGTTTCCTGTACCAGCCAGATTGGGATCTACACAAAAGCAGCAGCAGCAGCAGTGGAGAGCCTGAGAATGCCATGAGACAGAGAACTTGAGATTGTTCCCCCATGGAGCGACAACCATGGACATTCACCCAACTTGCTGAAGAACTGAGTGGAAAATTCATACTGTGTAGGACTAACTTGTGACATTGACTTAAACTGTGAAGGTGGAGGTCAAAGGGTCTGCAAGTACATTTGAAAGGTTGTTCTGATGGAGGAATTATATCCTGCTGCCAACCTGAATTGTAACTTGTTAACTTCCCCAATAAAGTTCATATGCATGAGAATCAGTTTGTGAGATCTGTGTAGCAACTGCAATCTACTTTAGACCCAGTTGTTTTTATGTGCCATCAAGTTGCTTGTGATTCATACCGACACTATGTACAAGAGCCCTGAAATATGTTCTATTCTGTGCCAAACTTTTTGTCTCTGACACACCTACCCTCATTATTCCAGTCACTGAATTGATCCATTTCATCCAGGGGTTTCCTCTCTTATGCTCTCCCTCCATCCTTCCAAGCATGACTGGTCCCTCCTTGCAACATGACCAAAGTACATCAGATGAAGCCTCAGCACCCTTGCCTCCAAGGAGTTAGTTTTACCCTCTACAGGATGAAACTGTTTGTTCTCCTGGTAGCCCAGGGTATATATATTCATTCCTTTTCTCCAGCACCACTAGAATTAGTAGTAGGTGCAGGTGCACGGGGACCATGTTGGGCTTTAGTGGTTTTCTACTGTGGGTGTTTTTGATGGGGACAGTTTCCCCTTGTGGAGTTAACAGAGGTCATACACAGCCATCCCTACAGTGCCTACATCATTTGTACATGGTGACAGCAGAAGTAGCAACAAAGAGAAGACACAGCAAGAGAAGAATAAGCAAACATGGAAGGAGGACAGCATGCCTAACTCCACCCATTGCTCTTAGCATCTGAGCAGCAGGAGCAGTCTGTCCCCACAGCTGCTTCCATCTGCCTGCACACCAGACAAATCCTGGAAATCCTGTACCCAAAACCATGTGCTCTGCTTCACCTGCCTGTATCTCACCTGTGGTCTAGCACTGCAAAAGTCAGCGAATGGTGCCTTTCAAACCATTAGGGAGTGGAAATAAACAAAGGAGAACTGCCTTCCCTTGAAAACAAACATAAAAACCTTATGGTACATATGAGTATATATAATTGGATGGTATCTGAATGAAACTTAAGCAACACACACTGGTATATATTTCCCAAATTTATAATCCCATTGCCACCAGAAGTATTGATTCCCTGGGCATGTAAAGATGTGTGATTTCTTCTACAATTAAAAAGACTGCATATAAGAACTAAAGGTAACATTAGGCTTCAGAATTGCTGCAATAGCAAAAAAGAAAAAGAGTCGAGAAGGTGGGTTTCTGCAATGTTCCTTATTCTGCCCACCCGCACCCTGCAGTGAAAAATACAATTACACTCAATAGATTATTATAATTAAGTAGTGTATAGAATTCATTTTTTAAAAATAGCTTCATCGACTCTCCAAAGCCTATTTTTGCAAGACAAGTATATGTGAAAAGCAAGTGAAGATTGTTATTGTTTAGCACATTTAATTAAGCAAGTATTTCTTTCATACTTCTGGGAATTAAACATTGAATGGTGAATAAACACAGGGAAATATTCCCATATTAATTCCTGCTTTATTGCCTTACTTCTAAGCAGGGCAAAAATCAAGAGCTAAATCTGTGATCTAGAGTAGTTATATATTAAACAAAGCAATTGAAGATTAACCCTTAACATTTTTCAGAGAAATCATTCCAGGAATTAACCTCTTTATGTTTTCTTTTCTTGATGGCGTCTTTTCCCTATAAATAAGTATGTTCTTCTTTCTTAAAGAGCTTTTCTTTATTTGCATCAATTGTGACTCTTGTTGAAGAGGACTCAGAAACCGGAACTTAAACTGGCTTCTGGAAGAGGATAATTATTGGTTAAATTAATATTTTCAGGTTTCTTTTGAGAATTCAACCAGTGTTATTGGGTCTTGTTTTCCATTTCCATTGCCTTGACTCTATTTTTAGACAGCCTTTCCTCTCATGATACTAATATAGTCACCACAATTCTAGTCTCTAGCTCCTAGCTTCAAATCTAATAAAAAATAAGAAGCATTCCTTTACCCAAACTGTGAAGCAAAAGTCTTGCTTCAGGATTCTACTATCCTGAAAGTCTGACTAGGTTGCTCCTTGGAAGCAAGGGTGGTGCAGCTTTGTCTCACATATTTTGGGCATGTTGTTAAGAGATGCCAGTTGTTGGAGAAAAGACACCGTGCTTGGAAAGGTGGAAGGCTGACAAAGGGAAGGAAGATCCTCAACAAGTTGGACTGACACAGTGATTGTAACAATGGGCTCAAGTATCAAGGATATGGTGAGGATAGTGCAAGACAGGGCAGGTACAGGATAGGGTTCAGATCTGCTGTTCTTAGGGTCACTAGGAGTCATAGGCAACTCGATGGCACATGACAACAGTAATATCCTTGAAAAGGATAATGGATCCATGACAACACAGACCATAGTGTCCAACTGATGGAAAGATCCAATTAGCTTTGTCCAACTCGTATGCTTGTGTTTGTGTTTTGTAGTTTTAAGTTTTTATAATTTTTTCCCTACTCATTGTCCAGGAGTTTCATTCATAGGGTCCCTATGAGTCGCCTACTACTCCACAGCACTTAACAACAACAACATTGTTGCATATTTTCTCCCCCTTTTCTTTCCCTCCCTCAGCCCATCTCACAATGTAGATATAATTCCTAACCATATATTCCTTTTGGACAGTTCCCTTCATCTATTCTAATGCAGTGTTCATTATTTATCAACTCTTTTCCCATTCTCTCCCCAACCCCAACTCTGTCCATCATATGCAGCATTTGTCCTTCTGTGACTGAGATATTTCACTCAGCCTAATGTTCTCCAGGCTCCCACAGGTTGCACAATGTTTTACAAGTTCATTGTTTTTCAATGGTGCTAATATTCCCTTGCGTGAATGTATCATAGTTTTTCTATCGATTTGCTTGTTGATGGACACTTGGGTTGCTTCCATCTCTTTGCTATTGTGAATAATGTAGCAACAAACATGGGTCTGCATATATCTGTTTGAGTAGTGGCTCTGCTTTCTTTAGGATATATGCCCAATAGTATTTCTATTTCCAACCTTTTCAGAAAGCATCAGACTGCCTTCTGTAGTGGCTATAACATTTTATACTACCACCAGGAGTGAATAGGAGTTCCAATCTCTCCACAACCTCACCAGCATTTCTTGTTTGCTGCCCAGATAAACTTTACTATTGTTACTGGGGTGAGATGATATTTCATAATTGTTTGATTGGCATCTTTCTGATAACTAGGCATTTTGAACATTGCTTCTTGTGTTTGTTTGCTATCTGAATGTCTACTTTGGTGAGGTGTGTATTCATATCCTGTGCCCATTTTATGACTGAGTTGTTTACATTTTTCTTGTTAAAGTACTGGAGTATTCTATAAATTTTAGATATAAATCTCTTGTCAGATACATCATTGTCAAACATTTTTTCCCCAGTCTGTGAGTTTCCTTCTTAGCCTGTTGGAGAAGTGTTTTGACGGGCATAAGGATTTGATTCTTAGAAGGTCCCATTCATCTATTTTATGCTCTCTTGCTTGTAGGTTGTTGTTTTAACTTCTGAGTCAGCTCTGACTCATCCAAATCCATGTACCACAAAATAAAACAATGCCTTCTATCATGCACATAATCGTCTTGTGACTCATAGCTGCCCTATGTACAATAGCTCTGAAGACTGCCCTGTCCTAAGCCAGTCTCACTGACCCTGATACACCTATGCCTATTGCCCTAGTTATTTTATCAATCCATCTCATATAGGGTCTTCCTCTCCTGGCTGTCCCTCCACCATTACAAGGATGATGTCCTTCTCCAAGGACCCACCTCTCCTGGCCATGTGCCCAAAGTAAGTGAGGCAGAGCTTCAAAATCCTAGCCTCCAAGGCTTGGCTTCACCCTCTCCAAGACAGACATATTTGTTTTCTCGGCAGTCCATGGTATGTTCAAGACTCTTCTCCAGCACCACAACTCAAAGACTTCAATTCTTTTTCTATCCTCCTTAGTCATTATCCAACACCGTGTTGCATAATAAGTAATTGCAAAGACCAGTACATTGACAGAGAATGACAAGAAATACAAGCTGGATTTAGAAGAGGCCAAGGCACTAGAGATATTATCACCAGTGTTAGATGGATCTTGGCAGAAAACAAAGAGTACTAGAGATATATCTATCTGTGTTTCATTGACTATGTAAAGGCATTTGACTATGTGGAGCACAACAAATTGTGATTAATCTTGAGGAGAATGGGAATCTCAGAGCATTTGATTGTGCTTATGCTATACTTGGGCCAAGAAGCAGTCATCATAACAGAGCAGGGAAACACTTTATGGTTCAAAATAAGGAAGGATGTGCATCAGGGATGTGTCCTGTCTCCATACCTTTTCAATCTATATGCAGAACAAATCATTTGGGAGGCTGGGCTTTATGTGGAGGAATGTGGCATCAGGATTGGAGGAAGACTCGTCAAAAACCTATGTTATGCAGATGATACAAAATTGTTTGCTGAAACTGAGGAAGAACTGAAGCTCTTGCTGCAGAAGGTCAAGTACTGTAGTCTTCAATATGGATTGAAGCTCCACATCAAGAAGACAAAGATTCTCACCACTGGGCCAACTGGCAGCACCATGATAGATGGAGAAGAGTTTGAGGTTGTTACAGCTTGCTCACCTCCACAATCAACATTTTTGGTGCCAGCAGTCAGGAAATCAAAAGGCAAATTGCATTAGGTAAATCTGCTGTCGGAGAACCTTCTAGAGTACTGAGAAGCAATGAAGTCAGTCTAGAGACTAAGGTGTGCCTGATCCAGTCCATCATCTTCGCAAATAACTGGTATACTGAATGAAACTCATTGTTATGGTCACTGCGTATTCTGAATACCTTCCCAATCTAGAGGCTTCCAGCACTGTATCTGAAAAGATTCTGCTGTTATCCATTGTGTTTTCACTGGCTAATTTTCAGAAGTACATCATCAAGCCTTTCTTCATAGTTGGCTTAGTCTAGAAGGGCCACTGAAACCTTCTACTGTGGTGACCCTGCTGGTACTTGAAATAGTGATTGCATTGCTTCCAGCATCATAGCAACACTCACTACCAGAGTACAACAAACTTCCAACTCTAGATGTAGATGAGGGAATTGAGTTCTACCTAAATTGGACTAACAATAGAGCAGAAGATAGAGGAAGCTCCCCAAAGGAAACGTGATGAACAGGTACTAAGAGAAGTGGTATATGTATGCTGGAGTAAAAACAGGAACAGGAACAAAAGAAACAACACCAACAGCAAAAACAGGTGTCCAGTGAAGCATCTGCTTCCTAACTTTTGAGTAACATGGAAAGTAAAATATGGAGAGTGTCTCTCAAAAGATAAATGTGAGATAGATAGACAGATGGACAGTAATACAGGCAAAGGGACAGACAAATACACAGATAGGTATAGACAGATATGAAGAGATACCTATCATCAGGTCAAGTCTAACTCATGATGACCTTATGTACAATAAAGTCCTGCATCATTTTCATGATTGTTGATATATTTTAATTACTCAAGTGCAAGTTTACATTGAAACTGAAGAAAAGAAAAAACTATTTAACAAGAACCACAATAAGACCTTGAGACTATACCAATGAGTTAAAAAACCATTTCAAGAACACATTAGATGCATTACATTAGAATACTAATGACTGAAGATTAGATGAATTGTGGGATAGTAACAAGAATATCATCTGTAAAAAATTAAAAGGTAATGATAAAGAGAAGAGAGAAAAGATCAAAATGGGTGTCAGGATAGAGTCTGAAAAATTGCACTAGACCTTTGTTGTTGTTGTTATGTGCTATTGAGTCACTTGCAATTCATAGCTCCCTATGTACAACAGCCCTAAACCCTACTCTATCCTGTGCCAATCTTCTTGTCTTTGACTTATCTACCCCCATAACCCCAGTCACTGAATCAATCCATCTCATCGAGGGTCTTCCTCTCCTGCACTGCCCCTCAACTCTCCCAAACATGATGTCCCTCTCCAAGGACTGGTCCCTCCTTGCAACATGCCTAAAGTATGTCAGACAAAGCTCCAGAATCCTTGCCTCCAAGGGCAGCCCACTCTCTCCAGGATGAGCCTGTTTATTCTCCTAACAGTCCATAGTTTTTTATAAAAAAGCACTGGATCACAGAGGAGACAAAACAATAAGGAGAAATGCTAAAGTAAAAGAGATTAACAGAAGATTTCAAGGGGCAGCTTGAAGAGACAAAACAAAGTATTTAACTAAATGTGCGAAGAACTAGAGATGAAAAGTCAGAAGCTCAGCTTCTTACCACCTGGGCCACCACAAATTTTATATATGTACATTCAAGAATAATACAATGAAGTCTTATAAGCCTGACATATAAAATAATAAATAGGACATTATCAGGCACTTCTTATTGTTATATGTCATCCAGTCAACTATGGCTCATAGCAATGCTATGAACAATAGATTTTGACTTCATCTTACCCTGTGCCTTCATCTTATCAGCTCTCTGATAAATATTGGAGTCCATTATTACAGTCACTGTGTCAATTCACCTTGTAGGGGAACTTGCTCTCTTTCTCTGACCCTCCACCTTTCCTAGCATGATGTCTTTTTCCAAGGACTAGCCCCTCCTGACAACAAAGCAGGCTCTTTGAAAACCTCAATGTGCTCCTCACCAATCCCTTGCCCCTTTGTCTCCTCAAGAAGGGATCAACATTTGAATTTTCTGATCATTATTCCTTCAACTATTGAATATGCAAAGGCATTTTACTGTGTAAGTAATTAAAAAAAAAGGTATGGATAACATTGCAAAGAATTACAATTCCAGAACACTTAACGATGCTCATGTGGAGCCTAAACATAGGTCAAGAAGCAGTTGTTCATACAGAACAAAGGGAACACTACTGGTTAAATATAAGGAAAGGTGTACATTGCAGTTACTGCCTTTAAACATACCTCTTCATATCTGTATGCTGAGCAAATGATCCAAGAAGCCGGAATACATGAAGAATATGACATCAGGATCTGAGAAAGACTCACTAACAATTTGCAATATGCAGATGACACCACTTTACTTGCAGAAGAGGAAGCACTTGCTCATGAGGCTCAAAGAAGACAGCCTTCAGTAAAGATAACATTTCATCACAGAGAAGACAAAATCTGTCACATCTGGACCATAAACAACCTCATGATAAACTTAAAAAAAGATTGAAGTTGTCAAGGATGTCATTTTACTTCATTCCACAACCAAAACTCATGGAAGTAGCAGCTAAGAAATCAAAAGATACATTCCAATGGGCAAATGTGCTGCCCAAGACCTATCCATAGTGCTAAAGATAGAGCATGGGTGACACTTGAAAGACTAAGGTGGTGTCCCAGATCCAAGCCGGAATGTCTTCAATTGCTTTGTGTGCATGTGAAAGTTTGATAATGAATAAAGAAAATGGAAAAAGAAGTGATACTTTTGCATTGAATTGAAATTAATATTGACAAAGAATACTAAATGTACCTTGGGTTGCAAAAAGAATAATCTCAAAAGAAGTGCATCCAGAATGTTCCTTAAAAGTGAGGATGTCTCATATACTTTGGAGATGTTGTCAGGGAGGTCCTGTCTCCGAAAAGTGGAAGTTAGATAGAAAAAGAGTAAGGCTTTCAAGGAGATGGATTGCCACTGAGAACTCAACAACTCATTTAAGCAGAGCAGAGATGCTGAGGCTGGTGCAGCGTCAGGCAGGGCCACCGTCTGTTGTACAAAGGGTCACTGTGAGATGGACTTGACAGCATCTAATAAAAAACACTATATGAAATCTACAAAAAGATATTATAAGATACGGATAAGAAGCCACCCAGAGTTACATTTTTTTTCTTTTTATGACTTAATTTAGAATATCAATTATCAAATTCACCTTAAGGATGGCGTTCAGTTTACCTGCTAAGTCACTAACTCTCTCTTAGATCACTTGGTCTGAACCTCACTACTTGGCCAGTTGTTTACAGACAAGAACACTTTTTTAATTTTCTCTTTTTAATTTTAAGCTGTTTATTACATGTCATGACATCAGATGGGTGAGGGCTTTGGGGGACAGTGGGGTGTTCTTGGCAACCACCTTCATCCTCATGAGGACCAGAATGTAACTGAGTTCTTTTGTCTTCCTCTTGGCATGGATGTGCGGTCCCCACCCTTTTCTTGGTGAACTTGTGGGGTTGTTTGTCCTTGGAGACCTTGAGCAGCTCCATGGCGCACAAAGACACAAACCTCCTGGATCGTGTCTCACAATGGACTAGGTGTGCTTGATGTGGTAACCGTGGCGGTAGCTGTGCACTAACTTATTATGCTCTTGTTTATATTTTTTAATGCAATTTTTTAAATCTTAATTGTGATTTTAATGAAAATTTACGGAAAAGTTAGATTTTTTTTTACCTTTTATTGTTTCATATTTTACCCTTCTCCCTTCCCTCCTCCCCCAGTTCACTTTTTAAAAAAAAAAAATTCATTCATTAATGCACAAGTCCTCTTTGTAATGTACCTTCTAATGTAATGTCCCAGTCCTCTTTGTAATGTATCTTCTAATCATATATTCCTTTTAAACAGTTATTTCCTTCATCTGTCCCAAGAAAAAATAACAAATAAATAACAAATGCTCTTGTTTTCTTTGTGGCCCATAGCCATGGCTTAGCACACAGTAATGGCAGGGATCTAGAAGAAGAGAGAAGTGAAAGCGGCATGGCTCTGTCCAGAACCCCAAGGTCCAGCTCCCTTGGACTCATTAGGTGCACCCCAGCATGCCCCCAAACCTCATTTTCTAATGTGATCATTTTTCATTACAGTAACTCCTGTGTTTCAGTTATTATGAAATCAATAATTATGCCTTCGAGCCATTTGTTTTTCCTGAGGGACTCTTGTTAACAAAGCTGCTTTTGATAAGTGCTAATTCTCTTAATTTTCCTTTGAAGCCCATTATACACATTTGATTTACCCAGAAACTGCAGGCTGTGGGAGGTGAGTGAATCAGAGAGGTTAAGAAGTGGTTGTTCGGCACCATCAAGTCCACTATGCTCGTGCTAATCCTATAAAACAATAGATCGGAAACTTGCCCTGTGGAACCTTGCCCTATCTTGCGCCATCATCATCATCATCTCTGATATTCTTCAGTCCACTGTTATAGTCACTGGGTCAAACTATCCTGTATGGGAACTTGCAAGCATGATATCTTTTTTTCAAGGACTCGTCCCTCCTTACAACATGCCCAAAAGATGTGAGACCAAATTTTACCATCCTTGCCTCTAAGAAGTACCCTGTTTGTACTTCTTCCAAACAGATCTGTTTATTTTTTCTGGCAGTCCAATGAATATTCAGTACTTTTCTGCAACACCACATTTCAAATCTGTCATCTTTAGTCATTGTTCAACTTTCAGATGTATGCGAAGCAAGGGAAAAGACATGGACTTGGATTAGGCTCACCTTAGTCTAAAAAGAAGATCGTTGCTCTTTAGCACTTTGGAGAAGTCCTTGACAGTAGCTTTTCCCAATGCACATTACACACAGTGCATGTCCTGGTTCAGCCTCTCTTGTCCAGACAAAGAACTGAACCTAGTGGAAGACAACAAATGGGTGGGAGACAGACAGGCCATGGATTGACTAATCTCCTAGATTTGGCCTGTTCAAAAATAATCCCAGCAATGACTGACCCTTTGTTAGAGCACATGGTTGAGGGGAGAGACAAGGAGACAGGAATACAGGTGAAAGCAATGGCAATTTTATCAGAAAAGATTCACAGAGAACAAGGCAGGTCGTTTTTCCGGAAGTAGAGTGGTAGAGAAAGACTCTGCCACATACAGCCAACTGGCTCCCACATTTGGACGAATTTCTAGGCTTGAGTCTGAGTAAGGGAGTTCAGAGTTCAGAGTGATTTGGGTTCATTGTTCTTGATGCCACTCACAAGCCTAAAACACTCATCAGGCTGCTTCCAGGGACAGCCTCTACTACACAAGTCACGATGATGAGGCACTTTGGTCTAATGTTACTGCTTCCCTGGTTCTGATTGGGAAGGCTTTGGTCTCTGTCTTCCATTGGTTAACTTGACTCCTCAGACCTCCCTTATCTCCCTGGCATCTACCTTAACACTCTTTCCTCCCAGCATCCTTCCATACCTCTCTTACCCAATTAATTTGACCTTAACACTATACAGCAAATAATTCCTAATGCAACATGTCTTTTGGTTTCTTGAATGCTCTTGTCCAGAGTGTTCATCGTGGACCAAAGTAAAATGAAGTAACTGACAACATCCATCTCTTCTCCATGGATCATGATATTGCCTATTGGTTCAGTAGCAAGGATTTTTTATTTTGCTCGATATTGAGATATAAACAATATTGAAAGTTGCAGCCTTTGATGTTCAGCAAGTAAGGCTGTCTCGTTTGCATAATGCAGGTTGTTGATGGTACTTCCTCTAACCTTGGTAACACAATCTTCTTCATATAGTCCAGCTTCTCTAATGATTTGCTCAACATGCTGTTGTTGTTGTTTGGTGCCATTAAGTCAAAGACCCATAGCAAGGCTATGAGCAACAAGTCTGAACTCTGCCCTATCCTGTGTCAACCTCACAACCTCTGACACAGTGGAGCTGCAGTCACTGTGTGAATCCACCTGATTAAGGGTCTTCCTCTCTTTTGCCAACTCTCCACATTTCCAAGAACAACGCCCCTCTCTAAGAAATAGCCACTCCTAACAACATGCCCAAAGTGTGTGAGATGAAGCTTTTTTTTTTTTGCTTCCAAGGAGCACTCTGGCTGCACCTTCTCTAACACATGCCTGTTTGGTTTTTTGGCAGCGTGTGTTATGTGCCATCGAGTCGCTTGTGACTCATAGTGAGCCTATGCACAACAGCCCTAAACTCTGCTATGTCCTGTGCCAATCGCACTGTCTCCGATACATCCATCCCAATTACCCCAGTCACTGAATCAGTCCACCTCATAGAGGGCCTTCCCTTCCTATTCCGGCCCTTCACCTCCCAAGGACCTGTCCCTCCTTACAACATGTCCAAAGTATGTTAGACGGAGCCTCAGAATCCTTGCCTCCAAGGAGCCGCCCGGTTTGACCCTTTCCAGGATGAATCTGTTTGTTTTCCTAGCAGTCCATGGTACTCTCAATACTGTTCTTCAACACCACAGCTTAAAGGCATCAATTCTCCTTCTCTCCTCCCTGGTCATTGTCCAGTTCTGTGACGCATAACAAGTGAATGCAAAGACCATAGACTGTACCAGACACACCTTAGTCTCCAGAGAGACACCATTGCTCTTCAGTACTTTGGAGAGCTCCCTAACAGCAGACTTTCCCATCGCAATACTCTGGGATATTCATTATTCTTCTCCAATACTAAAGTTCAAAGCACCAAATCTTCTTCTGTTATCCTAATTCACTGTCCATCTCTCAGAAGCATAGAAAAGTATTTAAAAGACCATGGCCTGAATCATGTGCAACTTACTCCTCAAGCTGACATCATTGTTCCTCATGGAGAAAGGACATAACCTTGATGAACACTTATCCTGATTTCAAACTGTGTAGTAAAGTAGTCAGCAAGAAGGGACTTCATTTCAGACCTACAGGCTTTCCAGGAGCCTGGGTTTCCCCTTCCCTTGCAATTCACACATTTTGACCTCATATGCATACAAAAGCCTGAGCTATCTACATTCTGATTCTAGAGAAAAATTCAGTGGGCAGACAGGAGAATGAAACTGGGAGAGCTCCATTTTCCCTTTTTACAGTCTAAATCCAGACAGATAGGAGGCTCTGAGTACCCTGAATAATTAAAAGTACTTTTTTGTACTGTTATGGAGAATTTCTTGATTATGCAAAGGCATTTGACTATCTGGATCATAGCAAATTATGGATAACACTGAGATGAAGAGGGATCCTAGAATATGTAATTATTCTCATGTATGAGAAACCAAGAAGCAGTTATTCAAAGAGAAAAAAGAAACATTGCATGGTTTAAAATTGGCAAAGGTGTGCATCAAGGTCCTCTTTCCAAACCTATTCAACCTGAATGCTAAACAAATCCTTCAAGAAGCTGGACTATATAAAGAAGAATGTGGCATCACAATTAGGAAGACTCATCAACATTCTGCACTATGCAGATGGCTTATAGAAAGTGAAGAGGATTTGAAGCACTTACTACAGAAAATCAAAGACTACTGCCTTCAACATGGATTACATTTTAACATCAAAAAACCAAAAATCCTCAGCACATGACCAATAGACAACATGATAGATGAAAACAAGATTGAAGTTATCAACAACTTCATTTTCATTTTACTTGGATTCACAATCAACACCCATGCAGACAAGAAATCAAAAGACTGTTCCACTGGGGAAGTCCTCTGTCAAGGACCTTCCCAAAGTGTTAAAGAGCAATGATGTCCCTTTAAAGACTAAGGTGCACTTGATCCAAGCCATGGAACTTTCAGTTGCTTTCCATACATCTGTAAGTTGAACAATGACTAAGGATGACAAAAGAATAACCACTATGTTTGAACTTCAGTGTTGGAGAAGAGTACTCAATAACCCTGCAGTCACTAAAAGAACAAACAAGTCTGTCTTGGGGGATGTCTGGACACAGTGACTATAACAATTAGCTGGAACATATGAGAGATTGCGAAGATGATGCAGGATAGGGCAGGGTTCAGATCTATTGTTCACAGGGATGTTATGAGTCATAGTGTACTTCATGTCAACTGTGCTGCAATCCCAAAAACATGAGGTCTGAATTCACCAGGTACTGCTCAGAAGATGGATGGGGAATCTCCTCCCATGCTACTTACTGCCACTGAAAGGTCAGCTAAGGGTCAGTTGTGACTCATAAGTAAACACCACCATCACCACAATAAAATACAATGAGCACTTAATTCCTGTTACATTGCTTTCCCAACAGAACCTGCTTAAACTGATTGCTAGGGCACTCTGGTGGCCTGGTGGTAAGGAGCCTCAAGGTCAAACCAAAGGCATTGTGTTCAAATCCATCAGCTGTTCCACAGGAGAAAGATAGGCTAGCTCCTTCTGTGCAATTTACAGCCTCAGAAAATCCATGAGTCAGTTCTGACCTAATAGTGCATAATAGCAACATAAACACGTGCGGTCAACCATCCTCCGACTGCTGGATGACCTTCCTATAGAGGAAGCAGAAGGCCTTCAGCTGGGATCCAGGAGGGGTGGGAAACACTGGAAGCAGAGGGATGTGGATGTATAGGGGGGGAGAATTTTATGGGGCGGGGGAGAGGAAAATTGAAAAAATCTGTTCGATTTTATATTAGAATTTTGTAAATAAGCTAATGAAAAGGGGGGGAAAGCCTTTAGCTGGAATAGGCTTCAAAATGATGCCCAGTTTGTCATGTACGTCATCCCATAATGAATAATGTCTCTTGACTCAGAAGCTTGTGCAACAGAGTTCATCTTGAAGAGCCAGCTAGCTGCATGCACACTCAGTTATCATAACCTCTCTGATACCAGGTCTCAAAATTTCCCTATTTTCCTTATAAATAAACATGAAACTCCTTCTCACTTAAATCTTTGTAAGCTCAAACAATTATTCTATCCACTGAGTCATGGACTAACACTGCTCCACCATGTCTCCCTCTGCCAAGCCATTTTGCTTGTTAAATATTTTCCCTAATAAATATTTTTCTTCGCTTCCATAGTAAAGCCTGGACTTCTGTCTCTCTATTCTTTCTTAGTAGAAGGAAGAACTTACACTTAAGGAGTGGACTAGACGTACTCTCTTGGCAACCACATTTAAGGAGTCCAAATGTGCTATGGGGAGGATATCAAGAATATCATCCATGAAGAATGCAAAAGGTCATTACGAAGGCATAAGAGGAAGAAAAGACCAAGATGGATGTCAGATGAGGCTTTGAATATTCCATTAGAGCACGAAGAAGCCAATGTTAAAGGAAGAAATTAAAGAGCTGAACAGAAAATGCTGAAGGGCAGCTTAGGAAGACAAAGTAAGGTATTATAATTAAATGTGCAAAGAGCTGGAGTCAGAAAATCAAAAGGGCTGAACTCACTCAGCATTTCTTAAGCTGAAGGAGTTGAAAAACAAATTTAAGCCACGAGTGGCAATACTTAAAGATGCTTTGGGCAGAATGTTAAATGATCGAAGAAGCATTAAAAGAAGATGGAAGAAGTAAACAGAGTCACTGTACCAGAGGAACTGGCTGACACAGAAGAACCTAAAGAAACAATGTATGGACAAGAGTTTGTGGTGATGAAGGAAGAAGTTCAAGTTGCTTTGAAAGAATTGGCAAAAATAAGGCTCCAGGAGTTGATGGCATATCAACTGACATATTTCAACAAACAGGCGCTGCCCTGGATGTGCTCACTAAGTTGTGCCAAGAAATCTGGAGGACAGCCAGCAGGCCAACTGACTGGAAGAGATTTGTATTTGTTCCCATTGCAAAGAAAGGTGACCCGACAGAATGTGGAAATTATCAAACAATACCATTAATATCACATGCAAGCAAGATTCTGCTGAAAATTATCCAAAAACAACTGGGGCAACACATCAACAGAGAACTGCCAGATGTGCAGGCTGGGTTTAGAAGAGGCTCTGGTACTAGGGATATTATACTTAATGTTAGATGGATCTTGGCTGAAAGCAGAGGGTACCAGAGGAATGTCTGTGTTTCACTGACTATGTATGCAAAGGCTTTTGACTGTGTGGATCACAACAAACTGTGGCAGATTCTGAGAAGAATAGGAATCCTAGAACATTTGATTGTGCTTATGTGAAACCTATACTTGAACGAAGGGGCAGTCGTCAGAACAGAGGAAGGAGACACTGCATGGTTCAAAATCGTGTAGGGTGTCCACCAGGATGTATTCTGTCTCCATACCTTTTCAATCTATATGCAGAACATATCATCTGGGACACTGGGCTGTATGAGGAAGAATATGGCATCACGATTGGAGGAAGGCTCATCAACAACCTGTGGTATGCAGATGACACAACACTGCTGCTGAAACTGAGGAGGACCTGAAGTGCTTGCTGAAGAAGGTCAAGGACTGCAGTCTTCAATATGGATTGAAGTTCAACATCAAGAAAACAAAGATTCTCACCACTTGGGCCAATAGGCAGCATCAGTATGGATGCTAACCATTTTAGTTTGCGTGGCTTCACAATCAACACTCTCTGTACCAGCAGCCAGGAAATCAAGAGACAAATTGCATTAGGAAAGTCAGTTGTCAGGGACCTCTCCAGAGTACTGAAGAGCAATAACGTTAGGCTGGAGACTAAGGTGTGCCTGATCCAGGCCATAGTCTTCGCAATTGCGTGCTATCCATCAGAAGACTGGACAATGACTAGGGCTGATAGAAAGAGAATTGATGCCTTTGAGCAATGGTGCTGGAGAAGTGTTGAATATACCATGGACTGCTAGGAGAACAAACAGATTTGACCTGGAGAGGATGAAACCAGACCTCTCCTTAGAGGCAAGGATTATGAAGCTTTGTCTGACATACTTTAGCCATGCTGCAAGGAGGGACAAGTCCCTAGAGAGGGACATCATGTTTAGGAGGGTGGACAGACAGTGCAAGAGAGGAAGATCTTCCATGAGATGGATCGATTCAGTGACTGGGGTAATGGGAGTAGGTGTGTCAGAGACAATAAGGTTGGCACAGGATAGAGCAGAGTTTAGGACTCTTGTACATAGGGTCGCTATGAGTCTCAAGCAACTCGACAGCACATAACAACAACAACATAACCAATGAATTATACATGTACATTGCTAAATTGCTAAATGCTTTGTTGTTCACATTTTTACTATTAAAGCAGAAAGAATGAAAAAAAATTCAGTACCTCAGTGGCACTAGCCACAATGCAAGTGTTTGACAGTCACAAGGGTCTTGCATAGATATACGTTTCCACTATTCCAGAAAAATCTATTGAACAGCAGCATTGTTGTCAAGCATTTAGGTTGTCATCATGAGAAAAAAAGTTTACTCAATGTCCTTACATCTGTTTTATTATTAGGGAGCGCTCTCGGGATCTAATGGACAGGGAGTTGCAATATCAAACCAAAGGTACAAGGTTCGAATCCACCTGGAGCTCCAAAAGAGACAGATGTGCCATCTATTTCCTTATGATTCATAGCCTCTGCAAACCTGTTGCAGGATCTGTTATGAGTCAGTTCTGACTGTACGGCAATGCATGATTTTATGATTTGACAGTGTTTTAATTTTAAACTACTCATTTGGGAAGGAAGTGGAAGCACTGTAACATTTTCCGTGTAAGGAGAACTCTAAAGAATTTCATATGACCTTGTCCACAAAGTATCTTAACAGTATTTATATCTTTTGGCCTCCCCTCCACACATCAGTCCCAGAAGTGTTCCCAACCTACAAACCAGTTGCTAGTCGAGTCTCACCTGGCGTCTTAATAGCAAAGCCACCTCCCTAGTTAGGGCTCCTACCTTATTAGCGAGGGGCGAGGCCAGGAGTCACGTGCTCGGTGGGCGGGGCTCCGAGGAGGTAGGACGGGCCGCGTCCCCGTCGCTAGGGAAACCGGCGGCGCGGCGGCCCGCAGCATGCCGAGCGCCGAGCAGCTCGCGGTGCTGGCGGCTGAGAACGCAGACGAGGAGTGCGGCGCCGACCCGCGCGTGCAGCTCCTGGGCGCTTACGTGGCTCAGAGCCTGCGGCCGGCTGTGGGCGCCTGGGAGCGCTGCGCGGGGTCGGCGGAGGCGGAGCGGCTGCTGCAGGCCTTCCTGGGCGGCAGTGCTGCGGCGGAGCCACAGCCGCTGCTGGTGGTGCAGCCGGGGCCTGGGGGCCTGGCTGTGCGACCCGGGCTGGACGCGACACCCGAGTGCCGGCCGGCCCGCGCTAAGGGGCTCTTTTTCCTGCGCACCGGGCCGGAGCCGCTGGGGCCTCATAGCCTCCGCGGTGCAGTGCTCTGTGGAGACGTGCCCGCGGCGCCTCTGGAGCATCTGGCCACAATGTTCTCCGAGGTGAGGGTGGGTGGATGGGTGGCCGAGCGCGTGCCAGGGCTGTGGTGGGGGAGGGGAAGGAAAGGGGTGGGTCCAGAGCCAGGAAAGTGGGGTCGGGGGAGCTGAGAAAGGTGAGAACAAAAATGGGCTGGCGCGGGGGGCGGGGCTTGAAAGGCGGAGCCAAGTGGGAGTGAGGGGCGGGGCTGGCTGGAAGCAGTCCGAGATGGCATCTGTAAGATGGTTAGGGATGGATGGAAGAGGGGTGAGGTGGGGCAGGAGGAGATCTTAGTGGAGACCAGATGGGTGTGAAAACGTGAAGTGAGACCTGGGGTCAGTCCTGCTCAAGGAGTAAATCAGGAGTCAAGGTCATGCTGGGGTCAGAGGAACTGGGCCTGATCACTTTTTAGGTCAATATGTCTTGGTCCCTCTTACACACAAGTGGGAAGACAGGAAGTGGTGAAAAAGGGAGCATTTCTAATAAATCAGTGACGTGGAATGAGGTGATAAGACTATAATGCGTTTCTTCTAGAACTACTGCTGTCTAGTCAGGACCTACTTGTAGCTGACCCTCCAGCAGGTTTCTGAGGCTGTTCATCTTTCTCCCACCAGAGCAACTGATAGATTCAAACTGCCAGAGAAGGGTAGGTAACCTTTGAGTTCCCAGCATACCTCCCCAGGGACTAGGCCACCAGAGCTCCTTACCCCTGCAGCGGAGCTGAAAAGATGATTTCTTTTGATAGTCATCTCTTCACTCTATTCAAACAGTTCCAAAGCTTAGGCTCCTGTCAAGAAGTCTCAGCATCCAGCTACACATATGCAACAGGCATTTATTTGAGGAGGAAGAAGTACAACAGTGGAGAGCATGAGAATTGAGGAGATTCTTGGGACAATTAAATCTACTTGGGATGGAAGTAAACTTCCTGCGAGTTTTAGGTGTAAATACTTCTGGAGTTTTGGTGCCTTAGAAGCGGTGAAGTATGCAAATTTAGAATAGTTACCATATAATGCTTTATATGATAAGACGATCCTAACCATAAAACCTTTACTTGGAGGACTTAAGATATATACAGTGAATCATATTTTCAGAATATTTGAAACGGATATCATTGGAATGGGGGATCAGGGTAGTATTACCAATGTTGACCTCAGTGCTGAACCCAAGTCCTAGAGCTCCCTGGTAGTTCGGGAATCCCCTAGCTGTTTGATCATAAAGCTTTAAGAAAGAGGGGTTCCTAGGGAAGGATCTAATACATCAACAGAGGAGTTTGCAAGGGGCTCAGGAAACAATTTGGCCACAAAGTGTAGACGTGTTTCAGTATTTTGAAAACCAGCACGGCCTTGAGTGGGTTTCCTAAAAACCAAGCAGTTGCCCCAGTTGGTAGTGGTGGTGATGTGTCAAGAGTCAGAGCCGTGATTCTCTAAGAATCTATTTTCAATGACTCTTCTTCTGAGATCTTTCTGAGTGGATTCACACTTCCAAGCTTTCAGTTAGCAGCCAAGCACTTTACATAGTTGTGCAACCAGGAACTCACTCCAACTGCACACTTAACTCTTTATCAGTCCACACTTGGATTGAATCCCCACATGATTGGTGGTAATTAGGGTTAGAGGAAAGAGATGTGCATGTGCTTGGAGAAGCATCATAAGCTGTAATCATTGATCTAGCTTCCAGAAAATTTGCATTAAGAGGGATGGAGAGTAAGAAAAGTAACATTAAAGGTGTGAGAGAAGATTTTTAAAAAGTGTAGAGATTGGACTAATAAACCTATTTGGGACAGGGGGGAGGACTGACAGTAGGTCCATCTCAGAGGTATATTATGGTTAAAAAGAGGTAGTATAGCAAGTAAAATTTTTAAAAATAATGTTTAAGAAATTCATCCTACTGTGCAACGAAATACTGTGCAGCTGTTAAAAGGAACACTTGTTACAGAGCTATTCTTAAGGGGAAGGAAGATATTCTTATCAAGATAGAATTGAATGTATAGCATTCTATTGCTGCTAGAAAGAGAGCAGGAGGGAATGGGGGAAAGAGGGTTGAGAGAAAAGAGGTGAGAAAAGGAGAGGGCTGTTAGAACAGGGTAATCTATAGGAAGGGGCCTGGCTCTGACCTACAGGGGAGGTAGAAGACCTACTTACTGTTGTAAAAGCTGTTACGTTAGCACCATGTAAATTTATTGTCCATTTAAAAATCTAAATAAATAATTCACTCAGAAAAATACCTCGAGTTACTGACTTGTGTTTTCTCCCCACCTCTGAAAGCAACTTGTAGTGCAAGCAGCACTTTTCCTGTCTACCTCTTCTACACATCCCGAACTGATGCGGGCTTATTTCTCAAGCCCTCTGCTCACCATCTGTTGGCCAGCTCATCCCACCCCTCATTTCTGGTACCTCGTGGATCTGCTGTGCCTATGGGCACTCCCTCACTTTTCTTTCAACCCCACCCCTCATTCTGCTTTACAAAGACCTGAAGGACCCACTCAGATAAAAGAAATCTTCCTGCCTCAGTGTGTGCATGCTTTGTGTGTGTGTCTGCATACTCATTCACACAGTAGGGGTTGTTGAAGAAAGTTACTCATTCTAACGTTAATGATTGCTGGCCCATCACACTCACCCACCCCAAACCCACTGCTTTTCATTTGATTTCTAACAACTGGTGACCCTCTAATAGGGTTTCTGAGCTTGTGAATCTTTACTGGAACAGACCATTTTTATCCCTTGGAATGGCTAGTGGAGTAGAATCACTGACCTTTCCATTAGCCATCTAATACATACTGCAATTCACCACCAGGGCTCCCTCCCATCATCACACTTTTATGAGGTTAAAGGAGAAAGAAATACATTCAAGAAATTCTGCAAAGGATAAGTTGGCAAAATTTAGTAGCTAGTTTTCTTCTATCCTTCCTGATTCCACTTTCTTCCCTTTTACCAGGCTGTTTCCCCCCAGAGTTCTTAAACTTGGGTGCTTGTTTTTGGAAGGGTGAGCATGCGATTCAGAGGATGACAGATCTGAGTTCAAATCCTGGTTCTACTAATTTCATCACTCAATCTGTAAATTACTGTACTTCTACCAGATTCAGACTACCAAACTGTAAGGAAGAAAATTGTTTTCACTACATTTCACTTACAGTTTTCAACCTCTTCCTTAGCCAGTCCTTATCATCTTGCTCTAACCCAACCTTGAGTCTCTTCTGTAGACTCAGCTGTATGTTGCCCAGCTCTCCTACCACTAAACCTAGTGTTATGTGCTTTTGAGTCTGAACTGTACTCCATAGGAGTTTCAAGGACTGATTTTTTTTTGTTTGTTTCTTTGTTTTTCTTATAAAAAAACCTTTTATACTGGTTTACTTACAAAGTTCATACACATTATTTTTCACAGTGGATGTTACCCCTTTCCTTTAACCACCCTTCCTTCACCTATCAAATTGTAAAACCCTATAATTAAGCCACCCCCATCCTCACTCTTCTGCTCCCCACTCCCCTCAGATCTTTGTACTTGTTCTACAATAATGATCTTACACAGTATTTGTCTTTATGAGACTGAGTTCACTTAGCATAATGCTCTCCAGTCCCTCCCGAATTAGGTAGTAATTTGCAAAATTAAGGACTGATTTTTTTCTAAAGACTAATTTTTTTTTTTTTTAGAGAAGCTAACACTTCCTCAGGGCAGCTGGTGAATCCAAACTGCCTGCCTTTGGCATAGCAGCACAACTCCTTATTCACTGTTGTTGTTAGATGCCGTCAAGTATGTCTCATAGCAACCCTGTGAACAACAGATCTGAATCTGTCCTAACCTGTGCCATTCTCACAATCTCTGAAACACTTGCAGTCTCTGTCAATCTACCTGGTCGAGGATCCTATTCAGTAGGCTGCCAGTAACCTAGAGAGGGTATAAGTATCTTCCTTATTCCTCCTTAGTTGCTTACAGCTTCAATCTCATGTCTCTCATAGGTCACCCACTGTATACATTGATGAGACTGTCCCATTTCTTGATGATTTAAGTTCCTACATCACTGGCACTCTCACCACTATTACTCTAGGCTTAAGTCTTGGTTATTTCAGTAATCATGACCCCTTCAATGAACTCACCTCAATTGGTAAAGAGTTTCTTGAAACTTTAACTTTCTTCTTTCCTAACCTCCTCACTCTCTTCACTGTCCCCTCTGGGGTCCTTTCTAGATTTTGCATTACCAATAACCATCACTTTCTTGGGATAGTTCCATGCACGTCTGGTGGTGTATGTAGCTCATTCCATCTAATATCCTGACTGCAAAGATCCCTTACCCTCTGGATCTTCCAATCTGCTTTTTCATTGTTTCTCACCTATGCCTGTTTCTCGCACCCTCCCCTTAAACAGTTAAATGTGATATCCTGTTATTATAATAATTTATTTGCATTCTCTCTAGAATTATTGTCTTTTACCACCGTGCTGTGAGTTATATGCAGAGATGGAAGACCTGTTAATACAGTTATTATTCAAATATTCACATCTACAACTAAAGCAAAAGATAAAGAAACGGGATTTCTACAAACTTATGCACTCTGAAATAGATCAAACATGCAATCAGGTTCACTAATTGTTGATTGGATACAAAAGTCAGGAACAAAGATTTTTTTGTTGTTTGTTGTCAAATTGGAATTGACTCCTAGCTGACCCTCCAGCAGGTTTTCAGGGACAGTAATCACATAGGAGGAGACTGATAATACTTTTCCCTTGAAGAAGAAGGCAGAAATTACATCTTTGGTGATAGAAATGAGGCTGGAGATAGAATGATTGAATTTTGTACAGACAATGAATGATTTATTCATTGCAAATACCTTTTTGAAAAAACACAAGCAATAACTATACACATGGGCCACCCTGATGGGTTACACAGGAATCAGATTGACTGTATTTTTGGAAAGAATTGTAGCTCAGTATCAGCAGTCAAAACCAGGTCAACTGCTAACTGGAATAGACTAACAGCTACTCATGTGCAAGTTCAAATTGAAGTTGTAGGAAATGAAAACAAACGCACAGAGCCAAAATAAGATCTTGAGTGTTTCCCACCTGAATTTGAAAACCATCAGAGAATAGATAATTTGTGAAATCACATCAAGGAAGCAAAAAGTCATTACAAAGACAAGGGAAAAGAAAAGGCCAAAATGGATGTCACAATAGGCTCCAAGACTTGACTAAAACAATGAGAGGACAAACAAAGGAAAGGCTTGCCAAAGTGAGGAAAATGAACAAAAGGTTTCAAAGGGCAGGAAGACAAAGCAAAAAATTAGAACAGGCACAAAGAGCCTGAGTTAGAAAACAAAAGAACTCACCAGGCATTCCTCAAGGTGAAAGAACTGGAAAACAAATTCAAGCCTTGAGCCGCAATACTGAAAGATGCCACAGGCAAAATCCTGAATGATCCAAGAAGCATCAAAAGAAGAGTGGAGGGAATATACAGAGTCACCAGTACCTAAAAGAATTGACACAGAACCATTTCAGAAAGTAGCTTATGATGAAGAACCAGTGCTGATGAAGGAAGTAGTCTGAGCTGCTCTCAAGGAATTGACACAAAATAAAGGCTCAGGAATAGATGGAACAACAGTTGACATTTTTCAACAAACAGATGCATTCCTAGACGTGCTCACTTGGCTGTGAGTATGAAACATGGTTTTCTTGGCTGTGCCAAGAAATATGGAATATTTATCATATATGTACAATTTCTTGGCTGTGCTAAGAAATATGGAATATTTATCAACTAGTTTCCCTCCACCACCTGTTACCCATGTGTATGATCTCCTTTACACCAGAATTTCTAGAACATAGGTCTGTTCTTGCTGTCTCCTCTCTTTGCCCAGTTTCCCTTGAACTTGGGCTCTTATTTCCACACTGCACAGAAAAGGTGGGAAAAAACTTCTCATTGTCTCCATGGCCTCCGCTGACAAATAGATGGTTTCATCAGCATGGTCAGGTCTCGTCCTGCTGATGTATGAGTAGCATTGGGCTCAGCGGATGATCTTTTTCTCGATCTGGAAGCCTTTTCTTCACTTGGCTTCCTGAACACCACAGTCAGATCTGACTTCCTCCTGACTCCGTGGGTCCTGCTTATCTCCCCAACTTACTAACATTTAAGGGTTTCAGGTTTCTCTCCTTGGACATCTTTGTTTGTTCTCAAATCCTTGAAGATTTTAATTTAATTTCAGGATTTTACAAACCACCTGTGTCTGACAACTCCTCGATTTGAATCTCCAGTCTTCTTTCTGAATCCCCAGTGCAAATATCCAGCTTCTTATCCAGTGCCTCCATGTCGAAGTCCAGTAAACCTGTTGCCATTGAGTCAGCTCTAATTCATGGCAACCTCATGTGCCCAAGGAGGACGGCCCCCCTAGGGGTTGCAAGGGCTGACTGGGATTAGAAAGCTAGTTTTTCTCAGTAGATACATAAAGTTTGTTGTTGCTGTTTTTATGTGCGGTCGAATTGCTTGCAACTCATAGCAACCCTATGTACAATAGCCCTGAAACCTGCTCTGTCCTGTGTCAACCTTATTCTGACACACCTACCCTCATTACTATAGTCACTGAATCAATCCATCTCATCGAGGGTCTTCTTCTCTTGCACTGTCCCTCCACCCTTCCAAGCATAACGTCCTTCTCCAAGGACTGGTCTCGCTTTGCAACATGCCCAAAGTATGTCAGACAAAGCCTCAGAATTCTTGCCTCCAAAGAGCCGCCTGGTTTAGCATTTGAAAAATCCAGCTCTTCATCTATCCTCAAGAACTTACTTCATTCTGACTCTTCCTCATCTTAGTTAATGCAACTAACTACATTCTTTCCGTTGCTCAAATCCAAAGTCATGAAGTCATCCTTCTTTGTTTTGTTTTGTGTGAAGGTTTACAAGTCATGTTGGTTTTTTATACTGTCACTCACAGAAATTTTGTTTTATAACATTAATTCCCATTGATTAATGTGATTGATTGATTGATTGATTAGCATCAACCCCTCACTGTGTGTTGCCTTTCCCTTCAATCAACATATCTATATTTATTACTTTTTATTCTTCTCTTCCTCCCCTCCTATCCCTCAGTCCTTTTCATCTTTCACAACCTACAGCCAATCCATTAAGAAATCATTTTAGATATACCTTCAAAATTTATATTAAATCCCACTATTTCTTAGCACCTCCACTACTAATCCTCTCATTTGTTATAATGTCTCTTCTGGTTTGTATTAGTAACTTTCAAACCGATCTCATTTTCCGCTTTTGCCTCTTAAAGTCAATTCTTATATAGAAGCTAGAGTTATTCTGCTAAAAGATGTGAGACTGTTTGACCCTCTTGCTTAAAACCCTCCAATCGTTCCCATTTCCTGGGAGTAAAAAGCAAAATTCTTCAAGCAAGATTGCATTGCTGGATGCTTTCTACTCATACTCTTCTTATTAACCCTGTTTCACTAGCCTCCCCACTGACCCTTGACAACTTGAAGACATCAGGCCTATTCCCAACATAGGGCTTTCACATTGGCTGTTCCTGCACAGCCCTCTCCCTATCTTCTCAAGTCTCTGTTCAGATTTTAACCTCCTACAATGTCTACATTGACCAGGACATTTAAAAGTACATCCTTTCTCCCACACTTCCAGTGCTCTTTAACTATATTTTTTATTGTGTTGTGTTTGTTTTTTTTTTTTTATTGTCTCCCTCGTATATAAATCTGAGGAGATCAGAACGTTTTATTTACTGATGCATCCTGCCAGTCTCTGGAACAGTTCTAGTCTCGTTATAATCTTGTTAGGTACCAGTTGGCTGGGTCTGATTCATGTTGTTGTTGTTGTGTGCTGTCCTGTCAGTTCTGACCCATAGCTGATCATTCAGTGGGTTTTCAGAGGCACTAAATTGAATGAGAGGAGGATGTCCATCCCTGTCCTGCTGGCTGTGACAAATACTGACCCTGTCCACAACAGAACCTTTCCCAACTCTGTGCCATCCTCACAACCTCAGCTTAAGCCCATTGTTCCATCATTGTGCCACTGATCTCTCTGAAAGTCTTCTTCTTTGCCAACACTCTGCTTTCTTAAGCAAGATGTCCTTTTCTGGAACTGGCCCCTCTTGATTACATGCCCACAGTATATGAGATGAAGTCTAATATAAGGGGCACCAAGACAGATTTCTTTGTTTTCTTTGCATATTAAATGTTTGGCTGTAGCAAAATTCAAAGACATCAATTCTTCTTCAGTGTTGCTTACTCATTCAGTGTTTCTATGCATATGAAGCAATTGAAAAATACTGTGGCTTGGGTCAGGTGCACTTTAGACTTCCAAGGAAAATCCTTCTCATACACAGAATAAAGATTCATTGAATATAGTATTCACATTCATTATTTTTCTACTACTCAAGAAGGCCTTCCAGAATTTGATCCAAACCTACACCTTCTCAGTCTGTATAGGTTAAGTATTCATTCTGTAACCCTTCAGGAAGTACTTCCTTTTGCTAGACCCTGGGGAGGACTTTGGATGCATATAGATCAAAAAAGATAACAGCCTTGGCCTCTAAGACCCTAGGAAAATGCCAATTCTTCTCCTTTCTCCTGTTGACTTTCTGCCCTGTGTGTTAACATGGAAGAGGTGATCTTGTCACCTTTTCTCTTGAACCCCTCTGATTCCCTGTTGTCTGGGAGCCCTATTAATGTTCCCTGACAGAGCAGGCAGATAACATCTTCTGGGATTGAACATACTGGTTTCCAACTATTCTATTTCAAAATCACAAGACTTACTGGTCTTCTACTGAGTTTTCTACTTACTAATCTTCTACTGAGTCCAACCATATAGTTCCCTATTTACTTTTCATTACTTACTTAGAAGCATTTTCACTGCATTATCTGATCATCTATTGGTCTTTATAGTATTCCCTTTGCATTATTTGTCAGCTTCTGGCAGATAGAGGTTCCTAATGGGTTGTATGAAGATTTCTTAAGTTGCTACTATACAGTTAAGTGGATTCAGTCAGACTCATGATGATCTAAAGTTGAACTATGCTTTAATGACAGTTGTTTTATTTTTAAAGTTGATCACCAGGCCATTATTTCAAGTTGCTAGTTACAATTTTCTCAACAAGATGGATTGATACAGTGGTTATAGCAATGAGCTTAAGTGTATCAGAGACGATGAGGATGATACAAGATTGGTCAGGACTTGTCCATAGGGTCACTGTGAGTTTCAGTCAGCTGGATGGCACATAACAACAGCAACAGTTACAACTTAAACTAGGTCTGAAAGCTCAAAAGAAGCTTGATTCAAGAGCACAAACGATGTCATCAGGGCCTAGTCTTTCTCTGTCTGTGGACTTTTTCTTCACCTACTCTGTTCTAAGGCCCCACAGAGTAGCAGAATGACCTTTAGTAGCGACAGACTTTCTTCCTCTCAAGTTTAATTCCTGTTGTTGTTGTTATGTGCCGTTGAGTCACTTGCAACTCATAGCGACCCTATGTACAACAGCCCTAAACTCTGCTCTGTCCTGTGCCAATTGCACTGTCTCCGATAAACCCATCCTGATTATCCCAGTCACTGAATCAATTCACCTCAGAGAGGGTCTTCCTCTCCTGCGCTGTCCCTCCACCTTCCCAAGCATGATGTCCCTCTCCAAGGACCTGTCTCTCCTCACAACATGTCCAAAGTATGTCAGACAAAGCCCCAGAATCCTGGCCTCCAAGGACCCTGGTTTAACCCTCTCTAGGATGAACCTGTTTGTATTCTTAGCAGTCCATGGTACATTCAATACTCTTCTCCAGCACCACACCTCAAAGGCATCAATTCTCCTTCTATCCTCCCTAGTCATTGCAAGTGTAATTAGAACAGAGAGAATTTTGGGCACAACTTGCATTGGCCCAGATTTTTGTACAGATTTCGTACATCTGGATCTGGAGGCAGGTATTAAAAGAAGAGGAATTATGTTGGGTATTCTGGTGGCATAGTGGTAAAGAGTTGCACTGCCAACCTGAAAATGTTGTTGTGGTTGCTGTTAAGTGCCGTTGAGTCGCAGGAGACTCATAACAACCCTATGAACCTAAGTCCTGGACACCTCCTGTATAACTTTTGTCCTTTTTCCAGATTCATAGGGTTTCCAGAGGCAAGCTATTATGGAAATGGATGCCATTCCTGCTTCCAAGCTTGTTTTAACCGGGGAGCTTCACCAAACACTGTCCACCATTCTCACATTTGACACGTCAGTGTCACAGTGTTCTGCTTCATGACAACCATGAGTTACCTCTGTATAGCAAGTGGACAGACCAGGGTTACACGACCTAGAAGAATGTTTCACCAAAAACAGGCAGACCTGGGTGCCGTAGAGTAGAGTCACCTACCTGAAAATACACAGTTCAAATCCACCAACTACTTTGTGGAAGAAAAATGAGCAAGCAATTCCTGTGCAGTTTCTTGCATATGAAAACATACTAGGGGGACATCTATGAGTCATTTCTGACTTGATGGCACAGAACAGCAGCCACAACAGCCAAAATCAACTCGGCTCCAGAGCTCCCGCTTAGCTTATTTTTAAGGTGACTCCTTATAACTATACGTAAATGGTCACTCTTACTTGAATTTGTTCTTCTATTTCCACACTGCACCACCCCCAGCCCCCACCTCCACCCCTGGCTTTTGTGACCTGCGTGGTTGGTTGCCTTTAGCTTTATGAAGCTTGTTCTGAATGGTCCTGTCTTTAAGTACTTTGGAGGAGAATATCTACCCATTCTTCCCTGTGCGTCTCATTTGCAGGTGATTCTACCCGTCTTGACCAATGAGAAGAATCATCTGGGTTGGCCCCACGTGGTGTGTCAAGATGTCAGGCAGCACGCCCACAACCTCCAGTGTAACCTTTGGGTTATCCTTGAGCAAGTGAAGGGGAAAACTTTGCTGCCTCTTCCAGTAGGCTCCGAAAAGATGGAGTTTGTGGACTCTGAGACTGTGTAAGTACCACCAGTACTGGCCATGTGGGTCTCCGAGAGGCAGGCAATGCTGGTGGCTCTGAATGTTCGTGACTTTCCCACTCCTGACCCGTGCTTCTCCTTGTTCTGTACATCCGCCTGCACAGGTCTGCTCTGTTTGCCAGCATCTCTTCAGACAGTGTGCTCAGTGTTGATGACGACCCTGTCCCCAGTCCCTCTGCCCAAAGTATTTCAAGGCCATCACGGCTGCATAGTGTTTTCCTGTGCAGAATCAATCTCAAAAGGAGAGCAGCCTCCCCAAGTTCAGTACTTTGTTCGTTGGGATAGTGTCTCATCACTGGCAACAACCCAGGTGCATGCTGGGAGACAGCCACGGCCCTTCCCAGCATCCACAGGAGGTCTCAGCATTAAAGCTGGGGGCTCCCATTAGAGTCCCAGAACCCTCCTATCCCAGCACACAGGGAATTTTTTCAGGTCCTGGTGATTTTCCTTTTTTTAGTAAAAGCCAGTCTGTGTGTCATCTGTGCTTCCTGTCCCTGGGGCATCACACCAACTCCAGCCTCTTCTGCTTTTGGAGCAGTGTCCACCTTGCTTTCAGCGTCCACCTACTATCCTGGCTTTAAATTATCTTTGCTTTTGGCCTCTGATGATTTTTTTTTTCTCTCAAGCTAGGCTGTGTGTTTAAATGTCATGTTGTTTGTTGTTATGTGCTGTCAAATCACTTGCGATTCATAGAGACCCTGTGTACAATAGCTCTGAACCCTGCTCTATCCTGTGCCAACCTTATTGTCTCTGACACACTTCCTCCCATTACCTCAGTCACTGAATCAGTCCATCTTACTGAGGGTATTCCTCTCTTGCACTATCCCTCCACACTCCCAATCATGATGTCCCTCTCCAAGGACTGGTCCCTTCTTGCAACATGTCCAAAGTATGTCAGATGGAGCTTCAGAATCCTGGCCTCCAAGGAGCAACCTGTTTCACCCTCTCTAGGATGAACCTCTTAGTTGTTGTTGTTAAGTGCTGTTGAGTCGTAGACAACTCATAGCAACTCTATGAAGGGAAAACCTGAACACTTGTATAACTTTCATCATTTCTCCAAGTTCATAGAGTTTCTGGAGGCAAGCTATTTCTGAAGTGGATGCCACTCCTGCTTCCAAGCTTGTTTTAATTGGGGAGCTCCACCAAACACTGTCCACCATGGGTAACCATTATCACACTTGACACATCAGTGTCACAGTGTTTAGTATCATAACAACCACGAGTTACCTCTAATAGTCCATGGTATATTCAATACTCTTCTCCAGCACTATATTTTATCAAGCACTTCTATATGCCCTAGAAAGAATTTATTTTCTCCATAAGCTTTGTCTTCCATGTTGCCAAGTGCTTCCCTATCATCATTGTCTATTCAGGATTACTAATTTGATCTGAAGAATAAGTCATTCATAGGATGAAAGTATACTTATAATGGGTCCTCCTTCTCCCTCGCAAATAACATGCCACTTATATACTTTGAAATAATTTCTAGTTAGCTGGGAAACATATTGTGTTTTAAGGAAAAATATCCAATTTTCAAGGCAAATAAATTCAAATTAACCACTTTCCTGGTCCCTTTATATGTCACTTAGTGACATTCAGTGTGAGTTTGACATGCATTGTTCAGTCTGGATTTTTTTTTTGTTCAAAATTGATAATTTTCCAAAAGACTGGATTGTATTTGAGGGAGGTGCCTCTTGCCTGTAATTCCCTCCGTAATCACTTGTGCCATGCCACTGATCAGCAAATATGAACTGAATGAAACTAAGTGAAGATGGGTTTCAGGCATGAAAATTTTAATGACATGCTCTCTTATTTTGTCATTTGTGCCCTGGGTTCCCAGCATGCATCATTTTCAGATGAGATTTTATGAAACAGTAACCAAATTGTGGAGTTTTCTTTTGAATCCTTTGAAAAATATGTTCCTTGGCTGCCATGAACTTGGTCTCCAACTCACAATGGCCTCTTGCAAAATGAGTTGAGACTATTGTAACTCTTAGTGTGATCCATACAGTTTCACAGATTGTTTTAAAGAATGTTGCCAGGTCTTTCTTCCTAGTTTGTTTTACACTGGATGCTGAACTTTATCATCATAGCTACCTACTAGCTTCCAGGGACAGATGTATGGTGGCTCTGTGGGAGGTGCATTGACCAGAAATCAAACCATTATGGAAGGCAAGATTTTCTACCATGGAACCATCATTTTCAAAACATAAAAACTAGCTGCCATGGTGTTATTTCCAGCTCCATAGATTTCTGTGAAGAATTGAAGGCACAGGATTTCAAAAAATAGCTAGGTTAAAAAAGAAGTGTAAAGTCTCTGATAAGACAGGGAGGGAGCCTTACTGGTGGTGTCCATGGAGAGTTGCGCTGCTAACCCAAAGCATCTCTCTGGAAGTTTGAATCTCTTTCCCTGTGATTTCTAGCCTTCCACAAGCCTGCCAGAGAGTCAGCTATGAGACAATTATGACTTGATGGAAATATGAGAGAGAAAGATAAAGGGAATAGTTGTGCTTTCCCTTCACTGAGAAAGTGAGTACAGAGAGAAGTCATGATTGTGGTGTTCAGATGGCTGATAGTTTGCTTTATGGAGGAGAATGTGACTTATTTCATCTTGCTGCAGGGATCACGATGAAGATCATAGTAAGGAAATCACAGGGAGACAGAGAGAACTTTGGCGAGGGACAAACTTCTCTCCAGAAACAGCTGATCAACTCTGGAATGCATTTTTGTCAAGCAGGGAGCTTGATACTGCGGGTGGACTTTCAAGCAAAGTTGGGTGGTCATCTGAACATTTTCTGTCCAAACTTCCTAAACCAACAGGAAGCTTTGGTGGGATTCAGAATTCTGCAACTTGTCTTCAGAAAATTGGTGGGCCCCTGAACCTGTAGGTTAGCTATGTTTGTCTACATATTTTTAGGAGGGTTGTCTGTACTTTTCATGGGCTAGTCAATGCAATCTGTTATCCACGAAAATTTCAGGGTTCCTGTTGTTGTTGTTGTTGTGTGCTGCTGAGTCGTCTGCGACTGACTCATAGTGACCCTATGTACAATCGCCCTAAACTCTGCCCTATCCTGTGTCAATCTCACTATCTCTGACACACCTACCCCCATTACCCCAGTCACTGAATCAATCCATCTCATCGAGGGTCTTCCTCTCCTGCACTGTCCCTCCACTCTCCCAAGCATGACGTTCCTCTCCAAGGACCGGTCCCTCCTTGCAACATGTCCAAAGTATGTCAGAATCCTTGCCTCCAGGGTACCTGAGCTACATGGAATTCCCCACCTGTTTCTGAAAGATTCTGTGTTGGGGAACACTTGGAGTTAAGTTCTCATCCCTCACGTCTTTCACAGCTTGGATTCCATAGATAAGTCAGTCATCTACTCCATTGAGTCCGCGGTGATCAGATGGAGCCACCAAGTCCAGGTGGTGCTCAAGAGAGAGTCTTCCCTGCCACTCTTGCAAGGAGAGAATCCCATGCCGAAGGTGGAGTTGGAGTTCTGGAAGAACAGGTAGGCCCTGGAGCTTATGCTCAATACCTGGGGAGCAGATGTCACCAGAGGACAAAGCCACCTGTGGCCCAGCTTAGCCTAGCAGAGTCTCATTCTCCACGTGGCTCCCATCATCTCTAGGGGCAGCGCCATCTGCATCAATATTATTTTTCTATGGACTGGGAGATGCACTCTTTCTGAAGGCCCACTAGTCTTCTTTCTGGAGCTACAGCCAGTGTGTCTTCTGACGTTTCCTCAATGGTTCTTTCAACACATAAAATTAAGTAAAACGACCCCCTGGATTACTTTCACCTGATAGTCTACTTTCTTCCTGATGAACAATCAAAGCTACATACTTTTCACAGGAACTGGAGAAAGAGCCGAAGGCTCTCCCCTTGGTCCGTGTGCCTCCTTACTAGGAATGGAAGGTCCAGCCATCTGCTGGGCCCTGGGGCATTATTGCTCCTGTTTACTCTCCATCTCCCTCTCCATTTGCTCGTTATTTGTCACTGTGCTGATTAATCCTTTCTGCCACTGGAGACAGAAAGATATTAAAGGTAGGTGTTCCTGCCCTGGGATTGAATAGAGTGTTGGTGTCACATGGCCAGGCATTGCCAACAGGACACCAGCCATGTTTAGGCCACCATGCTGAGATGCCCTATCCCCGTGCCTGGTTTCTGACCATTCCACTGACCTGCTGTGAGCCTTGTTCCAACAATGCTTCACTCCTCCTGACCCAAACCCTCCTGCAAGCATGAATAGCCTCCAGCTGTCAAGGTTTGGGTCACCACCGCCTGACCACTGCAGAGTTCCCACCTGTTACCTCCTGCAGCTGTCCCTCTGAGCTTGTGTTCCTGGCTCGAGCTTTTGCCCCCACTGTCCCAGGAGCAGATGCTGTGGCTCTTTGAGCTGGACGTGGCCTTGGTGAGAGCACCCTGCAGCAGGGCTCCTCTCTTTCTGCACAGTGTCATCACAGTGTGACTGGCATTTTCTGAAGTTCATGGGCATTTGCCTTTCTCTGTGGCATTGTAGGTATGAAGATCTGGAATACATTTATAGTCAACTGAAGACCATCAAAGTGAGGGGCATGGCTGGACTCCTGGACAGACTTCGGAGCAGCTACTTCCCTGCATTCAAAGCGATGTTCAGAGACATCATCACAGGTGAGGACCTCTAAGGATTTTCACAAATACCTTTGACTCAAAATGTGACTTAGTGACTTTGCTTTCTGAATTCAGCCACTTCAAGTCATTAGAATCACTCAACCTGAGAGGATACAGTATAGTGGCAAAAATACCAAATGTAGGAGCAGGAAAGCAGCTCCTCTCTGCCCTGTGCTCCTCTGCTGCGTGACCTTGTGCGAAGTCTCTTACCCATCTCAGGCTTTAGTGCACACCACAGGTAGGTGGAGATGCTTCCTGCCTGCTTCACCTGACCACGTGAGAGAGAGAAGTCCCTTCTTGGCCTGGATGGCACTAAACACGTAGCTGTTGCCATCTGTCACCTCAGGGGATCAGGTCCCCCAGCCCCTGGCTGCTTGAGAAGTCTCTATTCCATTTCTGGCTCTGTTCCTGCTGTCAGATGGGACTGCACTTCCTGGGCAGCTGACCACCAGACAAGATCTTCTCTGGTCAAAATTGCAAAGCCTGCAAAGTCTATAATTAGAAGGAAGTGATTTCTTCCCCCAGGGTTCCTCCTCCCCTCATCAGTGCACATTACTTCTCTCTGCCTCTGTCCTGTCGAACCTTCTCCTAGTTTTCCGGTATCGTAAGTCAGAATGCATTCTTGAAGGTATTTGCAATTTCATATGATTTAAGTTTAATCTGAGCAGTGGTTTTCAAACTTTTGTTTCTCTGCCAGCACAATTTCTTTTAACTACCTGCCCTTGTATGAATCGCTGGGTGGAATAAATGATGAATTCACTCCACTGTCAAATAAAAGGTTCTTGTCCACCCAGAGGTGCTGTGGGAGAACAGCTGAGTGTTATACCTATGGCAAAACAGCTGCTGACAATCCTACAGAACACGCTTACACACTGACACATGGCGGGCTGGCATGAGCCAGTCAGCTCCATGTCAGCTGATTACCAAAGTCCAAAACACAAAATTAACCACATTGTAGCGGTCTTGTTCAAGAGGCCTGGGAGAGGCTGCATCCAAAGCTCTGACTTGCCCTCTGCTGGCACAGAGTTTAGGGGTCACTTAGCTAAAGTGATGCTCACTTCCCTAAGGGGAGCTCTGATGACGTACTACATAGAGAATTGCACTGTTAACCAAAGGCCATACTTCTCTGGAAGTTCACATCACCAAATGCTTTTAGTAGAAAGATGGACAGTCTCCTCTCATATGATTTACAGCCTCAGAAACCCACTAGAGCGTTAGCTGTGGCAACTCAGCAGCACTGAGAGTGGGTAAATAGCTAAGGGGATGAATTACTGTTGGGAGAGTTTCTGATACCATCTGTTAAGAACTGACATAAAGAAGTCGGGTTTGAGCCCTGTCACCCTCCCTAAAAGCATCAGAGAATGCCTTCTACTGGCATATAGAGCTGACTTAGACCATATCTTTCTGGAGGTCCATTTACTGTATGGCTGAGAGATTCTGTACTTAAGTGGATCTGTTGTGCCCACTTGATACTTCAGTTCAGTTAGACAGGTATTCACTTAGGTGTGCACCTTTCCTGGTGGTGTGAGGGGTACTTGAGGAAGGGGGCCAATGCTCAGAGAGTTTTGCAATGTGTTAAAATACAAAAATTATTTTTTCGCAAAAGATAGCAATTTTCCATTAATGGTAGTGGCTTACAGTTTTTATTCTGTATAGTATTGTCTAGTTAAAATATGAATCAGTTTTAAAAAAAATGAAGAACTGAGCAAGTTTTACATGGAAGTGACCAATATATAGATGTGTGCACATGATCCAAATTTGAGCCTCTGAAATAAAACAACATAGAAAATTATACTTATAACTTGTTTATTTGGAGTTCTAGATATATATTTCACATTACTAGATAAATAGACTGTAACTGTTCACAAAAAGTAGGGAACTCTGGTATCTTAGTGGTAAGGAGTTGTGCCCCCAACCCAAAGGTACATGGTTCAAATTCACCAGGTGTTTCACAGAAGATGAACAGTTTCCTCCTGTGCCATTTTCAGCCTCTGAAACCCCACTGAAGGGTCAGCTATGAGTTGGTTCCTACTAGATGGCACATAACAATAAAAGATTACGGATAATGTAGTAATAGATCAAGATCAATGGTAATTAATTATACAAAATACAGTGTATATGAATGATTTTATGAAGCAATGTAAATGAAAGATTGTATGGAGCACAGTGTAAATGAATGAAAGAAAAGGTAAACTATTTAATAAAAGACAGGTCAGCTTCAAACTAGAGTGTATTCTGGCAATGAAAAGAAATTATATTAAGCAATACCATTAAAATAATGCCAGATAAACACTACTATAAGTTTTAAAAACTGTTAATATATAATTCAGTTATGTTGGAAGCAGGAGTGGCATCCACTTCCTAAACAACATGCCTCCAGAAACTATGAACGTTGATAAATGTTGATAGTTATAGAAAGGCATCAGGTCATAGGGTTGCTGTGAGTTGTGCTCGACTCGATGGCAATCAACAACAGTTCAGTTACGATGCTAGAGGAAAAGCAATTTTGATTTGAAGAGTTAAGCACAGACTTTGGCAGAAAGTTAAGTGATCTCTTCTAAACACTGAAATATTTCAGAGGCTAGCAAGTAATTTTCTCATTTCTAATTTTATTTTAGAGCGTTTGATATTCTTTATCCTAAAAAGACATATACCACACACATTATTCTTACTAATTATGATCACCATTGGTCTTTGTTTCACTGATGGGTTTAAAAGAAGTTGGGGCAAGATTAAGTGTACAAGAGGAGAGAATGAAGCATGAAGGAAAATAAAGAAGGAGCTTAAAAGGGTAGAAGAAATTAAAATGGAATATATCTGGCTGTGAAAAAGTTTGGAAACCAGGAACAACAATCCCTTTGAGAGTAAGAACAGGAGTTATAATTAGGAAATTTCATCTGGCCACTGGACACAAGGTCGGCGTAGTACAGCCTGATGTTCGTGAATGTGTGGGGAAAAAAGTTGTAGTTCAATAGGTCACTAAAAAGAAATTGAATTAAAAAAAAGAAATTGGATAAAATAATACCATTATAATAATGCAGATAAACATTGCCTTTAAATATGTAACTCAATTGCTATGCTAAAGGAGAAAGCCCTTTGATTAGAAGAGTTAAGTACAGACTTGGGCTCAAAAGTTAGAGACCCTGTATCCACATATTCCAGCTTCCCTTTTCTACCACTGCCCATGCACTCAACAAAATCACGTGGGTGGGCAATTTACATGGACACAACAGGGATTCTTTATACCACACAAACTATCTAATGCCACAGATAAGGCCTTTTGCCCCTGGAGAGTCTGTTGTTGAGTTTTATCAGCAAACTGCTGCAGATTTTTGTGCAACTGGCTATGTTTATTTATATACTTTTCCAAAGTGCGGGCCTAATACAACCAGTCTGTCTTCATTTGCCTTGTGAACAAAGATTCTGGACAACCCAATCCTAGCTCAAATAGCATATGCCTAAAAATCAGGCAAGTGGCTATTTGTGTTAAAGGACTGTTTGTTTTTTTAAAAAGTTTCAAAATAGAATGTCACAAATAAGGAGGCCCACTCTTACCCTCCCCTTTTCCCCAGAATGTAAGGAGTTCTAGAGTATATGCCCACCAGGATGGCTGTTGGATTTTGACAGCCTTCTCTAAGCCACACAGTTTCTGAGCCTAACCATCCTCCTGCCCCCGTTGAGAATCACTGTTCTGATAAAGTTACCATGAAATTTTACTTTCAAAACTTGATTCAGGAGGGTGCAGAGGCAAGATGGTTTCCTGGTGGCACACTCTCCCCTGTCCTTCTACAACAGAGATCAAGAAGAAAAACTGAGTGCAAAAGACTATCCTGGAACTCAAAGCATCAGCAGATACTGAACTGATACAAAGACTCATTAGGGAGACAAAGCCAAAAAGTGACCAAGAGAATAGTTGGAGCAAAGCCTTCTGTGGCCCCTGGCCACCAGAAGAATCCACATGAACAGAAGTGCCCAGTCCTGTGGGATCCACACACACACACACACACACACACACACACACACACACACCATGGGCAGATCTGCAACACACACACACACACACACACACACACACACACACCATGGGCAGATCTGCAATGAACTAAGGTGAGCCAATTACAAGC
>NW_006399983.1:3885070-3895639 GCF_000299155.1 Elephantulus edwardii
AACACACACACACACACACACACACACACACACACACCATGGGCAGATCTGCAACACACACACACACACACACACACACACACACACCATGGGCAGATCTGCAATGAACTAAGGTGAGCCAATTACAAGCAAAGAGACAAGAAATCTTATTAACTTGGAGCAGCCATAGCGAAGAAAGGACTCATGAAAGTGGCTAATGAGTATTAATAATATTTGGGCTGAAAGCCTGTGAAGTGGGAGGTGTAAACACAGAACGAAGGGCAAACTTCACCATGAAAGAGTGAACAGAAATTGGGGAGACAATGTGACAACACGCACTGGCCCCAGGACAGTGATCTGTGTGCAGAAGGTGTTTTGTTGTTGATTTTTCTCCTTTGCTTCCCCACCCAGCTGTCTGGGTAACTAGGGACAGCCCTCTTCCCACAGCCCACAGGAGCCGGGTGGCTGGGGATCACCTGGACCACGGTGGCCGCCAAACATCACCAGCGCGGACACGCTCACAGAGCTGAGCCAAACTGGTGCGCATGCGCAGTGCAGGATGGCAGGGAGCCAGTGCAGGCCGCAGGCCCCAGTTCTGCAGGAGTTCTGAGACCACGGGTTCAGAACTCAGGACCAGCCGCACATGTCCTGTCTCTGCAGGCTGCAGCTGCGTTTGCACACCTCTTCCACTCTTGTGACATGTGTAGACCTCTGCTGACCTGAAAAAGAGCCACAGCAGCTGTGCCCCTCCTATTTTTGTTTATTTCCCTCTTCCTTTTTCTTTTCCATTGACCTGAAATGCTTGCTGCAGAGGGTCAAGGACGGCAGACTTCAATATGGATTGAAGCTCAATGTTAAGAAGACAAAGATTCTCACCACTGGGCCAATTGGCAGAATTAGGATGGATGGTGAAGAGATTGAGATTGTTAACAACTTTAGTCTGCTTGGCTCCACAGTCAACACTCTTGGCACCAGTAGCCAGGAAATAAAAAAACGTATGGGAAAGTCTGCTGTTAGGGACCTCTCCAGGGTACTGCAGAGCAATGGTGTCACTCTGGAGACTAAGGTGCATCTGATACAGGCTGCGGTCTTTGCAATCACTTGTTATGCATCAGAGAGTTGGATAATGACTAAGGAGGCTAGAAGGAGAATGGATGCCTTTGAGCTGTGGTGCTGGAGAAGAGTATTGAATGTACCGTGGACTGCCAAGAAAACAAACAGATTCATCCTGGAGAGGTTTAGACCAGGCTGCTCCTTGGAGGCAAGGATTCTGAGGCTTCATCTGACATACTTTGGACGTGTTGTAAGGAGGGAGAGGTCCTTGGAGAGGGACATCTTGCTTGGGAGGGTGGAGGGACGGCACAGAAGGGGACAACCCTCTATGAGGTGGATTGATTCGGGATGGGTGTGTCAGAGGCAGTGAGATTGGCACAGGATAGAGCAGAGTTTAGGGCTGTTGTACATAAGGTCGCTATGAGTCGCAAGCGACTCCACAGCACATAACAACAACAACCTCCTTTATATTACTTTATCCCTTCCCCCCCCATTACTCTTTCTCCTCTTCTTCCTTCTCTATGCCTTCTTTCTCTTCCACTCTCTTTCTTTCCCCCTTCTGCTTCACACAATGAGGTTGCAAATAGAGGCTCCTACTGCTCTGCCAACCCAAAGTTGTTAGAAGCCACCAGCTGCTCCAGGCGAAGGATGGGCAGTCTCCTCCTGTATGATTTACTGCCTCTGAAAACCCACTGGAGGGTCAGCTATGGACCACTTCAGATTCAAAGGTACATGACAACTTAACAAGCAACACCTACCACTCACTCTTCTCCCACTGGATCAAAGATGTGGTTGTTGGCTGTTGTTTGGTACCGATCAAAGATAGATGGTGTAAACACTTGTACAACCAGCCCACAGCAAGTCTTCAAGACGATCAGGATCAGAGATGCATGCCTCTGCTGCTATTGGTTGTCCACTTGGAGACACAAAGGGAGTGTTCCAGAGCTGCTGTATTAATGACTAAAGAATAACACCCACTGTGCTTGTCCAGATACAGCAAAGTTCAAAAAATCAAGATGAGGTAAACCAATATTGTAACAACAAATGACTACAAAACCTTCAAAATGTTTAGGAGACAAAGCAAATGTCAAATAAAGAATTAAAATAAGATTGTACAAACAAGTGATCAAAAGAAATATCCAGGAAATACGTTGAAGAAAGTACAAATAACAGTACTGATAAGGAATTAAAAAGATAGATAATTAAGACCTTCTGAGATTTCATGGGCTTCATTCGAAATCAAGGAAAAAACAGACAAATCCTAGAATTCAACACAAGAGCATCATTACAGAACAGGCAATTAGAAACCATATAGAAACAGAATTTTTAAATTCAAGAGAAAAACACTAAAACATCAGAAATAGAGGAATACTTTGGAAGGACAAAAGAATAGACTCAAATAAACTGAAGAACACAGGATCCATTGTTTTTGAAGTACATAGCGAGTCCTACTTTCTGTCTGTCTGAATCTGAAATCTCTGCTGAAAACTGTCTTCGTGGGTGACCTTGCTGTTAATTGGAGGCATAACTTCCAACATCATAGCAACATGCGAGCCACCACCGTATGGCAGATTGACAGAGTGAATAATAAAAGAAACAAAATGTTAAAAAGTCGTTAGAAACAAATGAAAAGACACCAAAATCTTTGGGATAAAGCAAAAGAAGTACTTACCAGTCAATTTATAGTCATTGAAGCATATAAAAAAAGAATTTGTGAAAATTCATATTTTAGCCCAATATCTCCAAAAATTAGAAAAAGAAGAGCAAGAAAAACTTATATTTCTAGAAGGAAATAGTAAAGATGGCTGATGTTGGATGCCGTCACCTCTGTCACCTCTACTGTGATTCATTACAACCCTATGAACAAGAAGTATGAACCTTGTCCTATCCTGTACCATCCTCAGAGTCTATGATATATGTCAAACCCATTGTTAAAGTCACTGTGTCATTACAGTACATTACAGCAGGAAAATGTAAGATAACAGAAATTCAATAGAATTAATAAGAGTGGAAGTTAGTTCTTTAAAAAATTAACAATGTTATATTACCTAATCATAATTAATATCATAAAACAACATCTATTTTAATGATTGGGAACAAGCCAGTATAATTTGTAAACTTTCATGCAAATAAATACATTTCATTTAAAAAGATTAGCAATCTTGACAAACTATTAGCAAATTTAACAAAGGAGAAAAAGATGCAAATAACATGAATAAGAAATTAAACAGGCAATGTTACAATAAAGCCACATAAAATAAAAGAAATAATAACAATAATATGAAGAATTGTTCCCCATCAGATATGAAGACTTAGAAGAAGTGGACAAATTTCTAGAAAACTACAGTTTACCCACACTAACATGAACTGAGGTAAAAAAAACACCTGAACCCTTCAGAAGAAATTCAACATGTCACAACAACAAAAAAACCCTGGCTCAGATTACCTCACTGAAGAACTTTACCAAACATTCAGAACAGAATTTATACCAATTCTACTCAAACTATTCCAGAGCATAGAAAAAGGATGGAATATTCCAAAGCAAGCATAACCATAATATTCTAAATCCATACTACTGAAGAACATGAAATTACAAAATAATTTCTTTCATTATAATAAATGAATAAATACCAACAAAATCTTAGTCAATATATCCAACAAGATGTCTTTTAAAAAGCATTACAGACAAGTGGAGTTTAAGCAGGTATGAAAGGGTGGATAAACATTAGAAAATCAATCACTGTAATCCACTACATAAATAAAACAAGGGAAAAAATATATATAATCATATTGATTGAAACAGAGAAAAACATTTAATAAAATCCAATATCCAATCTTGATAAAAAACCCCAACATAATAGGAATACAAGAGAAAAATCATTAGTATAATTAAGAATGACAGAGGAAGAATCGATGCCTTTGAATTGTGGTGTTGAAGAAGAATCCTGAATATCCCATGAACTGCCAAAAGAACAAACAAGTCTGTCTTGGAGGAAGTTCAACCAAAGTGCTCCTAAAAGGCAAAAATGGTAAAACTTCGTCTCTCATTCTTTGGGCATATAAGGGGTCAGTCCTTGGAAAAAGATGTGTTACACTGGGAAAATCTGTTGTAGGAAATCTCCTTAAAGTGCTAAAGACTAAGAATGTCTGTTTAATGACTAAAGGTGTCTGATCCAAAGTTGGTATTTCAGTTGCTTCCTACTCATCTGAAAGTTGAACAGCGAAAAAGACTCAGCCGGGTTACTCCTTGGAATCTATTAAAACCTAAAATCCTGTTCTACAATTCATCCCTTTTTTAAAAAAAAATTTTTCTACTAGTTTATTTACAAAATTCAAATACAAATTTGAACAAATTCTTTCAATTTCCCTCACCCCTCTCCCTATTAAATTGTACAACCCGGTGATTAATTCTCCCTTCCCCCTGCACATCCACATCCCTCTGCTTCCAGCCTCTCCCACCCCACCTGGATCCTTATACTCATTCTACAGTAATGGTCTTATACAATATTTATTCTTATGGGACTGAATTACTTCACTCATCATAATGCTCTCCAGTCGCTCCCTAGTTAGGTAATAATTTACAAAGTTACTACTGCTCCTGTGTGCTGCATAGTATTCCATTGCGTAAATGTACCATAATTTCTCAATCCATTCAATTGTGGTTGGACATTTGCACTGTTTCCATGTTGTTGTGATAGTGAATAATGCTGCTATGAACATTGGTGTACAAATCTCAGTTTGTGCCTCAGTTCTCATATTCTCGGAGAGTATAGATCAAGATTATTCTATGAAATCTTTGATCACCATTTCCAGTAATGGTAGCTGAGCACAATCCAGTTATGTTCATCTCTTGACTATAGAGGCCATTGTATTCTTCTCCTCCTGACTCTCTGCTGCTGCTGCTTCTACATATGAATAGATTCCAATTATTGTGTCTTGGATGGTTGCTTACAAGCTTTTAAGACTCAAAGAACCATGCAGTGAATTAGGAAGTGGAACAGAAGCAGTAAACATGCTGCTAGGCTCATTAACCTGGTTTCCCATGAAACCATAACCCTAAACTTCCAAACCAGGAAATTGAATCTCACAAAGTGTTTGGTTGGACCTCAGAAGCCTCAGCAGCCAGTATTTTTGGTGGTGGTGGTGGTAATGTACCTATCACACAACTGTTTCTAATTCAATTTTTTTTAGGTGTGTAACTTTTTGACAGCAATTACAGTTATAGGCTGTGCATGTGGTTAGCATAGGCTACCCTTAATAAATGTGATCTTCACTGCTATAAAAATTTAGAGAAAGGTTTATATACAGAGTGGATCATTCTAATATGATTATCAGGGAAGAGTATTAAAATCAATAATAGATAGTGACATTTATTAAGATGGGTGAATGGAAAGACAATGTGGAATGAAAACATGATCAGATGCTGTTGCTGTTTTTATTGTTACGTGCTGTCGAGTCCCCTGAAACACATAGCGACCTTATGTACAGTAACTCTAAACCCTATCCTGAGCCAATCTCACTGTCTCTGGCACATTTCATTATAATACTTTGCTTTGTCTTGCCTAGTGGCCCTCTGAAATCTTCTGTTCCTCTCCTTAACGTTCTTATTTCTTCCCTTTGCTTTGGCTTCTTGGCACTCTAGTACAATATTCAGAGTCTCTTCTGGCATCCATCTCGATCTTTTCTTCCTCTTCTGTCTAGTTATATTCATAATTGATATTATGGAACAGAATGTATGTGAATGATTGTTGGGAAAAAAATCCAAACCAAAATGTTCTGTAAATTTTCTTTGAATCACAACTAAAAAAATTAAATGTAATCTTTTCATCACTGTTTTCTCCTCTCTCCCCCTTCTTCTTGCACTTAGTAAACACTTGTAAACCATTCTCTTATGTTGGCTTTCTATAACAAGTTCTGGCCTGCTTACTGATAGGTCAGGGCTTTGAATCCACCAGCCACTCTACAGGAGAAAGATACAGATTACAGCCCTAGGAGCCCTGTACACAGTTCCACTCTGTCCTATAGGGTCATGCATTAGGATCAATCGTTTTTATGGCCATGCAGTATTTGTCCCTTTGTGATTGACTTGTTTCACTCAGCATAATAATTCCATCTGTAATATAGCATGGATCAGTAGTACTCACTCTATTGTACAAAAATATCACATTAAGTTTCTATCTTTTGAGGGTAAAGAATTTGGATGTACAAGACTCTTTTTACTATTTAACTTTTTTATTGTAGTTTGAGTTGAACTTTGCAGAGAAAATTCATTTCCATTCACCAATTTGTACACAATTTTTTATTCCATGATATTGGTTAAGGCCCCTGTATGTAACAGCACATTCTCTGTTTCTTCCCCTAGTTTTGATCTTCCTTCTTTCCTGTCTCTCCCTGCCTCCTGAGCTTTGTTTTGGAGCAAATGCTTCCCTCTGGATTATGTGCTTTTCTGAGTCTCTGATTCCAAATATTTTGGATATACAGATAGCCAATGGGATTGCTGGTTTGCAAAGTAGTTCTATTTACTTTTCAGTTGAGATTTGAGCAAAAGATAAATTGGTGTTTCAGTCATTCATTCATTCATACTCCTTTTATGTTATTAATTAAAATACCCACATTTCCTACTTCCTCCCTATAATTCTTGTTTCCTTCAATCTTTCTGTCCTACCACTTCCTGCCTAAAGAGCTTTATATTTGGGAAAATGCTGCTTCCTCCCACCCTTCAAGATTGATTATTCTAAAGCATGAGTTGCTCCCAGGTATTGTTGGTCATCTTATATATAGACCTGCCTATTGGGCTAAAATTTGAGCCACAGAGGTGAATTTTGTTCCAGGTTCAAAGAGTGACCACAGGACTTGGCCTCAGGCATTCCACTAGTCTCAATAAGTATAAATGTAATCTTTTTTTTAAAATTTATTTATTTATTTTAGTTTTACATTTCTGCCCTATTTCTCCAGAATCTTCTATTGTGATCCGTTTTAGAGTGGTCAGTGGTGGTAGCCAGATATCATCTAGTTCTTCTGGCCTAAGGGAGTTGTAGTGGAGGTTTACATGGTGTGTTAATCCTTTGGACAAATTGTTTCAGTATGTCTTTGCTCTTTTTCCTTCTTGTTTATTCGGGACAGGGACAGACCAATAGTTGTTCCTTACACGACTGCTCATTGCTCACTAAACAGGGTGTGTGTACAACATTGTTTTTGTGGACTACTTTATGCCGGTTGCTTTTGATGTCTCCCAAAACTATCAAGGGCTTATCAAGGGAAAATCAGCCAAGGGAAACCCTTGAGACCCTTACCGTCAAGGCCTCAGAACCAGGAACTCATTCCTTGAGGGTGATTGGATTGGCTATAAGAAATTACAAATGACACAGCTATTTCATTGCTAGAAATATACCTCAAGGAAAATGGACCTGACATACAGAGATTCGTACACCCATGCTCACAGCAGCATTATTCATATTCACAATAATAAGAAAATAGAAATAGCCCAAATGTTCATCAACAAATGAATGGGTTGAGAAATTGTGGTATATTCACACAATGGAATACTATGCAGCACTAAGAGCAACAATTTTGTCAAATACTATATAACGTGGGACAGTCTAGAAAGTATTATGCTGAGTGAACTGAGTCTCATAAGGACAAATATTACAAATATTACCTAAGACCATTATTGTAAACATAGAACGGTAACTAGTAAGATGTTCTTGAAAGTCCAAAAGGGGAAGGGGAGAAGGGGAAGGGAACAAAGGGTGGGGGGATGGAGAAAACCACTAGGATGAATAGAGTTTGGTGGACAGAGTGGTGGTGAAGAAATTAGGAAAGATAGTGGGGACCTAAAAAAATAGAATTAATAGTGGAAATAGATCAATGGTGATTAATTTTATAAAACACAATGTGAATACAAGAATGTGTGAAACACAATGTACATGAATGATACACAAAGTATACAAATTTTGTATGCAAATAAAATAAAAATTAAGTAGAAAAATAATCTCACAATAAGAAGCTGACAAGGCAATGATCATGCTGTTCTCCATAATGGCTGTACCATTTTTCATTCCAACCAGCAGTGGGCAAGCTTCCATTCCCCCCACATTCTCACCAACATTTGTTATTTTCTTCTCCTTTTTGAAAAATCTTAGTCATACCAGTAGGAGTGAAGTAGTATCCCCTCGATGTTTTCATTTGCATGTCTCTAATGGCTCAAGATGCTGAGCATCTTTTCATGTGTTTGCTGCATATCTGAATGTCCCCTTTGATGAAAGATCTATTCAAGTGCTATGCTCATTTTGTGACTGGGTTGTCTTTTTGTTGCTGTAATAGTTTTATAAATATTTTGGTTGTTAGATTCTTAGCAGATACATGATTTCCAAATATATTCTCCCACTCTTGCATGAAGTCTTTCACTGCATTTTTAGGAATTGGGCCTGGCAACGTTGCTTGTTCCTCTGAGAATTTTATGTCTTTAGTTTCCCTGTTGATGCATGCTGACCTTATCTGTGTGAGACATGGATCTTATTTCATTTTCTACACATGGAAAGCCAGCTTTTTTCAGCACTAATGAAGAGACTCTTCCTTTTCGCCAAACTCAGTGCCATTGTAAAAAATTTAATTGGCCATAAATTTGTGGATTAATTTTTGAACTCTCAATTCTATCCCCTTGGTCTAGGAGTCTGTTGTTAATGCCAGTACCACACTGTTTTGGTACTATCTAGTCATTCATTCACTCACTCACTACCTTGGGGTCAGCGGTCCTCCATTACAGGTTTCCAAGGTTACAAGTCGCTATCAGAGGAGACTGCCTATCTTTCTCTCATGGAGCTGCTGGTAGAGTCAAACACTTTTGGGTTAGTAATAAAGACTAAACAAGGAAACTTGGACATTTGAGCCTTCCTGTTCTTGTCTCCAATATCGTTTTAGTTATCTGTAATACACATAAAATTTAGAAGAATTGGTTTTTCTATTTATGTAAAGAAAGCTGTTGGGATTTTGATATCAATTGTGTTGTATCTATAGATCACTTTGGGTAGTATTGATATCTTAACGATATTATATCTTCTAAGCCATGAGCAAGAGAGCTCTGGTGTTATAGTTCATAGCAAGTCATGCTGCTGCCTCAAAGGCTGCACCTCACCTGAGGTTTGAATCCACTAGCATCTCCATGGGAGAAAGTGGGGCAATGCCATCCCATCTGGTTTATGACCTTGGAAACTCAATGCAGAGTCACATAGGAATTGATTCCAACTCAATAGCAATGAACAGACTGTTTTGAATCCATGGACGTGGAAATCTTTCCACTTACTTCAGTCTTCTTTAATGCCTTTCAACAGTGCTTTTTACTTTCTCTTCCAGTCAGTTGGCTAGGTAGTTGCCCTCCAGATTTCTTGGCACAATCTGGTGAGTGTATCCAGGGCAACATCTGTTTGTTGAAATATGTCAATTGATATTCCATCAATTCCTGAGGTCTTGGGGTTTGGTTTTTTGGGTTTTTTTTTTGCCAATTCCTTCAGAGCAGTGTGAACTTCCTCCTTTAATTGTGCTCAGGTGAAATTTATACTTGAACCAGGAGTTAGTTGTCAGAACAGAGCAGGGAAACACTGCATGGTTCAAAATTAGGAAAGATGTATGCCAGGGAAGCATTCTAGAAGGCTGAACTCTATGAGGAGGAATATGGCATCATGATTGGAGGAAGAATCATTAACATCCTGCATTATGCAAATGACATAATCTTGCTTGCTGAAACTGAGGAGGAAGTGAGGAATTCGCTGCAGAAGGTCTAGGACTGGAGCCTTCAAGATATATTGAAACTCATAATCAAGAAAATGAAGATTCTCCCCATTGGGTTATTTGGCAGCATTGTGATAGACAGAGACAGAGGAGATTGAGATTAACAATTTAAGCTTGCTTGGTTCCACAATCAACATTCTTGGCACTAGCAGTCAGGAAGTCAAAAGGCACATTGCATTGGGAAACTCTGCTGTCAGGGACCTCCCTAAAGTATTGAAAAGCAACATGTCAGTCTGGAGACTAAGGTGTGTGCCTTATCCAAGTATCTTCAGAATTACTTGCCATGCATCAGAGAGCTGGACAATGACTAAAGATGATAGAAAAAGAATCAATGCCTCTGAGTTATGGTTCTGAAGAAGAGGATTGACATATGGTGGACCACCTGGAGAGCAAATATGTCTGTCTTGGAGAGGATGAAAACTAGCTACGCCTTGAAGGCAAAGATTTTGAAGCTCCATCTCATATACTTTGGGCATGTTGCCCAGAGGGACCAGTCCTTGGAGAACATCATACTTGGAACGGTGGAAGGACAGCACAAGAGAGGAAGACAGTGGATGAGATGGATTGACTCAGTAACTGGGGTAATGGAGTTAGTTGTGTTGGAGACTGTGAAATTTGCTCAGAATAGGGCAGGGTTCAGAGCTATTGTACATAGTGTTGCTATGATTCCCAGGTGACTCGACAGCACAAAACAACAATGCCTCTCTCTGTCTCTCTCTCTCTCTCTCTCTCTCTCTCTCTCTCTCTCTC
>NW_006399983.1:3895739-3933311 GCF_000299155.1 Elephantulus edwardii
CTATATCTATATAGTATATAGTCTTCTCAATTACTTGTTATGCTTCAGAGAGTTGAGAGTTGGACAATGACCAAGGATGACAGAAGAAGAATAGATGTTTTTGAGTTGTGGTGCTGAGAAGAGTCTTGAACATACCATAGACTGCCAAGAAAACAAATAAGTCTGTCTTGGAGAGGATGAAGCTAAGTCTTTCCTTGGAGGCTAGGATTTTGAAGCTCTGCCTCACTTACTTTGGGCATGTGACCAAGAGAGATCAATACTTAGAGAAGTACATCATGCTCAGAAGGGTGGATGTACAGTACAGGAGAGAGAGACCCAGGATGAGATGGATTGATGCAGTAACTGGGGGAATGGGGGTTGGTGTGTCAGTTAGTGAGACTGGCTCAGGACAGGGAAGGGTTCAGAGCTGCTGTACATAGGGTTGCTATACATCTCAAGCAACTCAATGACATAAAAAAAACAATAACATACTATGATAGGTTTGGAAGCAGGAGTAGCATCCACTTCCTAAATAACATGCCCCCGGAAGCCCTATTGAACTTTGATAGATGTCGATAGTTGTAGAGGGGCTTCAAGCCCTTTGTTCATAGGGTTGCTATGAGTTGTGCTTGACTCAAAGGCAATCAACAACAACAACATGTAGTATATGATATTATGTTGTTGTTAACTGCCGTCGAGTCGCAGATGACTCATAGCAACCCTATGAAGGAGAGTCCTCAATGCTTTGGGTGTCTCTCATCCTCTTTCCAGGTTCATAGAGTTTCTGGAGGCAAGCTATTATGGAAGTGGATGCCACTCCTCCTTCCAAGATATGATATTATATGACCGTATTATTTATGATTAGAAGTAGTTTTTCTTCTTTTCAAAACTGAGAATCTTTTCCTATTTTCTTTTTTTTTTTTTTACTCTGCCTCTCAAATTATTGCAGTCCAGACAGAATCCAACTCATAGCTGACCCTGCAGTGGTTTTCTGAGTCTGTAAATGACAAGGAAAGGGATTGGCCATCATTCTCCAGAGGAGCTGCTGGTGGATTTGAAGCCCCAGGTGGACACAGCCTTAGATTAGCAACAAACTCCCAGTGGATTATACCACCAGAGTTCTCTACTGCTCTTGCTAGGACTTTGAATAAAATACTGAATAGAAGTGGTGACTGTGGGCACCTGAGTCTTGGTCCCTCTTTTAAGGACATAACTGTCAGTTTTAGGTGTTATGTTGGCTGTTCATATTTGCCTTGAAACATATTAGGGGCTTCCTTTCTATAGCAATCTTCTTCACAGTTTTTATCAAGAAGAGGGTTGGATCTGATTATGCTTTTTCTGAATTGATAAACATGATGAGGTGGTACTTTTCCTCTTTTCTATTGATTTTCTTAAATTGAGCCACCTCTGCATTCTTGAGATAATCCCACCTGGTCACAGTGCATCCCTCACTTAATATACTCTTGTGTTTATGTTAACTAATATTTTGTTGAGAACTTTTGCATCTATGTTCACATAGGTATTGGCATATGATTTTATTATCTTTTTATTTGCCTTATTTTGATATCATGGTTATATGTATGAAATGAATTAGAAAATATTTCTTCCTTCTGTATCTTTGGAAGAGTTTAAACAGGATCAATGTAAATTCTTCTCTAAATAATTGCTAGAGTTTCCCAGTAAAGCCATCAAATCCAGGGCTTACTTAGGTGCAAGTTTTTGGCTTTTTTTAAATCATGGATTTGATCCATTCTGTTCTTAAGAATCTACGAGTGTTATGAGGCTTTCTGTTCCTCTTGCAACAATATGGCCAGGGTATGTGCTTCTAAGAATGTCTTACATTGAGAGGGATATAGTCATTGTTGGGAAGCAAAATGCATACCAACTGTACAGAAAACTAATTTTTCTCTGTAAGTTTTCACCCACATCATGATAAAAAGGTATGTCTAAATGTACATATATGGGTATATGTGTGTGTATACCCCATACATGTAGACATGTATGTGTATACATAGGCCTAGTGATAAACAGTTGAGCTGCCTGCTGAAAGTCATTTGGTTCAAATCCACCAGCTATTTTTCTGTCAACCCAGAAGGCACTCATCCACTAGTTGCTCCTTGGGAGAAAGATGGGCAATCTCCTCCCGTGTGATTTACAGCCTCTGGAAACCCACTGGAGGGTTAGTTATAAGTCAGTTCTAACTTGACAATACATCATATAACAACAACAACAACACACACACACACACACATCTATATACTCTCACACAAACTTACGTGGTACTCTGGTGATCTAATGGGTAAAGAGCTTTACTGCCAACCCCCAAAGTCAAGTAGTTCGAATCCACCAGCTGCTCCTTGGGGAAAATATAGACACTCTCTTACACAATTTACAGCTTCTGAAAGTTCACTGGTGAGTAAGGTGAGCCACTTCCTATTTGACGGCATATAACAACAATAAATACATGTGGGTATGCGGTAAGTGTGTGCATAAGTATTTTATATAGGTTATCCAACTTCCCCCCTATCGTTATTCTTAATATTTGATCATAGTTCTCTTTATCTCTATGAAGTCAGTTCTGATGTCCTTGGTGTCATTTCTTATTTTAGTTATTTGCATCTTTTCTCTTTGTATCTTTGTCAATTTGGCCAAAAGTTTGTCAATTATATTGATTTTTTCCAAAGAACCAACTTCTGGCTTTGATTGATTTTTCTTTCTCATTATTTATGTTTTCAATTTCATATATTTATCCTTAATGTTTGTTATCTCCTTTCTTGCGGTAGGTTGTGTTGGTCCGCTCTCCTCTCTCGCTTCCCGAGTTGCTGGATAAGACATTTTAGGGACAACTCCTTGGTGGTCGGGGGGTCTGCAGGTCTCACTATTCTCATGTCTGATCTAGGATGTTTTCCAGAGCCAGCCATCTCTGTGCTTTCTCAGGTCTAGAGGAGTCGCTGTCATCCCTCTTTGCAGGCCCTGGTGCTGTAGGGTGGGTGTGAGCCTCAGCAGGGAAGAGTGACCGGCTCCTATTCCTTCCAGCCCTGACCGAGGCACAGGACATCCACGCTCACCTCATGCCACTCCGCCGCCACCTGGAAACCATCGAGAGTGTCGAGTTCCAGGAGGTGAAGCCTCAGTTGCGGCCTTTGCTCCACATGGTCTGTCTGATCTGGGCCACATGCCAGCACTACCGCTCCCCTGGGAGGCTTACAGTGCTTCTCCAGGAGATCTGCAACCTTCTCATCCAGCAGGTCGGCCTCCCCGGGTTCCCATCGCGCTCCCCCCGGCAGCAGGTCCACCCCAAGCTGTGGGCAAGAGGGAAGGGTGTATTTCTCAGGGAAATGATAGGGTTCAAGTAGTTCTCACTTTGGAGTTGCTTTGCTATTGTAAGCTGAGTGCCGAAAAAAAGATGGACAGCCTCATTCCACAAAAGCCTCTGAAACCTGACTCGCCAGCAGTGGGTGGGCACCTTAAGAAAAGTCCCTGGATGGCGAGCTCTGGTGGCCTAGAGGCAAGAAACTGCACTGCAATCTCAGACATATGTGGTTCGAATCCATCAGATGCTCTGCTGGAGAAGGAGGGACAATCTCCTTCTGTACCAGTCAGATTCGATTTGACGGTACACACACACACACACAACAGGGTGGGGGAAGTCCCTGGCTGGTACAAGTGGTGAAGGAACTGTATGCTAAATGAAAGAGTGGAGGTTTGAATCCACCCAGAAACACTTTGGGGGAAAAAGCCTGGCCACTGACTTCCAAAACGCCATCCAGAAAATGTTCCACTCTGTGGAACTTTGATGCATGGTGGCAGCATTGATTGGAGGGCAGCTGGCTTGTTTGCTTTTTAGTAGAAGTCCAGGGTTGAGGGAGCTCCGGCAGCCTAGTGTTAAGAAGCTGTGCTGCAATCCCAGAGGCACATTTGTTCAAATCCACCAGCTGCTTTACAGGAGAAGGATGGGCGATCTCCTGTATGATAAACTGCCTCTGAAAAACCTGCTGGAGGGTCAGCTCTGAGTCAGTCCAACTTGACAGCACAGCGCAACAATAACGCTTGCACCACCAGGCCTGGTGTACTCTAGGAGTCATATACTATCCAAGGTACTCAGCTTTCTCTACCCTTCTCTCTGGGGGTTAGGATGCTGGCCGGTAGCTCCAGCTTCACAGCACTCTGAGTTCAAGTCCCTTTGTTGTAGTTATTGTTAGGTACCATTGAGCCAAGTATGATTCATAGAGACCCTGTGAACAGCCACCCTGTATCCTGCTCTATTCTGTGCTGTTCTTGTCATCTTGACACAATAGGCCCCATTGCTGAAGTCACTGTTTCAACCTATCTCATTGGGAGTTTTCCTCTCCTTCTCTAACCCTCCATCTTTTCTAACATGTTGTCCTTTTCCAAGCAATAGCCTTGCCTAGCTTCACCATCTTTGCCTTAGAGACAGGGATATAAGTATGGCTTAAAGAACACTTCCACTTTCAGTTATTTTTCTATCCCTAATCAACAAATCAGGGCGCTCTAGTGGCCTAGTGGCAAGAAGCTGTGCTGCTATCCTGAAGGCACAAGGTTCCAGGCTACCAGCTGCTCCACGGGAGAAGGATGAGCAGTCTCCTCCCGTGTGATTAAGTGCCTTTGAAAATCCACCAGAGCAGTATAAACTGGATAAATTGTGTATACTGCACTGAAACAGATGAGGGAGAGAATAATTTAAAAGCGATTTATGATAGGGTATTATGGTTATCACAAGAGTCCACAATTAAGGTTGCAAAATGGAATATACTTGGGACAGTGGGAGGGGTGTGGGGGGATTGTGTACCGGGGGGGGGGGGTTTCTTTTAAAAGAGAGGAGCGAACTGCGGAGGTGGGGAGGAGGTCTGGGCAGGGAGAGAAGTGCAACAATGAATGAATGGAAATCCAAAATCTCTGTAAATGTTCATTAAAATTATTAAAAAAAAAAACAACACCCAAAAACTAAACCATCATCAAGCTAAAGAAAACAGTTTAGAAATAAAAAAAAAAAAAGAAAATCCACCAGAGTCATCTATGTGTTAGTTCTGACTTGACAGTACACAACAACAGCACCAACAATCAACAAATCACATATGAATGTTGGGATAGAGCATCTGCTCAACCCCACCTGGTCCAGCAAAATTCTCATTCATTGTTTCTTTGTCTCTATTTGGTCACTTGTAGTTCCTTGATCAGTCCCTGTGGCTGGAGGGATGCAAAAATTATTTGCATTGAGTTGGCTCAAATCAGGCTCCAGTTTGCCTCTGGAATTGAATTTGGGATCAGATATTCCCTGTGGTGTGCCTCTGGCTAATATTTAGTTCTGAACTGGTGTTAGGAAAGTTCTCTGATGTCTCATACCCACAAGCCAGACCCATTGAGGCTGCTCTGTCTGCATTCCAGGCCTCTACATACCTCAGCCCAGAAGACCTCCTGAGAAGTGAGGTGGAAGAAAGTCAGAGGAAGCTGCAAGTAGTCGTGGACACTTTGAGCTTCTTCAAGCAGATTTTTAAGAACCGCAGGGAGAATCTGCACACTTACTTTAAGCAGGACCAGGAAGTGAAGGAGTGGGATTTCCCATCCTCTTTGGTCTTTGTGCGACTGGACTGCTTCCTGGGACGACTTCACATGGTGGAGGTGGGTGTGCCCTCTCATTTTAGGTTCCCCATTCATGGAAGCACAAGGATGCCCCCAAAGCAAAGGAGAGAAAGACCAACATGGTAACCAGCCCCCCACTGGTTGGAGGAACCATATTTTCAATAAACAGTCATATTTGAGCTGCCAGGGATTTAGGAAATTCTGATCCTAGACCTATAAAGAAGAGGGCCCGAGGAATCAATCCAATAGTTCCAAGGTTTTCAAACTGTCCAAAGTTTTGTAACTTTGTCTTAATGTCTTACTAAAAAGTGGAGCAGGGGTAAAAATAAAAGTGTGGTGATCTGCTTATAGATAAGGCCATCCCAGATGTGGCTGCTCTGAACTCCTCCTCCACTCTCCACCATCACAGGACCTTCTTCTCAGCCACAAAACTTCCCAGACCTTTTGCAAGGAAATAACAACTCTGTTTGCAGTTATGTTGGTTGTTGTTGTTGTTGTGTACCGTGGAGTCAGAATTGACGTGTAGCTGACCCTCTGGCAGGTTTTCAGAGGCAGTTAATCACACGGGAGGAGATTGCCCTTCCTTCATTTGTGGAGCAGAACGGCTGGTGGCTTTATGTATATTATTATATCGGGAGCTCTAGTGACAAACAGTTGCACTGCGGTCCCGAAGGCAAGTGGTTAGAGGCCACCAGCTGTTCTGTGGTAGAAGGTTGAGCAGTCTCCTCCTGCGTGATAAAGTGCCTCTGAAAACCCATCTAAGGGTCAGCTATGGGCCAATTCTGACTCTGTGGTACACAATGACACACATTATTATGTAGATTAATAATAATAATAAATAATAATATATTCTTATATATTAATACAATAGAATTATATTTTAAAATAATAATGTGTTTCCCCATATAATTATTTAAATATGAATATGGATTTTAGTTTCAATTTCTGGGTCAAAAAAGCATGAGGTTTTTCTTCTCATTGTTCAGTCTCAGAATTTAACCTGATCAGTGGTTCTTTCAACATCTCATATCTATTACAGAAAAATTGAATCAAAAGTACAAATAATCCCCAAATATCCCCTCTCCTCTTGCCTGCAGTTGCTCCTATTTTTCACATCTTGTGTTAGTGTGATATATTTCTTACAGTTCATCAGCCAATACTGATAAATTATTCAAATCTGTAGTTTACATTAGGGTTAACTGTGTTGTATTGTGTGCATTAAATGCATAATGCCATGGATTCACCGTTAAATTATTGTACAGCATATTTTCCCTGCTCTAGAAATCTGGGCCACCCCCACCACCACCATTTATCTCTCCTCTTCTGCTTCCATCCCCTCAAGCACTTGGTGATCTTTCTACTCTCTACATAGTTTTGCATTCAACAGAAGGTCTTAGTACAGTCTGTTTTCAGACTGGTATCTTTCATTTAGAAATACACACTTAAATTCTTCCATATTTTCATGGCTTGATAACTTGTCTCTTTATTACAGAAAAAATATTACACTGGGTGAAGGGACATTTTGTTTACCTGGTCACATGCAGAAAGTTGCTTTCAATTTTTGGTCATTATAGATAAATATGGCATAAACAAATAAACAGCCATTTTATACCTGTCCATCTATTTATTACACTTTGGAGGTAGGTGGTAGGCAAAAAAGCATGAAATATATTTTTAACCTAAAACTTATTTTAGGAAATCAGTATCAAGTTCAATATTAGGACAGTAGTCAGGGTACTGAAAAGGAATTAAAATCATGTTTTAAACTGCTACCAGCAGAGATTTGGAGTGAAGAGAGGGGATGTGCTGGAGAGGGGATATGATGAATTGGACAAACTGTGGGATTGTGAGGACAAGAAGATAAGGGTGTGAATTTGTTCATTTCAGTTCATAGGAGGATTTTGCCAGCTCAAGCATGTACCAGGCTGGGCTAAGTATTGGAAATACAGAGATTACAGAACTTTGCCTTTGCACAGAAGATACATATAGACCAGTGAGGTCCTTAGGGTAGAAGGTATGAAAGCTAATGAAGGACATTGAGGGGGCCGAGACATAGAGGCAGGAGGTGCATGCCAGGTGTACTGGGTGCAGTGCTAGTGGCAAGGCTAGTGTGCTCTTGGGAGCAGAAAAGAGGAGCCCTAGACCAATGAGGTTCTGAGAGGGTTGTTAAGTGCCATCACGTCATAGGTGACTCAAAGCGACCCAATGAATGAAAGACCTGAACCCTTGTACAACTTTCATCCTTTCTCCAGGTTCATAGGTTTTTCCAGAGGCAAGCTATTTTGGAAGTGGATGCCACTCTTGCTTCCAAGCTTGCTGGTTTGTTTTTTTTTTTAACAGTATTTAAATTTTTTTGCAAGGAATAAGAACCATTCTCCTTTAAAACTATTTTTCTTTTACATTGATAGATATGCATACAAAATTTATATACACTGTTTTGTTTATATACATTTTTCATACATTCTATTCACATTGTGTTTCATACAGTCATTCAGTATTTATTATTATTATTATTATTATTAATGAATGTTTAAGAGACTTCCACTCACTGTTGCATTTTTCTTTCTGCCCACCCCTCTTTCCCAGTTCACTCTTCTCTTTGAAAAGTAAAAGAAAAATTCTTTCATTGGTATACAGTCTCCTCCCTCCTCAGTACACTCCTCTATGCAGCCTTCACTCTGGATTCCTGTCATGACCATAATACCCAATCATATATCGCTTTTAAACAGTTCTCTCCCTCACCTGTTTCAATGCAGTATACATTATTTATCCCATCTTTCTCAGTCTCACTCCAACCCTGATGTCAGTCCCATTTTACAACAGTGGCCCTATGTAGTATTTGTCCTTTTGTGACTGAGATATTTCACTCAGCATAATGTCCTCCAGGGTCACCCATTTTGAATAATATTTCATGAGTTCCTTGTTTTCCAATGCAGCGTAGTATTCCATTGTGTGAATATACCACAGCTTCTCCATCCATTCATTTGTTGATAGACACTTGGGTTGTTTCCAACTCTTTGCTATTATGAACAAAGCTGCAATAAACATGGGTGTGCATATATCTGCCTGGATGGTAGTTATGGTTTCTTTAGGGTATATTTACAGTAGTGGAATTGCTGGATCAAATAGTATTTCTATTTGCAACTTTTTGAGAAAGCGCCATACAGCCTTCTATGTTTGCTGCTCTGTTAAATTTTGCTATTCTTACTGGAGTGAGATGAGGAAATGTTCAAAATCCCTAGCTCTAAGAGAGATGCTTCCAAGCTTTTTTTAATCGGGAAGCTCCACCAAACACTGTCCACCATGGGTAACCATTATCATATTTGACACATCAGTGTCACATCAGTTCAGCTTCACAGCAACCACGAATTACCACTGTGCAGCAAGTGGACAGACCAGGACTGTACGACCTAAAAGGATGTTTGGCCAAAAACAACTAAAATCAGGCCTGAGGGCCGTGGATTAAAGTCACTCACTTTTGGCTTGGTAGCATCACTTTCTGTCCACTAGGCCCACTGAGCTCTCTCTATGTCTGAGAGGGTAGGGAGCACAAAAGGAAATGGATTTTGAAACTGGCATCATTTACCTGGGAAAGAAGATGGAGAGGATCATAGAGAAAAATGCTTAAAAAATAAAGCAAGCTGGAAACTAGATCTTATGAATGGTGTACCTTAAGTCTTTTATTGGGATCACAAGGAGGATATATAGTGATGTCCAGCTTTATCCTAAATGCTTGTTTTTCCTGCCACCATTTCCATTGCTGCTCTCAGCTCACTTCCTCTCCTCCCCTTCCACTGTCAGCCCCTTTCCTGGTATGCAGCAGCAGCAGCAGCAGCTGGCGCTGTCACCCTGACTGCCCTGGGCCTGGGCTGACCGCAGTGGAGTGGTGGAGTGAGAGGGGCCCACCCTCCTGCCCCGTGGGAGGCTCAGAGGGGCAGCCGAGCGGGGTCCCTGGGCCTGAGTGCACATGCTAATGATGTGACTTTGCATATAGACAGCTCTTCTACCATTACCATTCGGGTGCCTAATCCACTGGGTGTTTTCACTAAATATAAGCAGTGGTGGTAACTACTGCCCCCCCCCCCGGAGTCATTACCCTCACCATAGTCTTCTTGAGCTGCTTTCCTGCCCTGGGTCAAGGGCACAGATGCATAACAAGCAGTTGCCCCAGTTTGATTAGAGGATGTCTTGAATGTCACCAGGCTCTCTGCCTTTCTGCTTCTCCCTCATCTCTCTGTCCTTCACTCCAGATCATACCTTTGCCCTTGTGCCCGGCCCTGGCATTTCTTTTCATTACTACTTCCTCCTCCTTCCCCCCCCCCCCCTTGAGATCTCTGGTTAGTACAGGCAGTTTATGTCCTTAGTCACTAACCAAAAAAGTTGGTGGTTCAAGTCCAACCCCAGATGACTGGGAAGAACTTCCTGGGAGTCTGTTACCTTACTGATCATTAAAAACCCAGTTGTGATCTAACACACGTGGGGCTGCCATGGACTGGAATCTACTAAGCAGACATTGGTATTTATAGCACCTTAAGAAGTCTCAATGAATGAGACTCATTGCTGCTGTTACATAGCATGGAGTTGGAACTGGCACATAGCTGATCTAGGTTGCAGGGGAAGAGATTGTCCATCTTTCCTCCTCAGAGAAGCTGGTAGATTCGAACCATATGCCTTTGGGTTGGCAGTACAACTCCTTGCCACTAGGCCACCATGGCGTCTATGAGGCTCTGTGTCCCAAAAGCTTACAAGTAATGCAAAGGGAGTAATAGTAAGTTACTTGATGGCAGTTGGTTAGTTTCCCTTTCCCCAATGCTTCATTTTCTCTCTGCTTAACTGTCTTCCCTCCCATTCTCTACCTGCCTGCCACCTTTACTCACCCTGAATATCCATGTTTGTCCTTTTCCCATGGCTGCTTGCTTCCTCTTTTGCCTGGACCCCCTTTTTGTTTTCCATCTGAAATGTTTGCTCAGACTCATCAACCCTTGCCCTTTGCTGCCCCCTCATCCTTTCCCTTTGTAGCTCAATGCAGTGGGACATGGGTCTATTGATCCATCTTCTGGCATATTGCATGTAGCTTTTAGTTAACATTCTCTGTATCTCTGTGATCGATGCCTGCTTGAGATCAGAGTAATCTGCTCCTCTTCAGCAAGAATTAGCATGAGCATAGCTGTATTCATCATTCACCTCGCTGTTCTGATATAATAGATGGCCCCCACAGTGTTGGTGGCTGTAATCATTAAACACACAAAGCCAAGTTAATAAAAGGACATCAGCGTGTGTGCCCCGCTGTCTGCTCACAGCAGCATAGCAACCTCGTGAAGGGTTGGGGTTTAACCTCCCCACTTCCCTTGCATTTTCCCCCACCCTGATTGCTGTGGTTCTTCTGCTCTTTCGCACCAGAGTTTTGTTGTGAGGATCAGCTCTTCTCCTCTGGGTGCCTGCTAAATGAAAGGGGAGGCCTAAGAGGAGGCTGTGTGGTGCTGAGTCATTTCCAGCAGGTCTGTCATTTGTGGATTAATTGCATTCTTAGGACGCTGCCACCTTCCTCTCCCATCATCACGCCCATGATGCAGCTAAGCTCTTGGAAGGATTAAGGATGGGAGGGAGTAGGACTAGAGATATACAGAATGAACATGCTTTAGGAGCCCATCTCATGCCAGAGCCCACATCCTTAGTATTCATACTCTTACTTTATCACCTGAACACAGTTAAGTTGAATGCGCAAAGTAACTTGCACATGGTCACTGAGCTGAGCGAGGTGTAACTGGCATTTTTATCAGGATCTTATGGTTCCAAGTCCTGTCATTCCTTCAAATTCTAGGAAATTCTTAAGGTCTCTCTTCTCTCTCCCTGTCCCCACCTTCCTCCCATTATGAGGGTGCAAAACTGATTATATGACTTCATTCAGTTCTTGTACACTCTATTTTTACCAAGTGAAGTCGTAAGTCTTTTGTCAAAATGTGGTGTTGGGTAAAAATCTAATTCACATTCCATGAATGGAAAGGCCTTACTTGACTTTATAGCTTACTCAGGAAACTCTCTAAAGTGTGTAGAATCTTTGCAATTTGAGTGAATAGACAAAAATCGAAGAGGAAAAAGAATCATTCAGTTGCCTCTTGATTCCCTCCAGTGTGCTCACTCGTGCACGCTCTCTCTCACGCTCTCGCTCTCTCTCTCTCTCTCTCTCACACACACACACACTCCTTAATACTGTAGATTCTGCAGATTTCCCTGTTTATGTTTCTGCCTGCAGTCTCTTCCCTCCAAACAGCGCAGTAAACAGCTTGGAGAGAACTCTTATTCTTTCATTATAAAATTGCTGTAAAGCTGTGATTCACTTGAAGACAAAATGATTTCCTGTGGAGGCTTTCTGTGAAACGATTAGTAGGGAGATAGGTAATAAGCTGACCTAATACACACCCGCTTCTCCCCTTGCTCCTTCCACCACCCCAGCCACTGTGCTGCCCCTTTTCATTCCCAGCCTAATTGGGCTGGCTTCTCTCTGAGCCTGGCTGAAACACGTGGTCACCCAGAAGACAATTAGCCATATAAGGTCAGCAGCAGTGGAAAGGTAAAGAAAATAGTCTTTTTCTAAGTGACCTTTTGAGATTTCCTTCTATGAATGTCTGCTCTGTGCTCTCCCCTAATGAATTCCGAAGACGTTTCTTTTTAAGATGGGCAGCCCGACCTCTGCTTTCCGAGTGGGGGTGCTGTTTGCCAGCCTTGTCACTCCTCTCGATGCTGATTCTTCACCCTCTGGCCATGGCTCGGATGGCACTCTCACCTTCCCCGTGACCACCATTAGTTGTTGTAGTTTTTCTTAAGAATAGGACTTGATTAGTCCAGGTTGCTGTCTGCCGTCCCAGTGTTCTTCGCTGTGTCAGTCTCTCAAGGAAACATCAGATGATTTTTTTTTCTTCTTTATTACACCATTATACCTATGGCCTACTGGGTAAGGTGCTGTATTGCTAACTCCAAGGCAGGTGGTTCAAATCCACCAGCTTTCCATGGTAGAAAGAAAGATAGGCAATCTCCTCTTACGTGATTTACAACCTCTGCTATAGGGTCAAGTGTGCATCATTTCTGACTTGACAGCAGTGAGTTTGAGAGTTTAACAACCTCACATAATGCCATTGGTGGACTCCAGTCAGTTCTCGGCCACCATTTATTGAAGTCTTACAAGTCTTGTGTAACTGTCTAATCCATGCTAAATTGGGTATATCATCAATAAATAGAGAGTAAGAAGGTGAGGTTTAAAGAAAGTTAAGTGCTTTTTAAGGTGATGGGAAAGTCTGCTGTTAATGACCTCTCTAAAGTACTCAGGAGCAACGGTGTCTCTCTGGAGACTAAGGTGCGCCTGATACAGGCCATGGTCTTTGCAATCACTTGTTATGCATCAGAGAGTTGGACAATGTCTAGGGAAGACAGAAGGAGAACTGAAGCCTTTGAGCTGTGGTGCTGGAGAAGAATATTGAATGTACCATGGACTGCCAAGAAAACAAACAGATTCATCCTGGAGAGGGTTAAACCAAGCTACTCCTTGGATACAAGGATTCTAGGGCTTCGTCTGACATACTTTGGGCATGTTGCAAGGAGGGATAGGTCCTTGGAGAGGGACATCATGCTTGGGAGGGTGGAGGGATGGTGCAAGAGGGGAAGACCCTCTATGAGATGGATTGATTCAGTGACTGGGGTAATCGGGATGGGTGTATCAGAGGCAGTGAGATTGACACAGGATAGAGCAGAGTTTAGGGCTGTTGTACATAGGGTCGCTAGGAGTCACAAACGACTCAACGGCACATAACAACAACAATAACAACAGATAGTCAATCTACCGCCTAGCTTTCAGTTTGTCATCCTGAGGTGGCTTGTGTTTCTATGATGCTGGGAGCTACCCTATCAGCATTTCAGTTATCAGCAGGGTCACCCAAGATGGACAGGTATTGGTGGAGTTTACAGACTGAGACGGACTAGGATGCAAGGCTGGTTGATCTACTTCTGAAGTAACCACTGAAGACCTTTTGGATTGCAGCCGAATATTGTCCAATACAGTGGTGAGAGATGACCTGGTGGCCAAGAGCATGGTGAGCATTTCATTCTCTTCTATGTAAGGTCACGACGAGTTCAGGCTAACTCAATTGCAACTTACAACAACAGCAACTCGTGAATGGCAGGATCAGTGTTCTGTTAACCCAAGGGGTTTGCCCTAAATCCTAGCCTTCTTTTTTACTGTGCCATTTGCCTTGTACTGGATACTTTCAGACTACAGACACAAACAGTTAAATGCCCACTTTTGTCTAGAAGGTTGGGGTTTGAACCACACACACACACACACACACACACAGGCACACAGACACACACACACACACAAACAAACACACCCCCACCAGGGACCTCAGCAGACAGGCCTAACTATCTGTTTCTGAACAGTGATATCACAAGACAGTTCCACTCTGAAACTCCCCTGGAGCAGCTCTGCATTGCACCCATGGGTCACCATGGGTCAGAAGTTTCTCAACACTATACAGTATATTTTGTCTGAGTTACTGTGCCAAATAGAAGTGCTTTATTGAAAAAGAGCATTGAAACTTCTGGTAGGTTCCAGCGCCTTTTATCTGCTTTGAAAGGACTTTTAAATAAACATTGACCCACAATTGCCCCTTGATCATTTCTTGTTCGCTCCCTTAATGCCATAGAGTCAGAGCTGACTCATAGGTTTCCAAGGCTGGAATCACGTAGGAGGAGATTGCCTATCTTTCTCCTGTGGAACAGCCGGTGGATTCAAAGCACTGGAAAAGCTCAACCTTTGGGTTAGCAGTGCAGCTCGCTACAGATTATGGCCAACAGAGCTCACACCCACCATCCCTATTCTCCTACAATAGAACCTGTGCCTGATGTACCTGTTGGATTAGAGATGAATCACTTTCCAATATCAACACACATGCACACACACCTCCCATGCTTCAAGTATTCTTGAGAAATAAAAGAGGCTAAAAAAAAAGTATCATTTAGTCTTCTGATCTAATCCAACATATCAAAATGCATCTGTCTTTCTAAATGGCAAGAGACGATTTCCTAAAATTCAAATTGACATCCACAGAATTATGAAGAACGTGCATCCAGGTTGCATTACCCAGCACAGAATTGCTTCTCATATAAAACTGATTACAGTTAAGTATCTTGTGAGAGATTTGAATTACTATTTAAGCCAATTTTATTTAAATAAAATTTACATTTTCTACCTTGCCTGTTACGTTGATCATTTTAGAAATGAAGCCTTCTCCACAGTCCACGTGAGGTGGCAAGGCTGTGCTGTCTGTCTTCCTTTCCTGTCCTCTTCGTCCTCATGGCAGCCATGCCTGTCTGCTGCCAGCCATGCCCGTGTGCTTAGGTGACTCTCCACAAATCTCTGGGTGATGCAAATGATTAAACATCTGACTCCTAACTGAAAGAATGATGGTAGAACCCACCGTAGTGGCCCCTCCAAAGAAAACCATGATGACTTCCAAAAGGTCACAGCCATGAAAACCAGATGGGGCAAAGTTCTAACTCTGTACATTGGGGTCACCATGATGGTGTTAGCTGGTAGATGGCTATGCAAGAGTAGACAGGTGCCCAGGCAGAATGGGGACAGTTGGACACCTCTCAACATTTCCCAGAGCTTCAGTAAATGCTACTAGATTCACTGTCTTAGTGAGAGAGAAGGGAGTACTGGTGGCCTAGCAGCGAGAAGATGTGCTGTAGTCCCAAAGCCACGTGATTTAAGTCCACCAGAAGATCCACAAGAAGAGGATGGGCAGGCTCCTCCCGTGTGAGGAGCTGCCTCTGAGAACCCGCTGGAGGGTTCAGACTCAAAGGTACACAACAACAACAACAGTGAGAGAAAAGTCAGGAAGTCTTCCAATAGCCTGAGGGAGCCATCTGAGCAGATGTGATGAGCAGTGGGAAATGGTCTGGATGCTACCTAGAAAGTGGAGCCCCCAAGCTGTGCCAAGAGTCAAGTGGTTTGCTGCTAACTAAATGGTGAAGTTTATGTCCATGCAGAGGTATGCTGGAGAAAAGGCCTGGTGATCTGCTGTCAAGTCGTCAACAATTGAAAACCTGTAGAATACAGTTCTCCATATCTTTTTCAAAGGCTTCAAATACACACTGACAACATGGCTATATCCCCTGAAGACCCTGTAGAATACAGTTCTCCACAGTGAATTAACATTTTAGAATACACATGGGATCACAGTGAATTAGCATCAAGAGAATGGTTTGGTTTACACAGACCCTACTGGGTTTTATAGCACTGATGCCATTGGTGTTCCTTGTTCTTGTCCTTCACATTGGCTCTCAGGATAGAGAACCCTCACCCAGTGATCAACACTAAACATTCGCCAGCATGCCACTAAGGCGTTGAAGGGGAATGTACTTAGACTGGAAGCTGTGGAAAGTCCTTCTGGGAGATGAATGTGATCAATCGTGTTAGACATACTCGGCAGACTTTAGCCCTATCAGAGGTGACAGAGACTGCCCGCGATTCCACACAGCACCTTCCTAAAGATTCTGAGCTCTGGTTTCCTCTTGTCATTTCCTGCTGAGCACAGCAGGGACCTGCCACATCAACAGCATTGGTGACCATCAGAAGCACTTACTGTTTGCTTACTGCGTGTCAACCCTGGCCCAAGCCCTATACCTGTAATCACTTGAAAACACTCTGAGATGGATGTTGTTATTATCCTGTAAGGGATGAGGAAACCAGGCCCAGAGATGCTAAGTAATTGTTCCCCTGACGCTCATGTAACAGGCAGTATGAGCTCCGTAGAGACCTATCAAACGGGGGTCCAGTTCTTGGCAGAAATAAGAATGTTGATGTTGCTCTGGATTTCTACTCAGAACTGTGTTTGGAAGATCTGCTTTCTTGTCAGTTCCTTCGAAGACAGCTAGCTGTCTTTCTAGAACTATATAACATGGTTCACTAATTTGAGAAATTAAAAGACATTATCATTGATAAGGCCACCAATAACATACATAATTTTGAGACTGTATTTTACTATTTATTGGAGATCACCTATAGAGGCTGAATCACACATTTGAGAGTGTGTGTGTGTGTAATGTATTCAGCTGTCCTCTCTCTTTGCTTTGTTGCTGAGTTTATTAAGTTATTTTTATCAGCCCAATTTAATAATAATAATGTTCCAAAACTAGTCAAGCTTCACGTTTTCCTAAGCAACCAACACCCCCACATGGTTCTATTGCTTTTCATACGAACTTGAGCGTCATCTGATGTTATTGTTTTTTTTTTTAAATAAAAGACACCTTTTTGAATTGCCCCCTCCAGGATCTTCTGAAGACTACCTTGGACTTCCAGAAACTAGGGAAGCTCGAGTTTAGCGGCATCAGAGGGAATGCTCTGAGCTGGCAGGCCCAAAGAATGTATGATGAATTTCAAGATATGTGCAAGGTCTTCTCCGAGTCCTCATATGACTGCCTCGACCTCCAGAGCATGGTACGGGCTAGAGGGGCTAACCTGTCAGCTTTCTCCCTTTGCCATATGACCCTACCCTGTAGGAGCTGGGTATTTCCTTGCATTTTCCCTGTGTGTTTCTTCTCTGTAATTCTGATGCCCATCAGTGGATCTCCACTTCTCAGGAGAGTGATCAGAGAAGGCTTCTTCCAACTGTGAGCCAAACTCAGGATGTCAGGGACACTGAGGTGGGCACTGGGTGATGATGACCAATTGTAGCTTTCCTGTGGGCTCAGCGACCCTTCAGAGACTGCCACGTGAAGGGCAGGGATGCCTAGACAGAATTGTGTGTGTACTTTAAGAAGGAGGCAGGCAAGCTGTAACCAAGTTCTGATCTCATCACAGTCCCCATGGGAGCCTTCAGGATGAGGAAAGGGCCGCCAATGAACTTGTGGGACTAGGACACAAGAAAATAGGCACCAGATATAACCTGGAAAAGCTGTAACCTGAGAGAAGGTCAGTCAGAGGGGTACAAACCCACAGAGAGGAGGAAGAAAGAAGAAGAGGGACAGGGGCAGAGGCAGCCCTGAGAAGGGAGTAGCAGAGCTACTGCATAAGGAAGTAAAAAAGGTAAAGCCAGAGGTTCCTGCACCATCTGTTAGTTCTTTCCCCTTTGCATGGGGTTGGCACCCTTATTAAAATCAGTTGTCTGTTGTTGAGATCATAGCCCAGGAGACACTGAGCACATTGTAAAGGTGGTGAGTAACTTTGGGAATGGACAATGATTTTTGAATGAACAACAAAATAAATACTATCGGTGCCACTAAACTGTAAGGCAGTTCTGGTAGCCTAGTGTCAAGTTAATGTTGAAGAATGAATAATGTTAATGTTAATGAATGAAGAATGTACATATGTATGAAGAATATGGAAATGGTAAATGTTACTGCATATGTATTTACTATCATTTTTAAATTGTGATGTTGGGAAAGAGTACATGGACTACCAAAAGAACAAACAAATAGGTCTTGGAGAAAAGGAATTCCAGGGTGTTCCTTACAGGCAAAGATGGGGAAATTTGGATCTGGAAGGGCCAGTCCTTGGGGAAAGATATCATGCTGGGGATGGTGGGGGGTTAGAGGAGAAGAAGACCCTCAACAAGATGCATCGAGCACAGTGGAGATTGTAAGGATGGCTCAAGAAAAGGCAAACTTTTGGTCTGTTGTTCATAGAGTCACTATGAGTCACAGTTGACTTGAAGGCACCTAGCAACCATAGTTGAAAGCTATTAAGACAGGAATCTGCGCCTCACATGTCCAGGACACGAATAGTTGGCTCAGACCCAGAGAACGATCTCTTTCTAAAATTGCCGCGAGTGTAAAGTAGAGAAAAGACGATGGTCCATCAGCAAAATGCACAGTGTGTTTGCTACCATAGAATACAATAAAACAACAAAACTCTGCAAAAAGGAAAAAACTGGAAGGACATATACAATGCCAGTACATCTGAGTTTAGGAAGTAGACATAAGTTTTCTTTTATTCTTTTCCTTCTTTAATATTTTTAGGGGGCTTCTTGTTGTTAGGTGCTGTTGAGTCAAGTACGACTCATAGCAACCTTGTGAACAACAGACCTGAATTGTGCCCAATCCTGTGCCAACCTCACAATATCTGACACACTCAAGCCCATTGCTACAGTCACTGTGTCAGCCTGGATCTTCGTCTCCTTTGCTATCCCTCCACCTTTCCAAGTACCATGTGCCTCTTCAAGAAATAACCTGTCCTAGCAACATGCCTGAAGTATATGAGACAAAGGCTTCAAGGAACATCTTTGTCTCCAAGGAACAATCTGGCTGCACCTTCTCCAAGACATATCTGCTAATTCTTCTGGCAGTTCATGGGATACTCCGTATTCTTCTCCAACATGACAGTTCAAAGATATCAATTCTTCTTCTGTCATCCTTGTTCATTGTCCAGCTCTCAGCAGCATAGCAAGTGACTGAAATGACCATGGCCTGAATTAAACCCTGGTCTTTTTTAAGGAGAAAGTAGTAAAGACAAATAGGACTGGGAAAATCTGCTGTTAGGCACCTCTCTAGAGTACTGAGAAGCAAAGATGTCAGTTTAGAGTCTAAGGTCTCCTGATTCAGGCCATGGTCTTCACAAAGGTTAACTGTACGTCAGAGATTTGGACAACATACCATGGCCTAACAAGAAAACAATTTAAGTCTGTCTTGGAATGGGTGAAACCAAGTTTTTCCTTGGAGGCTAGTATTTTGAAGATACTTCTCACATATTTTGGGCATATGGCCAGGAGGGATCAGTCCTTGAAGAAGGACTTCATGCTTGGAAGGGTGGAGGGACAGCGCAGGAGAAGAAGACCATGGATGAGACGGATTAGTACAGTAACTGGGGCAATAGAGGTAGATGTATTTGAGTCAGTGAGACTGGCTCAGGACAGGGCAGGCTTCAGTGCTGTTGTACTTAGTGTCACTATGAGTTGCAGGTGACTCAATGTCACATAACAACAAAAACTATGAATATATATATCATTCTTACAAAGCTATAATAAAAGGTAATAATATTCCCACATATTAGAGATTTGAGTTAACTTTGACAATTGCATCCACTCCAAGAAATGGAGCATATTACACTTGGGCTTGTCAAAGAAAATATAGTGTTTGGAACATGCTTACCAACAAATTATTCGTTGGTTGTCTGAAATGAAAATTTAATTGGTTGTCCTTTATTTTTACTTGCTGAATTTGACAACCTTGTGAACAATGGTTCATTGCTGCCTTTACCAATTAAGGTACATTTAGAAGAAATAGTATTTACCAATACAGTTCCATTACTTCTCCCCCTGATGACTAGATCTAGTGAGTCTAAAAATTAAGACTTTAACTTGTGGGTGGGAAGAATGAAAGTCAGTGATGCCAGAATAGCCCCATTGCTAGGGCTGCCATTGCCCAGGTGACTTCTTGGGCACACTCTGGCACCATGGGAGACAGAAGGGACTTTGGAAAGAGTAAGAGAAGGACATGAAAAGGGAGGGGAACACGTACTGACTTCACACTTGATTCGCTTTTCCCTTTTTAGTTGGAGCCTGAGAAAATTCTGTAAAACATAGGATCACTGTTTACATGTTTAACACTAAATCCTGACAGGTTGAATTAAAGATTAGTACTAAAATGCATCATAGACTTGACTTTTGGAAAAGAATTGTACTATTATTTATGTGTGATCTCTGTGTAGGAATTTGAAGATGACATCTCTGAATTTAACCAGAGAGTGGAAGATCTTGACCGCAGGCTGGGCACTGTCTTTATTCAAGCCTTTGATGATGCATCTGGTTTGGATCATGCCTTTAAGGTTTGTACAAGTAGGGAAGTAGCTAACTCTGGGCTTGACACTTTCTCACCGTTGCCAGAGAAGCACAGGGATATTACTCTTCCAGTGAGTCTGTTCCTATATGTATTAATTGTTCTGTTTAGTCTGGTAGGAGTCCTGAGTAGCAAAATGGTCAATACAAGAGCATTTAAAAAAAATAATTCATCATGACCAAGTGGGATTCATGACAGGTATTTAAAGATGATTCAACATAAGAAAAACTATCAACATAAGTCATCATATTAACAAAGCAAATAACAAGAACCACATGATTCTAGCAATTGATGCAGAAAAGGCCTTTGACAAAATCCAACACCCCTTCCTGATTAAAACACTCAGCAAAATAGGAATAGAAGAAAATTTCCTCAATATTGTGAAAAGTATACATGGAAAACCAAGAGCCAATATCATTCTCAATGGAGAAAGACTAAAAGCATTCTCCTTGTGAACAGGGACCAGACAAGGATGCCCACTGTTACCACTTCTGTTCAGTATTGTACTGGAAGTACTTGCTAGAGCTATATGACAAGAAAAGGAAATAAAAGGCATCAGATCAGCAAATAGATAGTTAAACTGTTGTTATATGCAGATGATATGATAGTGTACACAGAAAATCCCAAGGACTTAACAAAAACACTTTTAGACCTAGTAGACCAATTCAGTAGTGTAGCAGGGTACAAGGCCAGCATATTAAAAATCAATAGGATTCCTCTACAGTAACAAAGAAAACACAGATGAAGAAACTAATACCATTTGCAGTAGCTAATCACTAATTGAGATACTTGAGAATAAACCAAACTAGAAACATAAAACAACCTTCATAAAGAAAAGTACAAAACATCACTGTCAGAAAGGATTAGGTACCTAAATAAATGAGAAAATTTTCCTGTTCATGAACAGGAAGACTCAATATAGTGAAAATGACAGTCTTACCAAGAGTCCTACATGTTTAACACAATCCCAATACAAATACCAAATCCATTTTTCAAAGAGATAGGAAAGACCATTATCAAGTTTATTTGGAGAGGAAAGAGACCCCAAGTAACCAAAGCTCTCATGTTGTTGTTGTTGTTAAGTGCCGTCGAGTGACAGGCAACTCATAGTGACCCTATGAAGGAGAGTCCTCGACGCTTGGGTGCCTTTCATCCTCTCTCCAGGTTCATAGGGTTTCCAGAGGCAAGCTATTATGGAAGTGGATGCCATTCCTCCTTCCAAGCTTGTTTTAACTGGGGAGCTCCACCCCACTCTCTGTCCATATTGGGTAGCCAACCATTAACACATTTGACACATTGGTGTCACAGTGTTCTGCCTCACAGCAACCAACAGTGACCGCGGTACAGCAACTTGTACACCAGGGCTATACAACCTAGAGGAATGTTTGAACAGACAATGAGAGACAGGCTTGAGGGCCGCAGGCCCAAGGGCCCTTTTGGGTTTGGAACTCTCTGCTGCCACCTTAAACGCTAGGCCAAGCCTGGCTTGCCTGACTCCTGGAGGCAGAATAGTCCTTTGTGTCCGAAAACTGCCACAACACCTGCCCAAACAGCACCGTGCTCTCTCTGGTAACTGGGCCATAGCAACTCTGGGCAGAGCAAACCTGGGAGAACATGGCCGCCAACTCTCTCCTCTTTCCTTTGCTTGAAGCCCTCTGCTGCCGCCTTAAACCCTGGCTTGCCTGGTCCTGGAGGCAGAGTAGTCCTTTAAAACTCTCATGAAAAATGAAGTGGGAGGCATAGCACTGCCTTACCTTAAGAGCTACTGTACTATTTGGTACAGCTGTAATAACCAAGATGGCATGATATTAGTACAACGACAGACACATAGACCAATGGAACAGAATTGAGAGCTGAGAAATTAACTCATTTACCTGTGGTCAACTGGTATTTGACAAAGAAACAAAACCTTCAAATGGGAACATGCCCACTTCTTCAACAAATGGTGCTGGCAAACCTAGACTTCTACCTGCAGAAAGCTAAAAGAGAATCCACACCTCTCATCAGACACAAAAGTCAACACAAGGTGGATCAGAGACCTAGTGGTAAAGCCCAAACCCATAAAGATCATAGAAGACAAAATGAGACCAAACTTAGAAGACCTAGCCTATGATATACAGCCAGAAATGCACAACCAGGAAAGGATCACATTGATGAACGGGACTCCCAAAAGCTTAAGTCTGAATGCACATCAAAACTTTTTTTCCAGCAAGGTGAAATGGTACCTACTGACTGGGGGAAAAATATTTGATAATGCCATCTCAGACAAGGATCTCATAACAAAAGTTTATAGAAGACTCCTGGGCCTCAACAAGAAAAAGACTGATAATCCAATTACAAAATATGCAAAAGACATGGAAAGTTTTTTCACAGAGGAAGACATTTAAATAGCCAACAGACACATGAAGAAATGCTGAAAATCACTCACTTGTAATCAGAGATGCAAATCCAAACCACAATGAGATACCATCTCACACCAGCAGCAGTGATAAAATTTAACAGGACAGCAAGCAATAAACATTAGAGAGTATGTGGAAAGATTGGCACTCTTACACACTGTTGGTAGGATTTTAAAATAATACAACCACTCTGGAAGGCAGGTGGCATTTCCTAAAAAATCTAAACATGGAAGTTCCATATTATTTCACTGCTGGAAATATGCCTTAAGGAAATTAGAACTGAGGCAAAAACAGAAATTGATACACTGATGTTCATAGCAGCATTATTTACAATAGCAAGAACATGGAAACAGCCCACATTTCTTTTTTTGGTCAAATTAATAGAATTTTATTACAAGAATCAGATCCATTTTGAAATCAGATGCATATTATTTGACCGGCCTCATTTCTGTAGCTGGAAAACTCCTAGCCTACTCATCAGCCTGCTGGACAGTTCCTTTTTCAGAGACATAGATAGCATCCAAAAATTTTCGGATATCCTTGTTTTTAACTGTTGTAGCTTGCTGAATCAAAGCAGCTGAATTGGATACAAGTTCAATGTCATTTCCTTCAAGAATTAATCCATCTTTCTGGGCTTGAGATACCGAACAAGCAACACCTGGTCTTATTCGAACTCTCCGAATGCATTTTTCACCCAAGAAGTTTCTAATTTCAACCAGAGATCCACTCTCTTGAATCACAACGTTGTTGGGGAAATGAGCATACACAGACCTCATCTTGTAACAAAAGCCCAGTGTAACACCCTTGATCATGTTCTGTACGTGGCTACAGATGGTGCGAACAGTAGCCAGTTCCTTCCTGTTTCCCCACCATTTGTCAACACGAAGCCTCTTCTTTTTCCTTCCGAGAAGACTGAGCTCTACATTCATGTGATTGAAGTCCCTCCGCAAGGTTCCCTGCGGGCCTTTCACGATAACTGTGCGGCCCCTCAGAGCAATGTCAACATTCTCTGGAATGTCGACAGTCTGCTTGCTGAGAATGGTCTTCATTCTCGCAGTTAATGTGGTAAAGCCCACATTTCTAGCAACAAACAAATGAATTGAGAAACTCTAATACATTCACAAGATGGGGTACTATGCAGTACTCAGGAGTAACAATTTCAGAAAATATAACATGGGAGAGACTGGAGAGCATTATGCTGTGTGAACAAATTGAGGCAGAGAAGGACCGATACTGCACATGATCATTACTGCAAAAATAGAAGAATAGCTAGTAATATGTGTATAAATGTCCAAAAGGGGAAGGTGATAGAAAAAGGACAAAGATAGAAATCACTAGGAGAGCAGAATTTAGTGGGTGGATGGGGGCAGTTATGGAAAAAATAGGAAAGAGTTGATGGAAGCTTGAAAAGTCAGGGTTATAATAGACATAGATCAATAATAATTAATTCTGTAAAGATATGTGTGTGTGTGTGTATCTCACCCAATGTAATTGAAACTGTGTAAAATGCAACATACTGAATGAGACACAATGTATATGAATTATTGTATGCAAACTATTTTTTTAAAAAGGAGATAAAAAAGAACTAATGGGCCATGTATACCTCCTATACAGAGTCAGCAAAAAACACAGAGAAAAAAGAAAAGAAAATAAAACACATAAAAATGACCAGACTTCGTGATCTCATGTTCTCATTGTGTGCTATCAAGTCAGATCCAACCCACAGCTAATTGTCTGATGGGTTTTAAAAGGTAGTTAATTGCACAAGAAGAGATTTCCCATCCTTCTCCCATGGAACAGCTGGTGTAATCAAACTGTGGACCTTTGGGATTGTAGTGCAGCCTCTTACCACAAGGACACCATAGCTCCAGTGAGCTCATAGAGACTGAGGGTGTCTCTAAAAACCATGGCTCCTAGTTAGCCTTTGAGCCTGGAAGAGAACTAATTTCTGAATCTCAACCTTCAGCCAAAGAGATAAGCCTTTAAGGTGAAAGAAAGGCATAGTGATTTATATCCAAAAATCAGCCCCTGTAAACCGTGTGTGTCACAGCTGTCCAGCACACAATGGGCCGACGGGATGGTGCGGGACTGTGAAGCATCCTCTTCCTCTGTGTGTGGGTCACCCCTTGTGGAGGGCTAATGAGAGGGAGCTGACAACCACAGGAAAGGTTTGATTTGTGACCATCTTGCCCTTCCCTCTCCACCTTTTCTGTAGCTGCTCAGCATAGCAGGAAATCTCCTTGAAAGGCCACTGGTCGCCCAAGATGTGTCTGATAAATATGCGGTTCTCATCAGAATGTTCAGCCAAGACCTGGATGCAGTGAGGTTAATCTACAATCAGCATGTCCAGGAGGAAGCAGAACTCGGTAAGTCTTGTAGCAGTGAGTTCACCACCCGGGCAGGGTTCTGCAGCTACAGTAGACGCAGCTCACTCGTTTAGGTTTGGTATCTATATGAGGATTGAAGACATCCCTTCCAAAAAGCGTACCCCCTTGTTTGAGATTCCAGACAAGCCAAGGTCATTGTAGAATTTGGGGACCTATGTCGCACTTCCATCCATGGCAGAGATTGACCAGCTGAACCTGAGAAGTCGAGACAACCACTGCTGGTTAGTCGAGACCTTGACATAATGCATTGATCATTGATCCACCCTGCCACACTGATCGATCTTCAACACACCTCAGATTCACTACAGATATTTGCAAATTTGGAAAATGTTGCTAATGTCATCTGATGCCATATCAATCATGCCCCTGGCCCGAGAAGCCAAAAGGAGGCTGGCAAAGACTGACCACAGTGGGCAGTCTCCAATTATAGGACCTATAATCCATTTTTTGGAAGCAGGAGTGTCATGCACTTCCGCAAACAGTTTGCCTATGCCTAGGAAAACCCTATGAACCGGGAGAAAGGATAAAAGTCACGCACACAAGTGTCGAGGACTTTCATTCATAGGGTCACTATGAGTCGCCTAAGACAGCACTCAACAACAACAACAACATAATCCATTTACTGTTGAGTCAGCTCTGACTTCTGGTAACCCCGCATGTGCCAGAGCAGAACCGTGCTCCTTGGAGTATTCAGTAGTTAGTATTAGAAACCGACTTCTTCTGAGGCTCCTCAGGGTGGATCGAACCACTCACCTTTCAGTCAACAGCTGAGCACCCTAAGGTTTGTATGACACAGGGAATCTTACCGTCCTTACAGGCCTTCTGTTATAGGCTCTGTCCAACTTTGGAAGCCAAACACAATTGCCATTCAGATTTTGAAGTGTCTTTGAGCCCTCTCCATGAACAAGGCGTGCTTGTAGACCCTGGATGTGGTGATGGGTCAAGGTGAACAATAGAAGAATACTGACTGAAAGGTTGTTGTTCAAGGTGCAAGGCAGGTAGATGGATATGAACTTGGGTAAGAATAGAGCATAGCAAAAAGTGTGAAGTGCTCAGCTTGCAAAATGTAAGAAAAAAGCACTTTGTAACAAACGGGGGAAATAAAAGGGAAGGTTTACGGGATAGGTAGCCTTGAGGGAGAGACACAGGACCCCTCAAGGAAAGGTGAGGAGAGGCTATGGGATGAACGGTCAGAAAAGCCAGTGGCCACATAAGGTCTGCAGAAGGAGATCTGGTTGGCCCTGGAGACTGGGGCAACATTGTGCAATGCCCTCAATATTGCCACAGAAATTCAGAATCCCTTCTTCGCTTAATGGTGAATTATTAAAAATTTTAAAGTAACAAAATAACAAAATCCAAAAATCAAACCATGTCCATTGAGTCAGTTCTGACTCACGTTGCTGTTGTGAGGTGCCTTCGAGTTGATTATGACTCTTAATAACCCTACAAACAACAGATCGGAACCTTGTCCTGTCCTGAGCCACCCTCTCCAACCTCAACACACTAGAGCCCATTGTCACAGTCACTGTGTGAACCCATCTTTTTTGGGGGGGTCATCTTTTTCTGATTTGTTGCTGAGTGCTCTTGAGTCGAAAATGATCCTGAGCTGAGCCTCCAGCAGGTTTTCAGAGGCAGTAAATTGCACGGGAGGAGATTGCTCCTTCTTCTCCCATGGATGGAATCCATGGGTGGGTTCAAACTGCGAGCCTTTAGGATTGCAGCACAGCTTCTTACCACTAGTTTCCAAGCCTGTGAATCTTCAGAGGAAGAAAATGCCCATCTTTCTCCTTGAGAGGAGCTGGTAGATTTGAACTGCTGACATTCTGGTCAGCAGCAACCCAGTAGGTAGACTTTGTCCACGGGGTTTTCAGAACTGCACGTCTTTACAGAGTAGACTGTCATTCTCCCATGGAGGTGCTGGATAGCTTGAACTGCAGCCTTCTGCTTAGCAGCCAAATAGTTCACCCACAAAATCACAAATATGCCTTGTCTTATTCATGAAAAAAAAAACACAACAACCCCCAAACCCTAAAAAACAAAAGATGCAAACTCACGGCAGAACCGACTCATGTCTGACCCTCCGTTGGTTTCTGAGGCTGTAAATCACACAGGAGGAGATCACCCAGAATTCTTTCTCCTGTGGAGCTGGGGGATTTGAACCATCAGAGAGGTGTTGTGGTTGGATTAGTAGCACATCTCCTTCCAGCGTGGGCCATCCAAGCTCCCCACCTCATTCATAGTCCTTTTTTAGTTTTCAGAGAAATCCTAGATGTTAAGTAAAAAAGCTAGAAAAAATCACAAACAACCAAAGACTTAAACACATTTCCGTGGAGTCAGAACTGCCTCATAGCCGGCTCTCCTGCAGATTTCCAAGGGTATAGATCGCACAGAAGGAGATTGTCCTTTCTCCTGTGGGGCCGTTGTTGGATTCGAACTGCTAGAGAGGCACCCCTTGTGGTTTAACAAATCCCTACAGACTGTGCCATCAGAGTTCCCCAAAAGAAAACTGTGGCCGAGATACAGTCACTGAAGGCAGTGTTTTTCTACCCTGACTGAGCAATTAGAATCTTCTGCTTTTCTTTTGGCCACATACTCACATACTTTGGGCCTGTTAGGAGGCACCAGTCCTTAGAAAAAGACAGCATGCAGTGAAAAGTGGGTGGTCCGAGGAAGGGAGGAAGGCCCTCAACAAGATGGGCTGACATAGTTAGTGATTCTAAGTGTGGACTCCAGCCAGAGCTTCCTATCAGAGCTGGTGAGCATGGTGCAGGGCAGGGCAAGGTTCAGATCTGGTGTTCCTACGGTCACTATGAGTTACAGTCGACTCGATGGCACCCAACAACAATGCGTTTTTATAAAACCAGATCAGTGGCCAGCCGTTGCTCACACCTATGAAATTACAGTTTCTCAAGTAGAGCCCAGGTCTCCCTCAAGCACATCCAGGTGGTGCGAATGAACAGGAAGGTGGAGAATCACTGGGGCGATACCGTAAAGCCTGCGAGTGGCAGAGCAGGGCGGGGAACGCAGGTCCTCTGACCAGTTTTGCATTCTCCCTTCGGTCCCCTCCTTCCGCCTTCATTAGCAGACCGTGGTCCCCTTGCAGGAAGTCCTCCCTGCAGCCTGACCACTGCTGGTTTGTTGACGTGGGGGTAGAGAAGGCAAAAGTGGAGTAACTGCAGGGGGTGCTGCCGGGTTGCCCTCCTCAGCCTGGCTGTCCTGGTCCCCAGGGTTCTCCCAGGTGCACAAGAACATGCCTGCCGTGGCTGGAGGTCTCCGCTGGGTCCAGGAGCTGAGACAGCGCATCCAGGGCCCCATCAGCAACTTCCAGTCTCTCTCACATCCGTAAGTATCACAGTTGTCTGGCCATCTGTTTCCCGACATGCATTTTGAGTTTTGTAGAGCCATAACTCATTTACCAAAGGCATGTAAATCACGCTAACTTCTCTCGCAACTGAAAAGAAACCTGTTGGCCCAACAGCATTAGGGATTATATTGAGTCTCCCCAAGAAGATCTGTTGACATTCTACTCCCTGAGCTTGTGAATGGAATAGTATGTGGAAGCAGGCTCTGCCTTTGAAGATTTCTCAATTGAACTCATGAGGTCATACTGGAGTAGGATGAGCCCTAAAGCCCCCTGAGTAGTGTCTTAGGAAGGGAGAGGACAGATGTGGCCCCCTGAGTAGTGTCTTAGGAAGGGAGAGGACAGATGTGGAGACAGTTCAGGTGGAGAGGCTGTCAGGTGAAAATGCATCTACAAGCGAAGGAATGCCAAGAGAAGAGACAAGAAAATATCTTCCAGCGTGGGTCATGGGGCATGGTCCTGCTCACTCCCCATATCCAGATTCCTAGCCTTTAAAAAGGGAGTGATAGCTGAATACTAGGCTGCTAACTAGAAGGCCAGTGGTTGAAACTCACTTGCCTCTCTACAGGAAATAAGATTTGCATATCTCCTCCCATAAAAAATGATATCCTGATAGACTAGTGGTAATAAACTGTGCTACAATCCCCAAGGGATGTGGTTTGAATCGAACAGCTGCTCCGTGGGGGATAGATTTACAATCTTCTCCCATGTGGTTTACTTCCTTTGAAAAGCCTGCTGGAGGGTCAGCTGTGGGTTGGTTCCATCTTGATGGTATTCAACAACATCAACATCAGAAGATGAATTGCACAGGGAAAATATGCTGCCAGTGATCTCTCCAGAGTCCAGAAGAGCAACCATGTCAGTCTAAGATTAAGGTGTTCCTGATCTAAGCCATAGTCTTTTCAATTGCTGGATAATGACTAAGTATGACAGAAAAAGAATCCATGCCTTTCAGTTATGGTGCTGGAGAAGAGTATTGAACATACCATGGACTGCCAGAACCAACAGGTCTGTCCTGGGAAGGGTGAAACCAGGGTGCTCCTTGGAAGCAAAGATGGTGAAACTTCATCTTACATACTTTAGACATGTTGACAAGAGGGTTCAGTCTGTGGAGAAGGACATCATGCTTGGAAGAGTAGAGGGTCAGTGCAAGAGAGGAAGAACTTGGCTGAGATGGATTGATGTAGTCTGTGGCAATGATGTTAAGTCTGTCGGAGGTGGTGAGGTTGGCTCAGGAGCTATTGTTCGTAGGGTCACAATGAGTCCCAGTCAATTTGATGGCACCTAACAGCAAGAAGGAAGCCATACAGAGCAGTTCTCCTCTGTCCTGTTGGCTCCAACCCCTAGCACCTCTGTGACCAACAGAAGGGAGCCCCAACTGTGTCCTGCTCTGTCCTCAAGTGTCTCCTATGCTTCCAGTTCATTGCAGTCATAGTGTCCCTGCATCTCATGCCAGGCTGCTGGGACTTGGAGTGGACTTGACGGCACACAGCAGCAGCCTGTGTGACGATGAACTTCTGTTCTCATAAGCGCCTCCTTCTAGGTGTGATGTTATGATGTAACATTGTTCTTTTCATCCCTCTATCAACTAGTCCCTGAGTGCAGGCTACCATTGGGAGGCCTTGACCTTGGACAAGGAGTTCTCTTTGGTTGAGAGCAAAGTCTGAAGAAGAGCCTGTACCACATCTTTGCTGTTCTTAGGTGCCTTGTGAATAACAGATCTAAACCCTGCTCTATCCTGTGCCAGCCTCACCATCTCTAATACACTTGAGCTTGATTTGTGCTTTCACTGACTCAGTACTACTACTTCTTCTTCTTCTTCTCCTTCTCCTCCTCCTCCTTCTCCTCCTCTTTCTTTCTTTCTTTCTTTCTTTCTTTCTTTCTTTCTTTCTGTCTTTCTGTCTTTCTGTCTTTCTGTCTTTCTGTCTTTCTGTCTTTCTTGTCTTTCTTGTCTTTCTTGTCTTTCTTCTTTCTTCTCTTTTTAAATAATATTGTGTGCTGTTGAGTCAGAACTGACCCATAGCTGAACCTCTAGTGGGTTTTCAGAGGCAGTTAATCACACAGAATGAGATTGCATATCCTCCTTCCACAGAGCAGCAGGTGATTTGAACCACATGCCTTTGGCATTGCAGCACAACTTCTTAACAATGGGCCACCAGAGCTTCCTTTTATATAATAATGATAGTTTTTTCTTAAGTAGAGAAAAGTACAGCCCTCTTGATTTTTCTTGACTCTTCCAATTCCCCTTTTTCTCAGATTTCTGAAGAAGCTTATTTACTATCTGCCTGACTGGCTCAGCCACGGGGAGGGGGTTGAGTCCAGGGTTTGGTGAAGGCTGGAACTGCAGAAGGATCCTTATGGCTCTTGTCCCCTGTCACCTGTGGGAGCCTGCATTTCAGCGAGTGCAGGTGCCCTCTAGTGGTCAGTGGTGGATGTGCAGGAAGAAGGTAGGCTCTTTAAGGGCGTTTGGAAGCTGGCCAACTCTTCTTTCCAGGCCCGGGAGAATTCCCAGTAAGCACAGTTAGCACAGGCTTACTTAAGCTTGCTTACCTACTGATCTGTGATGAAAGTATGTGAACAGATTTGTATTCGCTCCCAGAGTCAAAACTCACTTATAACTGACCCTTTAGTGGTTTTCCCTGAAGCTGTAAATCACACGGGATGAGAAGGCCAATCTTTGTCCTCTTCCTAAACTGTTGTTTATGTAGTTGTTGAGTACTAGAGTTGGAACCGACCCACAGCTGACCCTCAAGTGGGTTTTCAGAAGAAGTTAATCACACAGGAGGAGATTGCCCGTCCTTCTTCTCCCACCAAGCAGCTGGTGGATTTGAACTGCATGCCTTTGGCATTGCAGCACAGCTTCTTACCACTAGACCACCAGAGCACAGATTAGTAAGCACAAGTAAGGCAGTATTTACTTCGCCATCAGGTCCCAGTCAGGAATATTTAATTGGAAAAGAGGCTTCTCTTCTGCAGAAAGTGGTGTGGGGTGGGGAGAGAAGCCAACCATTTCTAGAAGGAGAATTTTTTTATGTGGAGAAAAATATAAAGTTCACTCCAGATTAGTACATGAACCCAGATAAACCCATGCTTATCTTGCTTGCACAGTGACTGTTATAGGCTCTGCTTGCTGCTGTTGTGTGTAATCAATTCAGAACCGATCCTTAGCTGCCTCCTCAGCAGGTTTCCTGAGGCTGTATATTACATGGGAGTAGATTGCCCATTTTTCTCCCAAGGAGCAGTTGGTGGATTAACTGTGTGCCTTTGCATTCACAGCACAACTCCTTACCACTGGGTCACGGAGTCAGAGTGTTACCTTTACTCCTCCTAACGCTTTGTCATGTGCTCTCTCTTAGCTGCATGGAGTCTGTGGAAGGCAAGCGGATGGTACAGAAATATGAAGACATGCTTTCCTCGCTGGAGAAGTAGGTTCCAGGGCTGTGGGTCACACGGCTCTGCAGGGCCTGGGCCGTCTGCAGCTCTCAGTCCTGGCAGGTCCCTCAGGGACTCGGAAACGCCACCTTGTGTTTCACATTCTAACTGTGATGTTTGTGAGGATGGTATTTCTGGGTTAGAAACATGGTCTCTGGGGAGCACAGCTCTGTTCCGGAAACACACATTTGCCTAGCGTGGTATTGTTGGGAGCATGGGCCTGGCAGAGTCAGAGGAAGTGGGGCAGTGCTCAATGGCACTCCAGGATGTGTGTCACCGAGGAGGGCGGGCAGTGCTCCACAGAAAGCAATTATTTATCCTGCGCCAAGAGAAAATACATTTTAAAAAGACTTCTTCCATCCTTTTATGCAGAAATCATAAGAATCGAATTTTATGTGGCCTCACGGTTGCTCCACTTAGAGCTGCAGTGGGCCTTCTGGGCTGTGGAATCTAGGAACAGCCTGATGCCTCGTCCCTCTGCCGTCTCCTCTTTCCCCTGTCTGAGAGGTCAGGCTTGTGCTCCACCAGACCTGCCACTGCCTAGTGGTCGCCAGCTCACAGCAACCCGGCAGAACACTGTTGAGCTGCCCCACAGGGTGTCGGAGGCTGGAAGCCTTTGAGGGAGCAGCCTGCCTCATCCTGCTGCCCCACAGGGTGTCTGAGGTTGTGAATCGTTGAGGGAGTAACTCACCTCATCTTTCTCCTGCAGAGCAGCTGTGGGTTTGAACAACCAGCCTCTCTGCTAGCACCTCAATGCCTAACCCACTGGGCCAGCAGTGCTCCTCCAGACTGGTCCCCACTCTCACTGCCATCAAGTTGATTCTGACACTTGATGGTCTTTTGTTGGGTTTTCGAGGCTGTAACTCCTGACAGGAGGAGGCTGCTTCATCTCTTTCATATGGTGAATGGCAGGGTGCAGTAGCCCAGCACTTAACCCCCGTGCCATCAAGGCTTCTTGGAGGATTGTGTAAATTATTCCTGATAATATATGTACCCCCATTTATTGTTGGTGCCTACATCTGCCAACCACCCAGTTCTTCTTCCTCTAGCTCCCAACTAGTTTAAGTCTTTCTTCTTCCCTGTCCCCACCACCGGTGCCTTCACGTAAGACTGGTGCCTCAGTGGCCTGATGGTCACTACCATTTCCAAACAAGCCTTCCTGTTAGCAGGTTCACACCCTCAGTGCCCACCCGTTATTGCATCTGGCAATGTCCCCTTGCTCCCATCAGTTCTTCCTGTCATCTCCTTGACTCCTTTGCAATGCCTCCAGCTGTGGCTCTGGTTTCCCCTCCAGCTCTGTCCCATACCCCTTTCTGGTTCAGGTCTGTGGACTTCTCGTTCCCTGTACACACATCTGTGGTTTCTCACCTCCTCCCCTCGGACCATGCTCCTGTCCTGTGACCTCTCTTCATTCACATGCAGCCTCTACTCATCCTAGGAGACTTGCCCAAGCATCACTTCATCATCCAACCCAGGAAACCTTCCCTGAATTCCTCCTCACCACCCTCCTCACCACCCTCCATCCGCCCCTGCCATTCACTGCCTGACACCCGCTCCCTCTCTCTAGAATGGGGCTTGCTTGTTTACTTCATGCTTATTAGCTTATCTCTGACCTCCATGCTTTGGGCATTTATCAGGAGGTGGCAGTTCTTGGAAAAACATCATGCTGGAAAAGGTGGAGAGTCAGGGAAAGAGAGGAAGACTCTCAACAAGATAGATTGACACAGTGACTATAGCAATGACTTTAAGCGTGGCAGAGAGCTTACAGATGGGGCAAGGTTCAGGTCTGTTTTTCATAGGGTCACTATGAGTAGACGTTAACACAATAACATGATAATAGCAGCAGGATCTCCACCGTTAGTTTGATTGGCTCTGAGGCATTTATTCATCATTATCTCCCCCCATTGTGAATGAATGAATAGATAAATGACCTTGAGCTTCATGTAGGTCAGGAAGCAAAGCCTACCTGGTAATTTCTTCTAACATGTATTGAAGTTGATTGTAACATCCCTTCATCCTTCAAAAACCACATGGCATTTCCGTTTCTTCTGTCCTTTGAATTAAGCTCTGTAGCTTTATAAATAAGTGGTCACCAACAAGAACTGGCTGGCTCATTGACTTTGACCCAAGACTCAATTTAGCTATGTTCTGCCTTCCAGGGAAATAGATGTTCAGTGGTAGAGTCCCTACTTGTCATGCAAAGGACTGAAGTCCAATTTCTAGCCAGTGTACTTCCTGGACCGCCACCACTTATCTGTCATCAGAGGCGTGTATGTTCCTTTGATGCTGAACAGGCTTCAGTGGAATGTCCAGACTAAGACGGATGTGACAAAAAAAGTGTGGATCACAGTGGTCTGACCTCACGGTGCATAGACACAGCATAGCACTGGGCATCCTTTTCTGTTGCAGTTGCACTTGGGGTCACGGGGGTTGGGACTGGCTGGATTGCAGCTAGCACAGGGACTAATGATTCTTGTCGGGGAGTATGATTAGCTGTTCGGGAGTTGGGAGGGTGCTTGCCAGACATTGGGGTGTTGCCTTCAACTCTCTCAGATATGAGACAAGACTTTATGAAAACTGGTGTCAGACAGTATCAGAGAAGTCCCAGTACAATCTTTCCCGGCCTCTTCTGAAACGTGACCCAGAGACGAAGCAGATCACTGTCAACTTTAACCCCCAGGTAAGTCATGAGCAGAACCTTCTTCTGGGAAGAGTTTTAGTTAACTTTGCTGATGTCAAAGCCAAAAAAAAAAAAGTTTCTCCTTCTGTCCCATCCTCCTTTTTCTGTTTTAAAATTTTGTACAGGTTTATTTACAAAGCTTGTATACATTGTATTTCACACAGAATCTTTCCTTTTCCTTCAACTCCACCTCCCTCCACCCATCAAATTGTGCAACCCTGTGATTATTACCTCCCCACCCCACCTATCCTCAGCCCTTTGCTTCTACCTTCCTCCCCTTGATTCCTCATACTCATTCAATAATGATCTTTCTTATACAGTATTTGTCCTTATCAGACTGAGTTAGTTCACTTAGCATAATGCTCTCCAGTCCTTCTCAAATTAGGTAGTAATTTACAAAATCATTGCTCCTGGGTGCTGCATAGCATTCCATCCCCCATTTTTAAGAATATGAAAGGTGTTTCAAAGATCTTGCTCCCTGAAATACTTTTGTGAAATGGATTCTAACGTAGTGCCTTCATAAGCTGTCTGTGTCTACACTGGTCTCCAGGCTTAGCTGGTAGATGTCCTTTTCCACTCCAGAAAATAATCTATCTCTGGCCACTTCATAGCAAACTTAGTCCGCTGGGCCTGTCTAGGACCCATACTAAATGTAAAGACCCTGGACTAAATGCTGGAGGGCCAAAGAAAGGTTGGACCTAAGCCTTGCCTCAGGGAGCCCATGGTCTCATTTGGGAACTGGAATTGTCTTATGTTGCAAACATCTGTCTTTATTAGGTTTCTGTGAGTTGCCCTTGTGCCATTTCTATGTCAGACAATAGAGTGATGGATTCCCTTGTCCCACGCCATCTTCATGATGACTGGCATCTGTGAGTCCATTGTTACCACAAGGCTCATTTCCAGTACGATGTCAAAGAATATTCTGTTGTGATCTGTGGGGTAGGAATTGGATAAATGCTGAAAGTAGATCACCAGGACTTTCTTCCTAGTCTCTGTTTGGAAGCTCTACTGCAACCTGCCCACCATGGATGACTCTGCTGGTGTTTGAAGAAGTTCCAAAATAGTATCATAGTATCATAGCAGCCTATCAGTTACTTTAGCCCAACAAAATGAAAGATGAATGGTGGCTTTTTTAGATGTTGTTGTTAGGTGTCATCTAATCAGTTGTAACTCATAGCAGCTCTGTGAACACAATCAAAATTTTGCCCTATTCTGGGCCATCTTTACAACTTCTACCACTTTCAAGCCCACAGCCATTTTGTCTATCAATCTAGTTGAGTATTTTCCTTTTTTTTTTTCTTTTCTCTAAGCCTCTACAAATGAGATGGATTAACACAGTAAGTACAGCAATGGATTCACGTGCGTCAAAGAGGATGAGGGTGGCACAGGATAGGACAGAATTGAGGTTCGTTGTTCATAGGGTTGCTATGGGTTATACTCAACTCAATGGCACCTAACAACAACAACTACATTTTCCAGTGTATTTTTCCGAAGACTGGCCTCTCTGGCAACATGCCCAGAGTCTAAATCCTTGCCCCTAAGGTGCACTCTGGTTGTACTTTCTCCAAGATCGATCTGTTTATTCTTTGGGCAGCCCATGGAATAGCTGGTATTCTTCTCCAGCCACACAATTCGAAGACATCAGTTCTTCTTCAGTCTTCCTTATTCATTGTCCAACTTTCAGACACATATGAAATAATTGAAAATACCATGTCTTGAATTTTTATCAGATGTTTTTGTTGTTGTTATTGATTGATGTCAAGTCGAGTATGACTCATAGTGACCCTCCTGAAGCTTTCTAAAACTATAGCAGATGCTAACTCCAAAAGGAGTTTGGAAATAAGGCTCTAGATTATTGCTTCTCAAATACAGATCATTTTTTCCCCTTGGATATTTTTTGAATGTTAGACTGGGATGCGGTGACCCTCACATGTAGTTTCCAAAGCTGTAAATCTTAATGGGAGGAGATTGTTCATTATTTCCCACAGAGCTCCTGGTAGTTTCGAACCTCTGACCTGTCTGTTAACAGTGCACCAGGCTATGAGCTATGCCATTAGAGTTCTTTATGTCATATCATGTTATTGTTTTATGCACCATTAAGTCAGAACTGAACCCATAGTTGACCCACCAGTGAGTTTTCAGAGGCTGTAACTTGCATGGGAGGAGGTTGCCTGTCTGTTCCCCAAAGAAGCATCTGGCAGATTTGCCTGTGAGTTGACAGCACGATTATCTATAGGTCAATTATAGGAGTTCCTGGGTAGTACAAATGGTTAGCAAGCTGGACTTGTTACATATATTTCATCTATTAACGTATGTGTTTAATCTATTCTTTAATGAGTCACATTTTTCCCTTTCATCCTAAGTACATAAAATAATAGTGAATCTTACAATTGATGACATCTTAAATTGAATGAAATACGGTCCAAATGATGCTGCAATGAGCCTCCTTAGTTATGTTATTATAGCTATACTTTATTATTTCTTTAGGATAAATGCCTCAAAATGGAATTGCTGGTTAAGAGTATTCACATTGTGCAGCTTTTCATGTGTATTACCAACTTTTTAAAGTTTTTTAAAAATTATTATTAAATTTTATTAGTTTTAGTGAACATTTACAGAGATTTGGGGCTTTCATTCATTCATTGTTGCACTGTTTTCTCTACCCTCCTCCCCAGTTCGTTCTTCTTCCCCCTGCCCAAATGTCTGTTTTAATTGCCCAGTTGCCACAGTGCTTGTCGAAGCCAGTTCTGATTAATCTCCTTTGTCAGTGTGTCCTTAGCCATTCCCTGTCTCTCCTCCGAGAGAGACGTCACCCTGATTCATAAGGAAAAGGGGATGGCGTATTCTCTTAGCTACTCCCTGCTGAAAAGGGACGCTGTAGGTTTCAGGGTGAAGATCTTCTCT
>NW_006399983.1:3935196-3970028 GCF_000299155.1 Elephantulus edwardii
ATTTGCAACTTTTTGAGAAAGCGCCATACCACTTTCCACAGGGGTTGCACCATTTTACACTCCCACCAACAGTGAATAAGGGTTCCAGTTTCTTCACAACCTCGCCAGCATTTGTTGCTTGCTGTTCTGTTAAATTTTGCTATTTTGACTGGGGTGAGATGATATCTTATCGTTGTTTTAATTTGCATCTCTCTTAGAGCTAGGGATTTTGAACATTTCTTCATGTGCTTGTTAGCCCTCTGAATTTCGTTTTCGGTGAAGTGCCTGTTCATATCCTGTGCTCATTTTTCTATTGGATTATTTACCTTTATGTTGTTGTGGTGCATATTATCAACTTTAAAGAAAAGTGGAGCCTGTCGTTTGGCCAGAGAGACAGGACATTTCTCATTTTCCAAATCCTCTACAACTTGATACACGGAAAGGAATCTCAGTGTTTTTCAAATTTGTGTTTATTTGATTATTAGTAAATTGTAACCTGTGAACGTGGTTACTGCCTGTTTCTATGTCTGCTGTGAATTGTTTATGTCCTCTGATTACTGCTGTTGGAGGGGACTCTTTTCCTATGGATTTCTTAGGATATTTGTGAAATATATTTCAGATTACAAAATCTGTACCCATTAAAGTTTGTATTTTTATGACACTTTAGATTGTTTTTTTACCAGTATCTTTATATAACCACTAGGCCACCAGCATAGGAGCTCTGCTAACAGATGGATGGTTCACATCCACAGGTTGCTTTTAGGGAGAAAGATGAGCAGTCTCCTCCCATGTGATTTACAGCCTCTGAAAACTCACTGGAGCATCAACTCTCGGTCAGCTCCAAGTTCACACCACAATGACTAGACTTTGATGTACCTTTTGATATATCTTCTTTCATGTAAACATTATCTTGCTCTTAGTTTATGGTTTTATCCATGGAAAGATCTTCCCTGCCTCATTATCATATGAAAACACACACACACACACACACACACATATTTATATTTATTTTGATGCTGTAGATTAGTTCTGACTTTATTATCAAGACTAGTATTTACTGTCTAAGATTTCTTTCTTTAGTCAGTAAATTCAGTAGCCAACAATCTAAGTATTGTGACTTTTTTCTACTTTGATATACTGTTATATTGCAAAGATCATATACATCTTTCAAACAATTTTTTGGTTTCACTCTTTACATTTAAATGTTTACTATCCATCTTGTGTTTATTTCAGGATAAATTAGGAGATGATAGTCATTTCCCCATAATAGTTTAGTTAGTACTTGTTTACCTCTTACAAACGAAGAACTGGCCCAAAGCTATTGAGAGGACAACTAGAAATTTCAATGATCAGATGACAATTTCTTTGTTTTTATTAAATTTGCCAAAGACAGGCACTTTCAAAAAGAGTTATTTTTGAAAGAAGTATTAGAAAATGTACACCTTACACTAAACATTATAGTTGCTATTGTTGTGTACGACTGAGTTTGAACTTACTCATAGCTGACTCTCCAGCAGGTTTTCAGAGTTATAAATTACATAGGAAGAGATTGCCCCACTTTCTCCCAAAGCTGGTGGATTCGAATGATGTGCATTTGGATTGGCAGTACAAATCCTTACCACTAAGCCACCAGAGCTCTCTTTACCTTAATTATTGCATTGCTGTTGTTGTTATGTGCTGTCAAATCAGAACCAACCCATAGGTGACCCTCCAGCAAGTTTTCAGAAGCAATAAATTTCACAGGAGAGATGGCTTCACTTTCTTCTGAAGAGCAGCTGGTGGATGCAAACTGTGTGTCTTTGGATTGACAGCACAGCTCTTAGTCATTAGGCCCCCAGAGATCGGTACCCTAAGCATGTTGTTGTTAGGTGCCTCAAGTTCAGTAACTCATTGCAAACCTATGAACAACAGACTTGAACCTTATACTGTGCCAGGGTCGTCATCTCTGAAGCACTTGAGCCCATTGCTGCCATCACTGTGTCAATCCATCTCACTGACAATATTCCTCTTTTCATTGATCCTCCACCTTTCCAAGCATGATGCCCTTTCCAAGGAATAGCCTTTCCTTGCAGCATTTCCAAAGTTTGAGAGATAGAACATCATCTTTGTTTCCAAAGAGCACTCTGGCTGCACTTTTTCAAAGACGTATCTGTTTGCTTTTGACAGTCTATGGGATACTCAGTACTTTTCTCCAGCACCACAACTTAAAGGCATCGGTTCTTCTGCCTCCTTATTCATTGTCTTGCTTTTAGATGCGTAGTAGGTGATTCAAAAGACCATGACCTGAATCAGATGCACCTTAGGCTTCAAGTTGTTAAACATTACTCTTAAGTATTTTGTGGAGATCCTTGACAACAGACTTGCCCAATGCAATATGTCTTCTGATCACTAGTGCTAAGAGGGTTGATTTTTTGAGCCAAGTAAGATGAAATTATTGACAATTTCAATCCTTTCTCTATGTATCATGATGTCTCTTGGCCCTAAAGGTGAGGACCTTTGGTTTTTTGATGTTGTTGTTGTTGTTGATTGCTGTCGAGTTAAGTACAACTCATAGTGACCCCATGAACAAACGACCTGAAGCCTTTATATAACTATCGACATTGTAGAGTTTCCAGAGGCATATTGTTCAGTCTTGCCTCCAAACTTGTCTTAAACTGGGAGCTCCCCAAAACACTGTCCACCGTGGGTAACAGTTACACCATTTGACATCCCAATGGCACAAGGTTCAGCATCATAGCAACCCCACATTAACTCAGTACAACATACTGACAGAAGAGTGCTATACCACTTAGAAGAATGTTCCTCCAAAATATAATAACAACCGACTTTTAAATACAAAGGCCCTCCCTGAGGTCTTGTTGACCCTAAACAAGGAGCTTAAATAAAAAACAATCAATACAGTATGTTGTTGTCATTATGTGCTTTTGAGTTGCCTGTGACCCATAGTGACCCTATGTACAGCAGCTGTGAACTCTGCCCTGTCCTCAGCCAGTTTCACTAATTCTGACACACCAACTCCTATTGCCCCAGATGCTGTATCGATCCATCTTATCCGGGATCTTCCTCTCCTGTGCTGTCCTTCTACCCTTCCAAGCACGATGTCCTTCTCCAAGGACTGATCTCTCCTGACCACATGCCCAGAGTAAGTGAGATGGAGCTTCAAAATCCTAGCCTCCAAGGAAAAACTTGATTTCATTCTCTCCAAGACAGATCTATTTGTTTTCTTGGCAGTCCATGGTATGTTTGGTACTCTTCTCCAACACCACAACTTGAAGGCATTGATTCTTCTTCTTTCATCCTTAGTCATTGTCCTCTGAAGCATAACAATAATTGCAAAGACCATGATGGCCTGTGTTAGGCAAACCTTTGTCTCTAGACTGACATCATTGCTTTTCAGCACTCTGGAGAGGTCCCTGACAACAGATTTTCCCCAATGCAATTTGTCTTTTGATTTCCTGACTGCTGGTATTAAGAGTGTTGATTGTGGAGCAGAGCAAGCGGTAATTGCTAACAACTTCACTCTCTTCTCCATCTATCATGGTACTGCCAATAGGCCCAGTGGTGAGCATCTTTGTCTTCTGGATGTTGAGCTTCAACCCATATTGAAGATTACAGCCTTGATCTTCTGCAACAAGCACTCCATGTCTTCTTCAGTTTCAACAAGCAAAGCTGTGTCATCTGTATATCATAGGTTGTTGATGAATCTTCCTTGAATTTTGAGGCCACATTCCTCCTCATAAAGCTCTGCTTCCCAAATGATCTGTTCTGCATACTGATTGAAAAGGTATGGAGACAGGATGCATCCTTGATGCACTCCTTTCCTGATTTTGAACAGTGTTTCCTTGCTCTATTCTAAGGACTGCTTCCTAGTCCAAGTATAGGTTTTGCATAAACACAAGTAAGTGTTTTGGGATTCCCATTTTCTTCAAAGTTAACCACAATTTGTTATGATCCACACAGTCAAATGTTTTGTCAATGAAACACAGATAGACATTCTTCTGGTACTCTCTGCTTTCTGCCAAAATCCATTTGACATTGGCAATAATGTCTCTAGTGCCACAACCTCTTCTAAACCCAGCTTGTATTTCTGGTAGTTCTCTGTCAATGTACTGTTCTGGTCATTCTGGATAATCTTCAGCAGGATTTTGCTATTGTGTTATATTAGTGATATTGTTTGATATTGAGATGTAATCCATACCAAAGGCTGAGTTCTTAATCTTCTCCAGCAAGCTTTTCAAATCCTCTTATTAACTTTCAGTAAGCAAGATTGTGTCATTTGCATGAAGTAGTATACTCAGACCTGGAAGAAAGAGTCATAACAGAGCAAGAAAACATTGCATGGTTCAGGATCAGGAAAGGTGTGCCTCAGCGAAACATCCTATCTCCATACCTTTTCAATCTATATGCAGAACAGATCATTTGGGAAGCTACTTTATGAGGAGAAATGTGGTATCAGGATTGGAGGAAGATTCATCAACAACCTGCATTATGCAGATGACACAATTTTGCTTGCCGAAACTGTACAGCTTGAACTTCATCCTATATTGCCATTGGCTCTTGTTCATATAATACTTCCTGAAAATTTTCAGTGTTGACTTATTTTTTAATTATAGTGACTCTGTATATTCCTTCCATCTTCTTTAATGTTTCCGGAATCATTCAAGATTTTGCCTATGGCTTCTTTCAGTGTTGCAACTTCAAGCCTGAACTTGTTTTTCAGATCTTTCAGCTTGATAAATCCTGATCAAATTCTTCCCTTTACATTTTCTGACTCCAACTCTTCACAAATTTCATTATCATATTTTGCTTTGTCTTCTTGAGCGCTCTTTAAAGTCTTCAGTTGAGCTCTTTTACTTTGGCACCTCTTCTTTGTGTTTTGGCTTCTTGATGCTCTAATGACATTTTCATAGTCTCTCTGACATCCATTTCACTTTTTTCTTTCTCCTCTGTATTTGTAATGACCCTTTGCTCTCTTCGTGGATGATATCCTTGATGTCCTCTCAAAGATCCTCTGGCCTTTGATCATTGGTATTAAATTCTTCAAACCTGTTCTAGAGATGATTCTTAAATATAGGTGAAATAGACTCAAGATTGTATTTTGGTTTCTGTAAGCTAGCTTTCATTTTTTTCAGGTCAGTTTGAGCTTACATGTGAGTTATAGTCTATTCCAAAATAAAAACTTTTGTCTGGTTTTCACTGCAAATATTGAGCTTCTCCAACTATTTTTTTCCAATTCAGTCTGATTCCTAATGCAGTCTATCAGGAGAAGTTTATGTGTAAAATTGCCTTCTGTGGTTTTTTTTTTATAAAGTATTCACTTTCAATACTGCATAATATTTTATTCTGTGAATGTACCGTAGTTTCTCTAATCATTTCTTTGTTGTTGGGCAGTTGGACTGCTTCCATCTCTTTGCTATTGTAAATAATGCTGCAATAAATATTAGTATGTGTTTACATCTGTTTGTGTTGCAGCTCTACCCTTTGGATCTTAGAAGTAGTATAGCTTGGGTGATGAGTCTGTAAGACATTATGCTGGGTGAAATATCTCAGTCCCCAAAGGACAAATACTGTATAAACCCACTGCTGTAACAGTGGGGTCAGTACCAGGCTGGGTGCTGGTGGTGAAAACTGCAGAAAAAGAATGGATAGATAATGAATGCTGCACTGGAATGGGTGAAAAGAAGAACAGTCTGAAAGGAATGGATGATTACTAATATGTGTGTGAAAATTAATAGTATGGAACAGGACAATCATTTACAAAGGCAGTTAGTGGAGGGTGAGGGAGAGAAATGTACATGAATCAATGATAGCAAGTCTCTTTGTGAACCTTCACTAAAAGAAAAAAAGGGGTATTTGCTATGAATAAATCATTAAACACACCAAAATTCAGTCATCTGCTCTCCTCACTTCTGTCACCAAGCCCATAGTTTCTGACTACCATTCCTTCCACATTGTTTCAAACTTTTGCGTTCTAGTTACCAATAATTATGAATGCAACGGGATTGCATGTTTGGTCAAGTTTGGACTTCAAAATTTGGTAGAAATCCTCAAGTTCCTTCTCTTTGGCTTTAGTTTTTGGTGTATATATTTGAATAATAGTCATATTAACAGGTCTTTTTTGTTTAGATAGTATCCTACCACCCACAACATTGTTCTTTAGGTAGACATGGAAATTGTCTTTTAAACTATGAACGCAACACTATTCTTCTCAGTTTTTCATTCCTAGCATATGAGAGCGCCTGACTATCTGATTCAGAGTGTCCCATGCCAGTCCATCTCAGCTCACTGAAGCCTATTCTTGCTGTGTCTCTTTATACGGTGAGGTGGTGGGGGTGGTGTCCAGGAAGGGAGAGCTCTGTGGTTAGTATCTGTCTTGTCATCTACACTACTTTTTTTTTTTCTATAATTATATTTTATTAATTTTCATAAACATTTACAGAGATTTTGGGCTTCCACTCATTCATTGTTGCACTATTCTCTCTACCCTCCTCCCAGTTTGTTCTTGTCCAAATGCCACAGTGCTTGTCAAAGCCAGTTCTGATTAATCTTCTTTGTCAGTGTATCCTTTGCCCTTCCCTATCACTCCTCCCTGAGAGAGACTTCACCCTGAGTCATAAGGAAAAGGGGACGGCATATTCTCTTAGCTACTTCCTGCTGAAAAGGGACGCTGTGGGTTTCAGGGTGAAGATCTTCTCTCACTACTCTAAAGGGCCCCTTTGGCAGTAGGAAACACATAGACTATTATGGAGATTGATTTTGGAATTCAGATGCACTCTTATTGATTGTGCTTGGCTGTACATGTACATATCCTTCAAGTCATCTACACTACTAAACGTCAGTCTTCATACCTTCAGTATAAACACAGCAATCAAGGGCTGAGGAAGAGGAGGCCTAGAAACCACATCAGACCACATCTTCTTGATTTCTCATTTCTGCTGTTGCCCAAAACTCAGGATCCTGCAAGAGTTCAAGGAGTTTTAGAATACTTCCATATCCCAACCTGCTAGTCTATAAAAACACAGAGGTGCAAGCCAAGGGGTACAGACATCATCGTCTACATCAGATATATGACAGCATAGGAAGATGGCCATTGCTCACATTCCTATCAGTATGCCTTTTTGACTCTGTTTATCTTCCCTTGAAATTAATACCACATGTCTACCATCAGGTCTAGAAAGACAAATTCCACTGGGAAAATCTGCTATCAGAGGCCTCTTTAGAGTACTGAAGGGCAACAATGTCATCCTAGAAACTAAGGTGAGCCTGATCCAGGCCATAGTCTTCATAATTACTTGTTATGCATCAGAGAGCTAAAGAACGGCTAAGGATTACAGAAAAAAAATGTGTGCCTTTGAGTTGTGCTGGAGAAGAGCCTTGAACATACCATGGACTGCCAAGAAAACAAATAGGTCTGTCTTGGAGAAGGTGAAACCAAGTTTCTTCTTTGAGGCTAGAATTTTGAAGCTCCGTCTCACTTACTTTGGGCACAGGGCCAGGAGGTACTGGTCCTTAGAGAAGGACATCATGCTCAAAAGGGTAGAGGGACAGTGCAGGAGACGAAGACCCCAGATGAGATAGACTGATAGAGTAACTGGGGCACTGGGGGTCGATGTGTCGGAGTCAGTAAGACTGGCTTAGGACAGGGCAGGCTTCAGAGCTGTGAGTCCCAGATGACTCGATAGCACATAACAACAACAACATCAGTTCATTTCATAAATGGGGTGACCCAGGTCAGGAAGTCTTCCTCCCTTCATACAACATCCCTCAGTAGGAACCAGCAAGAAACCCACATGCAGAAGTGTTAAGACCTAGCCCTCCTCAACATTCCCCACTGTCTCCATTCTCTGGCCTGCCCTCCTTGTTGTTATTAAGTTACAGATTTGATAAACTTTGCCACTTTCCTTCTGCATCATTTTCACTTTGTCTCAATGCCAATGCCAGCTTTCCTTTTCTGAGCTTAGATCTAAGGGCTTTACAGGAGCAGAGGTACAGAGGAGCCCCAGAAGGCCTTTGGTCCCCTTGGGCTTTTCCAGTCACTGACCAGCACCGCCAATCATTCCCAGCTCTGCCCCGGAGCCACTTATGTTGCTTCTTTTCTCCAGCTGACTTCAGTGCTCAAGGAAATGAGTTATCTTGAGCCCCGGCAGATGAAGCACATCCCCGAGACAGCAGCAGCCATGTTCTCCTCCAGGGAATTCTATCGACAACTTGTAGCAAATCTGGAGCTGATGGCAAATTGGTACAACAAGGTTGTGAGAACCCTGCTCGAGGTGGAGTTTCCATTAGTGGAGGGTGAGCTGCATGGTATCGATTGCCGCCTGAGGGCAGCCGAGGAGACGCTGAACTGGAAAACAGAAGGTAACAGTGCCCTTTATGGAGAAAGGGAGAAATACTGAATTAAGGTGTCTACTGAAGTTGAGAATGTTAAAAGCAAAACTCTTGCTGTGAGGGCAAGTCCACCTCAGTGCTAGAGTGGAGCTGTGCTTCCCAGGTCCTTAATGGCTCATTTTTGACAGTAGATTGGCACAGCTTTCTTCCAAAGTGCCTCTGGGTGGATTTGAACCACCATGCAATATGAGATCCTCAAGTTATTCCCATGCTTACCTGATTTGGACTTGAAACACAAGTCTTTTCTCACCTCGTTGTTGTTGTTGTTGTGCACCGTCAGGTCAGAACCAACCCACAGCTGACCCTCCAAGTGGGTTTTCAGAGGCAGTACATTGCTTGAGAGGAGTTGGCCCATTTTGCTCCCACAGAGCAACTGGTGAATGTGAACCGATGGCAGTGCAATTCCTTACGCATTAAGCCACCAGAGTTCACTGAGACTCATATCCAAAGTAGAGAAGACTGAGAAGAGTTGGTAATCTTTTTGCTTCTGTTTGAGTGTGATTTACCTAGTTAGTAACTTTGTTGCTGGGTGCTTTGGCCCCTCCATAAATGAGGCCTTTCATCATACCTCAGAGATTGTAAGCTTGAAATGAAGGCTTTTATTATTAGCTCAGAGATATTGCAGGATCTGTTCCAGACAGATCTGTTCCACTAGAGTATCATGATAAAGCGAGTCTTACAGATTCTTTTTTTATTTCCCAGTGCATTTGAAAGTTATGTCTATGCTATAGCAGGCAATAACCTTATGAAAATTATGAAATGTTATGAGAATTATCACAGTGTGACATAGAAACACTACGTGAGCACATGATGTTGAGATAATGGCGCTGATAAGATTTGTGTGATGCAGGGTTGCCACAAATCCAGTTTGCAAAGACACAGTTTCTGCAAAACACAATAAAAGGACGTATGCCTGTAGTATCACTGCTACTTCATTTTCTTAACTAGATTGTAAATATCATAAAGGAGAGAATTGTGTATTTACTTCTCTCATATCTCACAATCCCATTCAATCAATCTCCATTGATTGATTAACACATGCAGGATTCTGTTTGGCACATTATAGGGAGAATATGAGGCATTTTGGGGGACATGGTCCTTTTTGGCAAACAGATGACATTTAGTGGGCAACAGACATTTGTGCAGCCTATGTCATATAACATAAGCTATTTTAAAAATCCATCACAGAGACAAAAAATGATGAATCATAAGGGAGGGGGAAGAATTTTAATTGGGGCCCTCCGAAGAGTTCAGGTTTGGGAAGAAGGTCACAGTCTACTTATAGAAGTCTTTGAATGACATGGTAAACAAGTTAGAACTTGAGAGAAAAGTTATATATAGACAAATAAATGGCATTTTTTAATGCATAAAACAGTGAAAGTGCTATAAACAAAAGCTAAATTATACAAGATAGTCACCAACTCAACACTGGTGTTTCTGTGTAGAGTTGTATGGCCCAGCTCCTTTTTTTAAGTTCCATGTGTTCAGTAGACAAATATTCCCTCTTCATTTCTTTTATACATATTCAAGGACAGTGAAGGTTGACCGCCTGGCACAATGAAGGTGGAGGGTTCAGTAATGATGTGTAGAAAGTGAAACCCAAAAGGGTGGAATCCCTATCACTAACAGTACCTAGGTTGTTGGTAACTCATTCACTGCCCTCAAGTCCCTAACAGCTCATAGTGACCATCGTGTTTCTGAGGCTCTAATTCCCAATGAGAGGAGGCTGTTCATCTTCCTCCCATGCTGCGACTGATGGATTTGAACCATTTGAGGTACATAGCCTTTTGGTTTGCAGCATGATGCCCTACATCTGAGTCTACAAACACCTCGCTATATGTCTGTGAGCTATGATATTTAAATTGATTCTCTTTCTTTTCTGCATCAGGCATTTGGGACTATGTCGTTCAAGTGACCAATAGTATTCATGATCTTGAACAGAGAATTCAGAAAACAAAAGACAATGTGGAAAAGATTCAAAACATCATGAAAACGTGGGTGTCTCCAATATTTAAGAGAAAAGATGGCAAAAAAGAATGCCTTCTGTCCCTGGATGATCAGCATGAGCATATGGAAAGATATTATAATCTCATCAAAGAATCAGGCCATAAGATTCATGCCCTTGTCCAGGTAATAGCCTCCTCTTCTCTGACACACATGCCACGAACATAGGGACAGTGTCAAGAAGTTTATTTGGGCACAAGCTGTGATTTGGAAAGAATTGTACATGCTGTGTCTTCTGAAGTCAGGGACAGACATTTATGCTAAAGAACTAAACAGTCTAGATTGGTTTTGTTGTCACTAGCTCCCACCAAATCAATTTCTACTCATAAAGACCAATAAGAGAGAGCAGAACAGCTCCACAGTGGGGTTTTGGTGGAAATTTATAACAGATCTCTGAGTCTTTCTTTCCTGGAGCTGCTGAGTGGGTTCAAACTTTCACTGTTTTAGTTAGCCACCTAGTTCTTGACATGTATGCACCACCAGGGCTCCTAAAAATACGAGAAGAAGTAGAAAATCACATTCTGGCATTAAGGTATCAAAAGGAATATTCTAATTCTTTTAAATTTTATACTGATTTACTTACAAAGTTCATATACAATATTTTTTTTCACCGGATCTTTCCCCTTTCTTATACCACGCCTCCGTCTGCTCAGCAAATTGTGCAACCCTATGACTAAGCCCCCCATTGGATTCTCATACTTATTCTACAATAATGGTATTTTGCAATATTTGTCTTTATGAGACTGAGATAGTTCACTTAGCATAATCCTCTTCAGTCCCTCCGATGTTAGGAGTAATTAACAAAATCATTGCTGCTGAATGCTGCATAGTATTCCATTGTGTGAATGTACCATAATTTCTCTGTCCATTCCACTGTAGTTGGACATTTGGGCTGTTTCTATGTTCTCAAAATCACTGGCAATATAAGAGTCATAATGAGATAACATCTTACCCCAGTAAAGTTTAGCAGGGCAGCAAGTAATAAGTGTTGGAGAGGATGTGGCATGATAGAAACTCTTACACATTATTGGTGGGACTGTAAAATAGTACAATCACTCTGCAAGGCAGTTTGGCATTTCCTCAAAAAGCTGAACATAGAAACTCCATATGACCCATATTTCACTGCTTGGCATATACCAAAATGAGAGAAAATGAGAACTGAGGCATGAACAGAAACTTGTACACCAATGTTCACAGCAGTGTTATTCACCACACCAAGTAATACTCTCTTAATGGTGATGTCTCATAATTGTCACATGACTTCAATCCTGTACCAAAGCCATATGGGTGGGAAGGAATGGCAAAGACAGAATTCTTTGTGATCCACTTATTAACCTACTCCTGTCCCCAACTCTTCCATTCATTCTATAGTGGTTCTCCATCATCATCCTTTTAACCCAGCTCTGCAGAGCCTGAAGAGGTGAAAGGTTGCCGTATTATGTCTAGTCGCAATGGGAAAGCAAAGCAAATGCACAGTACAATGCTTAATGCAATAAGGCCCTTCCTTATACTGTAGGCAGGTCAGCCATCACCAAAGGCTGAAGTTTTGTTGTGAGATAAAAACTATTCATGGCTACCAGCCCTGACTCTCTTGAAGTGTCCTTTGGACAGCATCTAAGAGGTTACTGTCATGCACAAAGTAATGAATAACAATTGTTTATCTAGTTTATCTAGTTTGTTTATATAGTTTAAAGTACATTTAAGAGTATTGAGCCTTAAGCACCATAAGTTGTTGTTGTGTACACTAGAGTCAGAATTGACCATTGAGTTTTCAGAGGCAGTTAATCACACAGGAGGAGATTGCCCACTCTTCTCCTGTGGAGCAGCTGGGTTCAAGCCACATGACTTCCAATTGCAGCAGAGCTTCTTACCATGAGGCCATTAGAGCTCCCTAAGTAAATAAATGAAGGATGATGATTACTGAAATTACAGTTTTGAAAAGTAAAGAGGTAACAAAGCCTGACAATCTCTTCTCATAAAGATTTACTGCCTTGGACACCAAGAGAGAGAGTTTTGAGCCATTAACCTGTGTTATGCAGATGACACAACCCTGCTTGCTGAAACCGAGATGGACCTGAGGTGTTTGCTGCAGAGGGTCAAGAACTGCAGCCTTCAATATGGATTGAAGCTCAACATCAAGAAGACAAAGATTCTCACCACTGGGCCCATTGGCAGCATCATGATACACAGTAAAGAGACTGAGATTGTTATGAATTTCAGCTTTCTTGGCTCCACAATCAAAACTCTTGCTACCAGCAACCAGGGAGTCAAAAGACGAATTGCACTGGGAAAATCTGCTGTCATGGACCTCTCCAGAGTACTGAAGAGAAAAGATGTCAGTCTGGAGACTAAGGTGCACCTCATCCTGACCATGGTCTTCACAGTTACTTCCTATTCATCAGAGAGCTGGACAATAATTAAGGATGGTAGAAGATGAATCAATGCCTTTGAGTTGTGATGCTGGAGAAGAGTATCAAATACATCATGGACTGCCAAGAAAACAAACAGGTCCATCCTGTAGAGAGTGTAACCAGGCTGCTCCTTGAAAAGCAAAGATTTTGAAGCTCCTTCTGACATAGTTTGGGCATGTTGCCAGAGAGGACCAGTCCTTAGAGAGGGTCATGATGCTTGGAAGGGTGAGGAGAGCGCAAGAGAGGAAGACCCTTGATGAGATGGATTGACTCAGAGACTGGGGTTATGTGGGGGTAGGAGTGTCACAGACAATGAAATTGGCTCAAGGTAGAGCAAGGGTCAGAGCTGTTGTATATAGGGTCATAGGCAACTTGACAGCACACCACAACAACAACATGAGTCAGAACCTACTCTACAGCTCTGAGTTTGAGTCCCAACTCCAGTAGTTTAGTGAGCCTTGCCTAGAGCATAAACATCTATCCACCTGTCCACCACCCATCAGCTTTATTGAAAAAACTTCTCAAGGCAATATAGTGACTAGTCTGTAAGCTTATGAAACATACTAATTTTAATAGTTTTCTAAATTTCTTATGATGATCTGTGTAAATAATGATATCATTTCCAAATAGAGACAATTTTACTTTTCATTTAAAATGGTTATATTTTATATTTCGTTTTCTTGCCTTATTGCTCTGCCTAGGATCTCTAGTACAGTGTTGACTAGAAGGTCTAAGAGTATGCATTCATGCCTCAATTCCAAACATAGAAAAAAGCCCTAAGTAATTCACTATGAAGTGTAGTGTTTACTGTTATTTTTTTACCCCCAGAAGTCCTTTATCAGGTTGAGAATATTTCCTTCTATTTCTAGCTGGCTGAGAGTTTTTGTTATGAGTGGCTGTTCAATTTTATCAAATTATGTTTCTGTAGGCCTCGTGTTTGTTATTCTGTCTTGGCTACTATCAGAAAGCTAAGTTATTCTTACTGCACTGATAATTCAAACAAATATGTTTCTTAGTTGATGGTAGATATGAAACCATAAATAAAGGTAGAAGGTATAGGTGACTATCTCAGTACTTGAAAGTAGAAAGAGAGAAAAATTCTTCAGAGCAGTTACACAAACTGAAAATTATTTAATATGGAGGCAAACGGATACACAAATATCAGTGACTCCTGAATGCAGCTCTAAATTGTCACATTGCTATGATTTCTTTAATGATGAGATTTTAATCATTAAGGGGGGGGAAATCTTAATGTACTTAGAAAGGAAATGAATACATAATGTAGTTCAGAAATTTTTAAAGTCTTGTAATTTAAAAAAACAGGCTTATAGTACTGTTCCAATCCAGAGGACACTATTTGCCATATAGTAATGTTGCTTAAATGTAGCTCTGGTGGCCTAGTGTCAAGAAGCTGTGTCGCAATCCCAAAGGCCATCTTTTGCCATGAGATTTATAGTCTTGGGAAACTCAGTGGAGGGTCTGGTATGAGTTGGTTTCAACTCAACAGCAACGAGTTTTGAGGTTTTTTTTTTAAATAGCAGTCAATGTGATAGAGGCTTTTAGTTAATATTAAATTCCAAAACCAAAACATACCAACCCACCTCTGAGAATTAGCTAGCAAATGCTTTACTTATTCAAGCCCCAACTTTTATTAGAAACCTGGAATCTGTCACCTTTTGTATCTTTTGTCTGGATTCTGTCACCCTTTGTATGGTTTCCACTGCCCACTCTGATATCTGTGATGAGATCTCCTCCACATCCTTCCACATCACTGCCCATCAGCATCCCTCCTGAGGAAAAGTTGTTGTTTGCTGTCAGGTGGGAGCCAACCCATAGCTGATCCTCCAGCAGGTTTGCAGAAGCAGTTAATCGCATGGGAGAAGATTGTCCATCCTTCTCCCATAGAGCTTCTGGTGGATTTGAACCATGTGCCTTTGCAATGCAGCTTCTTAATGCTACCTAAAGAAAGAGTTGAGATCCAATAGTCTTCATGTAGACTTTAAATCAATAGTTACAGCCATTTTTTAGACAGAATGGATTTGATGTACATACATGTAGGGGGACATTCTTGACAAGAATTTTTTCCCCCTCTTTGCATCGTTTTCAGTTTCATCCATGATGACTAGACTGGCACTTTACCAAACAAAGTTTACATTGTTCTTTCTTTCTTTGTAGGAAAACCTGACTCTATTTTCAGCAGACCCAACCTCCCAGATCTGGAAGACTTATGTCAACTACATTGATGATATGTTGCTGGATGGATTCTTTCTTGCCATTGAGTGTTCCCTCAAGTACCTCATGGAAAATACTGGTACTTGTTACATTATGGATGTGGGTTGTTATTGGAAAGAGAAAAGTAGTCACATCTATTCAGTGAAATTGACGTGCAATTAAATACTCCATGATTTTCACTAAAACTTAGCATTTTAAAAAAGATTTTTTGTGAATGATGCACAACAAAATAGCAGACAGAAGGAGTTTTTAAGTTGCTAAAAGAGAAAAGACCGAAAAAGGGGGCAAATCAGCCTCTAAAATAATGACTCCCTTTAAAAACAACAACAACACAACAAACCCAAACAAAATCACTGACAGAAAGTTGATACCAACTCATGGTAACCTCCCACTGGGTTCACAAAGCTGTAAATCTTAGCAACAGATTGCTTTATCTTTCTCCCATGGACAAACTGATGGTTTCAAATAGCCGACCTTCTAGTTAGCAGCTCACCATGAAGCCCATGGCAAATGAAATTGCAGAAAAAGAAAAAGGCTAATTTGATCTAAATCCAGCTTCCCTGAAGAGGCGTGACTAAGGTGGAGCCGCGGGAGGCACAGTTGGTGATGAGGCTTCATCTGGACTTGACTCAGGGGGGTGCAGAGGGACAGTCTGTGCTTTCCAATTTCATGTGCGTTCTCTCATGAGAACACGGGGAGGGCTTGAATCACCAGGCTAACTGGAAGAAAAACAGGGAGCTTTGTGTGAAAAAGGGGACAAGAAGCATAAACAGGGGTGGAGGCTGCTTTTAGAAAGAAGAAGAATATTAAGAGGTGAGTGGGCATCCTTTGAAGCTTTTAAACAACAATTGAGAGCTTTGAATTAATGGTAGATAAACTGGAGAGGAGATTGAGATTGTTAACAATTTCAGCAGTGATGTCAATCTAGAGATTAAGGTGTGCCTGATTGAGACCATGGTCTTCACAATTGTTGGCTATGCATCAGAGAACTGGATCATGACTAAGAATGATAGAAGATTAATCAATGCCTTTGAGTTGTGGTGCTAGAGAACAGTATTAAACATGGACCACCAAGAAAACAAACAGGTCTGTCCTGAAAAGGGTGAAACCAGGCTGCTCCTTGGAGGCAAGGATTTTGAACCTGCATCTCACCAAGGGGGGACCGGTCTTTGGAGAAGGACATAATGCTTGCAAGGGTTTAGGGACAGCACAGGAGAGGAAAATCCTGGATGAGATGGATTGACACAGTAACTGGGGCAAAGGGCGGTAGGTGTGTCAGAGACAGTGAGACCAGCTCAGAATAGTGTAGAGTGCTGCGCTATTACACATAGGGTTGCTATGAGTCATTGGTGACTTGGCACATAACAACAGCAACAAAAACTGGATGCAAAATATTACGATGTTGTTGTTGTTAGCTGCTGTTGACATTGGTACAATAGGATTGGACTATTGTGATCTATAGGATTTCCATGGATTGATTTTTTTAAAGTAGATATCCAGACATTTCTTCTTAGTTAGTCTGGAAACTCCACTGGAACCCGTTCAACATCAGAGCAACACAGCAGCACCACTGAGACATGCTAGATGACCATGACTTAGGTCTTGCCCTTGAGAGGCAAGCATCCTGCTGCTGAACCACCACTGCTCTCTCTCCCCACAAATCTAAGGGCTGAGCTTGGCTGACAAAAGGTCAAGAGAGTTCAGGACTGAAATAGGAATGAAGTGTTCATGTTCCTATAAATTATGAAGACCTTAGCAAGAGCCATATTGAAAGATTAGTTAAAATGGAAAGGTGGAGATAAGTATTTTGAAGCCAGAAAATGAAGGTGAGAATTTAAGACCTCAAGTTCAACTCAAGGAAGTAAGCCAGACACAGAGTCGAAACAGTCATGTAGAGAGGAGTGTCCTCCAGGTACCAATGCAAGACGGCACTGAGAAGCCGAGGCTGGGAGCGCAGAGGAACAAGGTGCAAGGGCTGGTGTGACTAGATAGGTGGAGGGGCAGAGGAGGGCAAGGAGGTCTTTTCTTGCAGGATGCAGGATACTTGAAAGCAGGAACTAGGCCTTTAAACATAGTAAAAGAGTGGGAGATAGAAAGTGAGCACTGAGCCCTGGTGGGTTCCTAGGGTGCATCCACAGTGCTTAGCATAGAAGATGTACCAAACATCTTCTTCATGTTGGAGATCATGGAGTCTTGTCACTCAGTGTTCTAGTTTAGGAGAAAACAAGTGAAGATCAGTGTTACTGTTACTACTTAAACCCTGAAGGAAAGTTAGTGTTTAACTATTAACTGCTGATGCAGGCAGGAAACAAAACTCCCTTAGCACACTTACAGAACAACTAAAACCGACGCAAAGCGAAAAACATCTCCCCCCATCCCCACCCTCACCACCTAATCTATTAATTGTTATTAATCATTCATTTCATTTCAGCACTGATTACTTGAGTAGTTTCTGAGAAAAGATGCAAGTCCCTGTGACATTTTGGAGAGACCTTTCCTTGGAGAGGGACATCATGTTTGGGAGGGTGAAGGGCAGGAACAGGAGGGGAAGACCCTCTATGAGGTGGATTGATTCAGTGACTAGGGTAATCGGGATGGGTGTATCGGAGACAGTGCGATTGGCACAGGACAGAGCAGAGTTTAGGGCTGTTGTACATGGGATCGCTATGAGTCGCAAGCGACTCAAAGTCACATAACAACAACAACAATGACAACTTTATCTTCCTGTATCCTCTTTACTGTCTCTGCCTGTAGTATTCAATCAAGTTACTGTTCCTCTTGTCACCTTGTGGAATCCGAGCCTGCTTTGATTATATGCTACACACTCAACTCTGAATGGTCTTACCCCGTTAACGCCTAAAATGAGTTACTTATGCCAGTTTTAGAGCTAAAAGAATCTACTTTGTATGTTCATTATCATGGTGTTGCTTAAGATTTACATTCTTATGTTAGCACATGATCAGACTTTTCCAAGAAGTTAAAAACCCTTATTGAAAATCTTCTAGGTTCTTTATATATAACCCCAGTCCAGAATGATGGCTGCATAGTGGGGTGGACTTAGGGAGAGTGATTGTATAACAATGAAAGAATTTTTCTTTTACTTTTCAAAGAGAAGAGAGAATTGGGAGGAAGGAAGGGTTGGCAGGGAGAAAAGTGCAACAATGAATGAATGGAAATCCTCAGTCTCTGTAAATGTTCATTAAAATTAATAATAATTTAAAAAATTTAAAAAATATATATATATACAGAGAGAGAGATGCAAAACACATCATGGGTACATATGCAATAACACCAGAAGTTGTTGTGGTGTGCCATTGAGTCAGAACCAACTCATAGCTGACTCTTTGGCGGATTTTTAGATGCAGTAAATCACACAGAAGGAGATTGTCTCCCGTATGATTTATGTCCTTCTATGGAGCATCTGGTGGATTCAAACTGAGCATCTCTGGGTTTACAGCACAGTTTCTTGCCACTCAGCCACCAGACTTCCCTAAAATGTCATAGTTGTATTATATTCTTTACGATTCTGTGATAATAGAGTAATTACTGTGTTACTGGTAAGTTTGCAGGCCTTTAAGCTAAGTAGGCATTGGTGGTTTGAGTAGATAGTCTCACTTTACATGCAGAAGACCTGGGTCCTGTCCGTGATCAGTGAACCTCTAGCTCTCAGCAGAGGCTTGAGTGTTGATAAACAGTATGCTGGATATGCTTCAATGGAACTTCCCAGATAAGATGGACTAAGGAGAAAGGTCTGACAATCTGTTATTTCTGAAAATCAGTCAGTGAAAATCCTGTGTATCTGTCAATTAAAAGGATAGCCCAGGACCTGGCAGTGGGTCGCCAGTAGTCAGGAGAGCTAACAACACCAGGTCACCAGGAGTCTGTGGCAGCTAACAACAACAACAAATTAAATAGACTTTCCATGAAACTCTGTTGATGAATTCAGTAAGGCAAAATTATCATTCTGTAGTGTTTGGAGGTTTTTTCCATAAAAACACTAAACTCTGGGAATAAGAAAACTTCATCAGTAATGTGACTTATAGGACAAAGTGGCCTGTCTCCATGGCAGGTTCATTCCAGTCTGTGGCACCACATTTCTTTAGGCTTTGTCCTCATTTCTGTGGGCAAGTTGGGTCCCTGCCACATACATGCTGTTGTCTGGGAGAGAGGGAAGAGAAAGTGGGGAGAGTCTCCCCTACTGTCTCAAGGGTTCCTCCTAAGAAGCCTCATCTTTCTGCCCACACCCCCTGGTGAGGGAGTGGGATGCCTGCACCTCACTGCAGCAAATCCAGAAACCAGTTGTTGTGGACTCAACTCGAGCAGATGGGCAGATGGTGACCCCTACGTGTGTCAGACTAGAACTATGCTCATCAGGGATTTCAAAACTTAGTTTTCTTTTTTCTTTCTTTCTTTTTTTTTTTTAAGTATATCACCAGACCTTCTTGCACAAGTGACTCTAGCTGGACTTGAATTTCCAACCTTTGGTTAGCAGCCAGGTGTCTTAACTGTCAGCACTACCCACAGACACACTTAACTGCTGGTTAGGCTAGGACCTTCAGTCACAGACCCACTAAGAGGAAAAGAAAGCCGTGAATTTCAGTGAACGGCTGCTGCCACCCTGACTACCTGGGATGTTGTTGTTGTTTGTTGTTATGTGCCGTCGAGTCGCTTGTGACTCATAGCGACCCTATGTACAACAGCCCTAAACCCTGCTCTATCCTGTGCCAATTGCACTGTCTCTGACACACCCATCCCGATTACCCCAGTCACTGAATCAATCCACCTCATAGAGGGTCTTCCCCTCCTGCGCTGTCCCTCCACCCTACCAAGCATGATGTCCCTCCCCAGGGACCTGTCTCTCCTTACAACATGTCCAAAGTATGTCAAACAAAGCCTCAGAATCCTTGCCTCCAAGGAGCAGCCTGGTTTAACCCTCTCTAGGATGAATCTGTTTGTTTTCTTGGCAGTCCAGGGTACATTCAATACTTTTCTCCAGCACCACAGCTCAAAGGCATCAATTTTCCTTCTAGCCTCCTTAGTCATTGTCCAACTCTCTGATGCATAACAAGTGATTGCAAAGACCATGGCCTGTATCAGATGCACCTTAGTCTCCAGAGTGACACTATTGCTCTTCAGTGCCCTGGAGAAGTCCCTAACAGCAGACTTTCCCATTGCAATACATTTTTTTTTATTTCCCAGCTACTGGTTCCAAGAGTGTTGACCATGGAGCCAAGCAGACTAAAGTTGTTAATCTCAATCTCTTCATCATCCATCCTGATCTGCCAATTGGTCCAGTGGTGATAATATTTGTCTTCTTGACATTGAGCTTCAATCCATACTGAAGGCTGCCATCCTTGACCCTCTGCAGCAAGCATTTCAGGTCCTCCTCTGTTTCAGCAAGCAGGGTTGTGTCATCTGCATAACGCAGATTGTTAATAGATCTTCCACCAATCCTGACACCACATTTCTCCTCATAGAGCCCAGCCTCTTGGATAATCTGTTCTGCATACAGGTTGAAAAGGTATGAAGATAGGACACATCCCTGGCATATGACTTTCCCAATTTTGAACCATGTAGTATTTCCTTGCTCTGTTCTGACAACTGCCTCTTGGTCCAAGTATAGGTTTCGCATTAGCATGATTAAATGTTCTGTGATTCCCATTCTTCTCAGAGTCAGCCACAGTTTGTTATGATCCACACAGTCAAATGCCTTTGCATAGTCAATGAAACACAGATAGACATTCTTCTGGTATTCTCTGCTTTCAGCTAAAATCCATCTAACATCAGCTATAATATTCCTAGTACCACGACCCCTTCTAAACCCAGCCTGGACTTCTGGCAGTTCTCTGCTGATGTGCTGTTCCAGTCGTTTTTGGATAATCTTCAGTAGAATCTTGCTTGCGTGTGAAATCAATGATATCATTCTCTAGTCTCCACTACCCGGAATAGTGGAGCAAAATCAAACAAAATGGGAAGTGAAAGTAAGTGGCTATTGGTAAAAGCGTAAGCATTTGTCTTGTACTTGGAACATCTTGCTGCATGTGTTTTGAGTTAAATTTGACAAAGCAACTAGGTCTAGCAAGTGATCAGAGATGTGTGACTTATTTATATTGCTCTTGAAATTTTCAACACTAACTGTACTTCAGCATTAAAATAAATTATCATTTTATAAGAAAAAGAGCCTAAGTGGCAAGACTGTAACTTCAGTTTGGTTTTCTTATGCCTCAGTGACCATTGAAGGGCTCTTTTGGTAGAGTGGTGAAGCGCTTCACTCCTGATCAGAAAGTTAGTGGTTCCAATCCACTAGCTGGTCTTTGAAAGGAAGATATAACAGTCTGTTTCTGTAAAAATGACAGCCTTGGAAACCCAGTGAGGCAGTTCTGCTCTGTGTTGTTAGATCGTTATGAGTCAGAAAATACTCAGAGCCAATGGATTTGACTTTGCTTTTGGCGGGTTGTTTTTTTGTTGTTGTTGTTACAAGCACGTACTCTTGTGCCCTAGAAGCTCCAATCCCAAAGGTACATGGTTTGAATCCACCAGCTGCTCTGTGAGAGAAGGCTGGGCAGTCTCCTCCCAGGTAATTTACTTCCTGCCTTTGAAAACCTCTGGGGGGGTCAGGCATGGGTCGGTCTCGACTCCACAGCAAACAACAGCAAAAACAACTGACAAGCAAAGTAGCTCTGGGGGCACAGTGTTACACTGCTAACTGACCAGTGGGTTCAAATCCACTGTAGGAGATGTAGGAGAAAGATGGGAAGTCTTCTCTTGTAAAGATGAGATTTGCAGCCTCAGAAACCTGATGAAAGTTGTTGTGAGTGAGAATCCATTTGGTTGTGGTGGGTTGGTAGGTTTCGATGTGGACAAATATGCCCCGTTCTCCTAGGGGCTACCAGTAGAATCTCTTGGTTTATGACTAGAAAGAAACCAGCTTGGTTTTTTGTGGTTATTGTTTGTTTGTTTTGGGTTTTGTTTTGTTTTGTTTTTTAAAAAGGCTTTCAACATCAACATCACCTCATCCAGAAGCTGTTCTGCTCTCAGGTGGTATTTGGGGGTGTGGATGTGCTCACTAGGGAGCTCAGTCTATAGGACATGCTTCCAAGAATGTTTTTGTTATGTGCCATCAAGTTGCCTGTAACTCATAGCAACCCTTCGCGCATGAACTCTGAACTCTGAACTCTGCCCTATTCTGAGCCAATCTTGTCTCCAACAGACCTAATACCATTTCTCCAGTCACTGAGTCGATTGCTATCATCCTGGGTCTTCCTCTCCTACATTGTCCCTCCACCCTTCCTTGATGTCCTTCTCCAAGGACTGGTCTCTCCTTGCAGCATGCCTAAAGTATGTCAGAATCCTTGCTTCCAAGGTTTCACCCTCTCCGCAACTGACCTGTTTGTTCTCCTGGCAGTCCTTGGTATATTAATACTCTTCGCCAGCACCATAACTCAAAGGCATTGATTCTTCTTCTATCGTCCTTAGTTATTGTCCGGCTCTCAGATGCATAGCAAGTAGTCCATGGCCTGTATCAGGAGCACCTTAGCTTCTGAGTACAGAGAGGATAAATGTGCAGTGCTCGGGACAGCCTGCACAACAGTTAGCCTACCCAAAATGTCAACGACTCTCCTCTTGAGAAACAGTGCAGGGCTGTCAGTCACCCTCCCCTTTTCTAGGATGGTAAGATATTCTGCATCTCCATCTTCCTGTGCCCAAAGGAGCCTTCCTTGATGGCATAGTGTGTGGCATGTTGTGCTGCTAACCATAAGGTCAGAAGTTGGGATCCAGCAGCCACCTGTAAAGATTTCTCAATGCAGAAACTTGAGGGAGAGTCACTGTGAGTTGGGATCAACTCAGTAGTAGTAGTAGTGGTAGTAGTAGAGTTTTGATTGGCTTAACTAGCTCATCAAAAGAGAAATGTGAAATGATCTGGGTGGTTTTAAAGCAATGTAACACTGTACTTATTCGTCTCTGTCTTGTTTATTTATTTGTTTTACAGAAAATAAGCCTGGAGTCACCCCAATATTTGAAACACAGCTGAGCTTAGCTATCCCAGAATTGGTTTTCTACCCATCTCTGGATCCTACAGTGAAGGGCGGCTTTTATGACATCTTTGAAGGTCTTCTCACAAGCATTTTCGGGATATCATCTCTGGTACCACGGCTCTCCCCACAGAACCACCCACCTCACTATCAGGTAATCGTCTTCCCTTTCTAGCAAACCTGGGACTCCCTACCAAGTGCAAGTGTAACACTGACTGCTGGCCTCCTGCCCTGTCAGGTTGACATGGAGGCCAAGGCTGAGCTGGCGAGCCTGCGGGACTTGCTCATGGAGCGAGTCTGGGCTATGACGGCCCTCTGCTCCAGCTACCGTGGCACCTTCAGCCAGTACTCCTACCTGTATGGGGAGGACCGCAAGGAGGTGCTGGGGCAGTTCCTGTCGTATGGACACGTCCTCACTGCGGACGAGATTGAGGCCCATGCAGAAGACGGCATCCCCGAGAACCCACCCCTCCTCCATCACTTCAAGGTCCAGATCGACCTGTATGAAAGCCTCTGTGAAGAGGTGTGCAAGCTGGAACCCACGAGGGTGTTCGACAGCTGGATGAAGATTGATGTGCGGCCCTTTAAAGCTTCACTGCTGAACGTGATCAAGAGGTGGAGCCTCATGTTTAAGCAGCACCTGGTAGATTACGTCACTAACAGGTAGTGCTCTAACAGCATCCCCACTGCAGGGAGGTTTCCTTCACCTTCAGTCTTTGTCCTATCTCCTCCATGGGTTAGATGGTCCAACTGAAAATTCAGAGAGCTAGCTAAGAGTTTCAAGGGTGTTTTTGTTGTTGGGTTTGGTTTTTTGCTTTTGTTTTTTGGTTGTTTTTGTATGATTACCAGCAGCTTTCATGCTACTCTTTCCCCTATTTGTGAGAAAATCATTTGGTGTTTTCTTTTCCACTTATCACTTGGTGTTCTAAAGGCACTCAGTACCAGGTGGATAATGTTAACTACTGGTGGCCCTAGTGAAAAGAAGCTGCGCTGTAATCCCGAAGGTATGCAGTTCAAATCCACTAGCTGCTCCGTGGAAGAGGGATGGGAAATCTCCTCCCATGTAATTCATTTCCTCAGAATAACAACTGGAGGGTCAGCTGTAGGTCCTAACCAACTCTTTGCTACACCACCACCACCACCACCACCACCACAGTGGTAATAACAGAGCCATCTTCCCTTCACAACTTGGCTGCAAAATCTTTTTAAGCCTTGGAGGCAGAGAGATGTAATGAGCTTCTTAGGCTTCATTTTTACCATTTACTCCTGGTCTCAGAGACTCCAGCTGCGCAGGGCAGAGGCCACTAACTCCTCACCCTCCTGAGCACCCATTGGTGCCATGTTGTTGTTGTGTACTATCGAGTTGGAACCAACCCATAGCTGACCCTGCAGAGGGTTTTCAGAGGCAGTTAGTCACATGGGAGACGATTGCCCATCCTCCTCCCGCAGAGTACCTGGTGGCCTCGAACCGTGTGCCTTTGGGATTGCAGCACAGCTTCTTGCTACTAGGCCACCAGCTAACTGTATAACCATCTGAATCTGAAATTCTATCATTTTCTGAGATGAACTTGGACTATTCAGCCCAGTACGAGCCCTGATGGCACAAGATTGTGCTGTTAGCCGAAAGGTGGGGTGGTTTGAATGTACCAACTGCTCTGAGACAGAAAGATGGACAGTCCTCATGCATCAAGATTTACAGCCTCCGAAATTCAGTGGAAGTCTGCCATGAGTCTAAACCAACTCAGCAGGCAGTGGGTATTACTTTTAGTTCAGGAGATAATTGGAAATAAGCAAGGTGCTGAGCAGTCCTCCAGGCCCTTCCCATTGGTGTCTGAGTCTGGGACACCGACCCAGAATCCTTACGTTCCTAGGTGCTTCCTCACACCCCACCCCAAGGCCCTGTCCTGACTTTGGGGCTGACCTTTGTGAGTGCTGTGGCCACATTGCTCAGTTCTCTGGATCGGTGAACAGCACAGAATAGCTAAATTGAGGATTTCTCTCTCTACATGTTAACCCCAAGAGACTTTGTAAAGGTGAAGCTCTGCCTCTCTAGGCGAGCACTGTGGAGCTGTTTTAAGTAGGGCTTGTCTAGTGTGAAGAAGCCGTCACACTTTGTTGTTTGTGAAGGATTTTTCTCACCAAGGAGCTAAGGGCAAGAATTTAGAGCTGGCGGGAGGTGGGTGGCAGTGATGTCCAAGAATGGAGCACATCTGGGCAGGCAGTTGCTCTGTGGCTAGCTTCTCTGGTAGCACAGAGTGCAGTGACAGCCACTGTCATGACTGTAACTAGGTAAAACTTCCATGGAGCCAACATTGTAATGAGGTGAGTATGCACTAGCTCACTAGTCTGCTTGGGTTCTTCCCCTTCAGTCCTTACTTCCTTATCTCTGAAAGATGCTGTTACTAAAATAATCCTGTGATACCTTCCAGCTTTGAGTCAGTGATTTCAGAAATCTGGTTCTTCTGTTTTGGAAGTAGAGAGTTTTACTGAGGATAAAAGGAAGAGTAAGACGGAATATCATTGCTGCTGTTAGTTGCCATCTAGTCAGCTGCAGCTTATGATGAACTTGTCTCACATGCTTTGGGTATTTTGTCAAGAAGTGCCAGCCCTTAGAAAAATACACCAGGCTTGGAAAAGCAGAGAGTCAGCAAAAGACAGGAAGACCCTCACCAGTAGGGACTGACAGAGTGACTGCAATAATCGGCTTGAGCATGGTGGAGATTGTAAGGATGGTGCAGGATAGGGTGAGTGTTTGATTCTTTTATCACAGAGTCACTATATTGTTGCTGTTATGTACTTTCAAGTTGTCCACAACTTATAGCAACTCTACCGGGTGGCTCCTTGGAGGCAAGGATTCTGAGGCTCCGTCTAACATATTTTGGACATGTTGCTAGGAGGGACGGGTCCTTGGAGAGGGACATCATGCTTGGGAGGGTGGAGGGACAGCACAGGAGAGGAAGGCCCTCTATGAGGTGGATTGATTCAGTGACTGGGATAATTGGGATGGGAGTGTCAGAGACAGTGCGATTGGCACAGGACAGAGCGGAGTTTAGGGCTGTTGTTGTACATAGGGTCGCTATGAGTCGCAGGCAACTCGACGGCACGTAACAACATAACAACAACATCAATATTGAATCTTCATCCCAGCCTGGCCTGTGTTGTCCTCATCACCTTTGATTTACTCAAGCCCATTGTTACAGTCACTGTGTGGGTCCATCTGGTTGAGGGTCTGCCTCTCTTTCTCTGACCTTTCACCTTTCCCAGCATGATGTCCTCATCAATTGAGTGGTAACCATTTGAGAGGCAGTTAGCTATAAGTAGCGGTCAACTCGATGGCTCCTGATGAGAACAGCAACCTCTTCTTGCTGTTGACTGACAGAGAGGGGGAGGAGGAAGATCAGATTTGTCTGGTGCTCTTCCCATGCCCACTGTGAAAAGGTTGAATGGCTCATAGTTGCTAGTGATCATTCATTGTGTTGTTCTGTGGACTGTTGTTGATGTACAATGTTCTTCCTAAATCAGAAGAAGACGAGATTGGGTAAGGTCTGAATCTGTCCCTCTTTCAGTCTTACCTAAAATTTTCTCCTGTTAGTCTAGCCCTTTAATCTGGAAGCAGGAGTGGCATCTACTTCCATAATAGCTTGCCTCTGGAAACCCTGTGAACCTGGAGAAAGGATGAAAATTATACAGGAGGTGTCCAGGACTTTTGCTCATAGGGTTGCTCTGAGTCGCCTGTGACTCGATGGCACTTAACACCACCACCACCAGCAGCAGCAGCAGCACAGAAAGAGAGAGCAGTTGGCCTAGCAGACAGCAAGCCATGCTCCCAAGCCAAAGGTCATGTAACCCTGGCATGTCCACTTGCTGTACTGAGGTAACTTGTGGTTGCTGTGAAGCCAAACACTGTGACACTGATGAGTCAAATGCGAGAATGGTTACCCATGGTGGACATTGTTTGGTGAAGCTCCCCGAGTAAAACAAGCTTGGAAGCAGGAGTGGCATCCACTTCCATAATTGCTTGCCTCTGGAAACTCTATGAACCTAGAAAAAGGATGAAAGTTATACAGGAGGTGTCCAAGATTTTCGTTCATAGGATCACTATGAGTCGCCTGTGGCTCGACGGCACTTAACAACAGTCTAGCCCTAAAATTTGAAGATCTTCATGTTCCCATTGGGACTGTTACCCAGACACACCAGATAAGGTCTGAGGCAAGGGTGTCCCACTGTCAGTAGCATGCTGTCTTATCTACCTATCGATCATCTATCTATCTATCTATTATCCATCTATCATCTATCTATCTATCTATCTATCTATCTATCTATCTATCTATCTATCTATCTATTGGCTCATCCGCTTTCCACTCTTATCCATGCCCCCCAAAATGACTGAGACTGAGGAATTTAAAGCAGTTGTAAGGGACCAAGCCCAGCTTTTAACTCACTGATCTACCCCCAGCATTCTACCAGCCTCTGCTCACACTCTGCATGAACTCTCCCTACACCTTCAACACTTTTCTCTCAACAACTCAAGCACTTACCTCCCAAGGCAGTCCCAAAGTCCAGCATTGTCAGACTCCCTTCAAATAGTGCCTGTTCACAGTAGACTCACGTAAAACCTACCATCTTTAAAAGAGAAAAAAGCGTGGCTGCACAAGTCCTTCTTGCTACAGGACCGTTTTTGTGTTCTTCTTGATCATGGGTTCCTCAAATGATGTGTCTGTAGCTGCTTTCTTCACTTTTTTTTTTTTATCTTCTATTCTCTCTACCAAAAATGTATACAATTTAGATAATAATGATGAAAACACATGCCTGCATATGTACAACTCAGGTTAAAAAGAGATATTATCTGTGTTTAAAAATTCCCTTTATGTATTTTCCCCTGATAAAAATCTTCTCTTTCTCCCAGAGGTAATCTCTCTCTCCTGATTCTTTTAAATGTCTCTTAGGGGGTGGAGTGTGCTCACATGCACATGTTCCCTGTCCCTGGGTGGCTCAGATGCTTTTGCTCTTGGATATTAAGCATAAAGTTGGCAGTTTGAATTTGCCCAGTGGCACTATGTAAGATAAACCTGGGAATCTGATTCTGCAAAATTATAGTCAAGAAACCCTTGTAGATGGCAATTCTACACAGAGTCACCAGGAGTTGGAATCAACTCGACAACAATAGATTTGAGAGACAGAGAGAGACCCGCGAGAAAGACAGACATGGTGGGAGGGAGAGAGAATGTGTGTCTGTCTGCCCTCCATATCCATGGGGGGTTCTACACATGCAGAGTCAACCTGTAGTTTGGGGAGAAGACAGCTATTAAGTGACCAAAGCAATCCCTCAAAGACTAACATGGGGCATGAAGTACCATTTACATACATCCTTTGCCCTGCATTGGGTATTTTAAGTAACTTAATTTCCCCTCAGTGTTGTGGAGTCAGAACTTACTTATAGCTAATGCTTCAGTGGGTTTTCAGAGGCTGTAAATCACATGGGAGGATATCTCATCTTTCTCCCACTGAGAAGATGGTGGATCTGAACCATTTGAGAAATGCAGTGTTTGGGTTCATGGCACAACTCCCTATAGACGATGCCACCAGTGTTCCCTTGTAGGTTATCTAGAAGTGATTTAAAGTATATGGGAAGATATGTGTAGGTTACATATAAACACTGTGTCATTTCATATGAGACTTGAGCATCTTGGGACACCATGATCCACATGGACAGTTTGGTATCCACTGGACTGCTTGATCCAGTAATCCCCCAATGGACACCGGAAGACAACTCTATATGTGTGTGTACACATTATATGTTTCCACCTGTCAGACACACCATAAATTGTGTTCAGACAGTGACCTACAGCACATCTATCCCCAGCCTCAGATGGTTTCACATTCAGAAATCTCACTCAGAAAATGAATCAAGGTGAATGCAACAGCTTCCCACACACAACCTCTGTCTCCTGTGTCTCTCATTCACAAAGTGATTGTTTGACCAGGTTTATCACAGTACAGTGCATATGTACTGTGACAGGGATATCTCGACAGTCATAATAAATGCCTCTGTTACTGGCTTATTTATTTAATGCATCGTAATTTTGCCTAAAAACTTTCCTGTTCAGCAGAATATGCTTCGACTCAGAGACAGCAGTGTCTGATCTCACGTACAGCACATCTCCTGAATGTTGTAGCATTATCTCTCTTTTAATTTTCTTTTGAAATATTGCCATGAAATATATCATGGCTCCTAAACACAGCAGACAAAAAGGAAGTATTGATTTGGAAGTGAAACAAAAGGTTATTAAACAACATGAAGGCTGTTGATTAGTGAAGGCTGTTGCTTGTCACATTTGATAATCACAAAGATCCTCAAAAACAAAGGAAACAATTCTCCCATCTGTTAAAGCGCCCACTCCTATGAAACCTGCAATACTAACAAAAATGCAAGAGGGTTCTGTCTCAGATAGGGAGATAGTATTGATGATGTGAATTCAGGACGTAACACAAAACAACCTGACCTTGTCAGCATGCTGAGACATGACGCTTGTTTGAGGTGCTTAAAGAAAAAGCAGGACTAGAAGTGGCATCTACTTCCTAAACAACATGCCTCTGGAAACTCTATGAACTTTGATAAGTGACAGTAGTTTTAGAAAGGCTTCAGGCCTTTGGTTCATAGGGTTGCTATGAGTCGTGCTCAACTTGACGGCAATCAATAACAACAGACGATATGATATGGTGTTCCCTACTGTTCAAATCACATAATATCCTATGTTGCATTTGCATTTTAAATATTTATACAAATGGAACTAATGAGGAAGAGTTGTTGATATAAATTCCTTCCTGTGGAATATTCTGTTGTATGACTCTTCCTGCATTTATTCATTCTATTGTTACTGAACATTTGGGTTGTTCCCGATAATTGGGTGAGAATTACCAATGCTGGTATGAGCACTCTTATGCATGTATAGTAATGTACATGGGCAAGAATTCCTCGAGGATACGACTTGCTGGGTCAAAGGGTGTGTGTGGCTGTTGCTATGGAACGCATTGTGTGAGAGATGCCAGGCCATGAGAAGACAACCTAGGAAGTAGCTGAAAGAGGCAGAGACCTTTCTCCCAAGCCAACAGATGTAGTCTTCCCGCAGTGCTGGCAACTTGAGGTCAGACTACTTGGTCTCTCACTGTGAGCAAATAAATTTGCAGTTGTTAAATTTCCCCACATGTGATATTTCTGTTATAACTGCACCAGATATCTAAGACATCTGTAATGCTAAGCTTTCCAAGGTGGTGAGAGGCATGCGTGCAGTTCCTGAGAACTGAACAGAGTTTAGTGTTATGTCATTAGGAAGGACATTATGAAGATGGTGCAACATAGAACAAGCTTCCATCCTATTCTTTATCGAGTCACTGGCAATTGTAGTTAACTTGACAACAGCAACATTATGGCAGAGGTTTTGTGGTGACTCGGATTACTTATGTGTTGGCTGATCTTTTTATGTTTTCATGACTCATCATAAGTCCCGTGCTGCAAAATCTCTCTTCTGTTCATATCTATTACACATTTTTATCTTTAGCTGTTTAATTTGTAATTACTAATACATATAATTTTTATCTAACTCTTTACCAATTATATAATTACTAATTACACAATTGCAAACATTGACACTCATTTCTCAATTTGTTTGTGGTGTATTTAGCTAAACAGTTCTTCATTTTAATGTAGCCAAACGTGTCAGTCTTCTCCCTTGTAATGTGCTGGGTTTTATCTTCTTAAAGAAATTGTTTCTGCCCTGAAGTCCTAATGACACTCTCCTACAGCCTCATCAAAAAGGTTTAGTTTCATCTTTCACATTTAAGTCTATTACTACACTATTAGGACAACATCTCAATTACTATAGCTTTGTAATAAATCTTACTGTCTGGCAAAGCAAGTCTCCACTCTGTCCCTTTTCATTAAAAATACCTCAATAATTCTTAGCTTCTTGTTTTTTATGGTCTCACATTCTTTGGATATATTATTAGGAGGGGCCAGCCATTGGAGAAAGGCATGATGCTTGGAAAAGTAAAGGATCAGAGAAAAAGAGGGAAGACCCTCGGTTAGATGGATTGACACAGTGAGTTCAGACTTGGGGAGATGGTGAGGAGCACACAGACAGAGCAGGGATCCGTTCTGTAAAACATGGGATCACCATGAGGGGGAGCTGACCTACTAACACTTAACAACAGCACATGTGTGTTTGTCTTCAACAACATATGTGGATGTGTGGTATGCATACATGTTCATATACACAGAGATATGGGTATACCTGTAGTCATTTTAGTAAGGTTAAGTGTAGAGTTCAGTGACATAAATGACATTTACAATATTGTAAAAACCATCATCACTATCTTTTTTGAAAGCTTGTTGTCTTCTAAACAGAAACACAGTATCTGTCAAGCAGTCTCTTCACCCAGATACAAATTAACGTTGGTGTTTATGTCTGCTTCATTTGAGTGGGATTACACAGTATTGATCCTTTTATGTTTAATTTATTTAATAAATGGTTTTCAGGTTCTTCCATATCATAGCATGTATCAGAATTTCTCCTTGTGGCTGAATACTATTTCATTGCATGTGTATACTACATTTGTTCGGGTTTTCAATTTTTCAGATATTGTGATTATTGTGAACATTGGTGTACAAGTATCTGTTTGAGTACATAAAGTCTTTTGAGTATATACCTAGAATTGGAATTGCTGAGTCATACCAGGAGAATGTCTATTTTTACTTTATTGACAATGCATGAGCATTTGACTGTGTAAAGCATAATAAATTATGACTAACGATGAGAAGAATGGGAATCCCAGAAGACTTACCTGTGCATATGTGAAACCTAGACGTAAAACAAAAGAGGCTGTTGTCCAAGCAAGGGAACACTGTACTTAAAATTAAGAAAGGTGTGTGTGAGGGTTTTTTTACCCTCTCTCCATACCTACTCAATCTATATGCTGAGCAAAGTATTTGAGATGCTGGACTCTATGAAGAAGACTGGCATTAGTTTTAGAGGAAGACTCATCAATAACTTGTGTTATGCAGATGACATAACATTGCTTGCTAAAAGTGAGGAGGACTTGAAGCACTTGCTGCAGAAGGTCAAGGAATGCAGCCTTCAATACGGATTGCATTTCAACATCAGGAAAACAAACATTCTCATCACTGGACCAATAGGCAACATCATATCATGGGGGAAAGATGGAAACTATTAACAAGTTCATCTTACTTGCATTGACAATCAATACCCTTGCTACAAGCTCTCAGGAGATCAGAAGACAAAATGTACTGAGAAAGTCTGTAGTCAGGGAACTCTCCAAATTATTGAGGAGCAATGAAGTTAGTTTGAGGACTAAGGTGTGCCTTATTCAGACCATGGGCTTTTAATCACTTGCAGTGCTGCTGAGAGCTGAATGATGAATAAGGATGACAGAAGAAGAATGGATGCCTTTGAACTGTGTATGGTGTTGGAGAAGAGTCCCACGGACTCCAAAAGAACAAACAGATATGTCCTGCAGAAAGTGCAGCCAGAGGACTCCTTGGAGACCAAGCTGGCAAAGCTTTTGTCTCATATACTTTGGGCATGTTGCTAGAAGGGGCTATTCCTTGGAGAAGGACGTTCTTGGAAAGGTGGAGGGACGATGAAGGAGAGGAAAACTGTCAGCCAGCTGGATTGACAGTTATTGCTGCAATGGGCTTAAGCATGTCAGAGATTGTGAGGATGAGGTACGATAGAACAGGGTTGAGATCTGTCTTCTGTAGGGAGGCATAGTCAAAGGCATCTAACAACAACATCATATGGTAATTCTGTGTTTAACTTTTTAGGACATACTGAAGTATTTAGTTGCATTGTTGTTGTTGTGTACCGTTGAGTCAGAACTGACTCATAGCTGACCCTAGCAGGTTTTCAGATGCAGTTCATCTAACACAAGGAAATTGTCCATCCTCCCATGGAGCACCTGGTGGCCTCAAACGGTGTGCTTTCAGGATTGCAGTGCAGCTGCTTGACATGAGGCCACCAGAACTCCCTTAATTGCTGTACCATTTTATATTCCCATGAGCAATGCTGGTTCCAGGTTGGTTTTTTCCCTATGTTCTTGCTAACACTTATTTTCTTTCTTTGTTTTTATTTTATCCAACCTATTTGTTGTAAAAATGATATCAAATTATGGTTTTTATTTGCATATACCTATGAATCTCCTGTGTTTATCCAGAAATTGTTATCACTCACATACTTGAATGCCTTTGCATTGTCAATAAAACTCAGGTAAACATCGTTTTAAAGAGGGACATCATGCTTGGGAGGGTGGAGGGACGGCGCAGGAGAGGAAGGCCCTCTATGAGGTGGATTGATTCAGTGACTGGGATAATTGGGATGGGAGTGTCAGAGACAGTGCGATTGGCACAAGACAGAGCGGAGTTTAGGGCTGTTGTACATAGGGTCGCTATGAGTCGTAGGCGACTTGAAGGCACATAACAACAACAACAACAATATTCTCTACTTAACAGCCAAGATCCATTTAACATCAGCAATGATAGCCTTCATTCCATGATTTCTTCAGAATCCAGCTTGGATTTCTGGCTGTTCCCTGCCAATGCAATGTTTCAGCCATTGTTGAAAATCTTCAGCAATATTTTACTTGCATGCCATACTATTGATATTGTTCTATAGTTTCCATATTCTCTTAGACCTCCTGTTTTAGGAATGGAAACAAATCATCATCTCTTCCATTCAATTGATCAGGGAGCTACATTCCAAATTTCTTTCTAAATTCCAATTTTCTTGGTTAATGAGCACACTCAGGACTGCATTTGTTTGTGGAAGCACTTAAATTGGTATGCCATCATAGGCCTTCTTTTTTTGGCAATGGCTTCAGTTTCTTCTTTCATTCCTATTTTGAAAATTATATGCTATTTATCAGTATGGTGACTGTGTGTATTTTTTTTATCTTCTTTGTATGCTTCCTACATCATTCAAGATTTTGTCCATAGAACCCTGGAGCACTGCAACTCAAAGGCTGAATTTGTTTTTACGTTCTTTCAGCTTGATAAAGGCTGCGCTTGTTCTTCCTTTTTGATTTTCTAACTCTAGATCTTTGCACATTTTGTTATACTATTTTACTTTTTCTTCTCAAGATGCCAATTGAAATCTTCCGTTCATCTCCCTTACTTCAGCACTTCTTCCTTTTATTGTGGCCTTTCTTCATTCTAGAGCAAGTTTCAGAGTCTCTTCTGACTTCCATTTTTTTAAAATGTCTAACACTAAGAAGAACAGACATCTTAGAACTTAATCATGCTCATGGAAAACTTACTCAGACCAAAAAGCAGTTTTCCCAGTAGAACAAGGAAACACTGCATGGTTTAAAATCAGGAAAGGTGTGCATCAGGGTTGTATCTTTTCTCCATACTTATTCAAGCTGTATGATGAACAAATAAATTGAGAAATTGGACTATATGAAGAAGACTGTAGTAGCTTCAGGATTAGAGGAAGACTTACCAACAATCCTGCATTATGCATATGATATAACCTTACTTGCAGAAAATGAAGAAGACTTGAAGGAATTACTGCAGAAGATCAGCATGGATTACATCTCAATATCAAGGAAACAAACAAACAAAAACCCCAGAAGACAACATCATGATGTTGTTGTTGTTGTTATGTGCTGTCAAGTCGTTTGCGACTCATAGCGAGCCTATATACAACAGCCCTAAAATGTGCTCTATCCCGTGCCAATCTCATTGCCTCTGACACACCCATCCTGATTACCC
>NW_006399983.1:3970568-4005130 GCF_000299155.1 Elephantulus edwardii
ATTGGTCCAGTGGTGAGAATCTTTGTCTTCTTGACATTGAGCCTCAGTCCATACTGAAGGCTGCAGTCCTTGACCCTCTGCAGTAAGTGCATGAAGTCCTCCTCAGTTTCAGCGAGCAGGGTTGTGTCATTTGCATAACGCAGATTGTTGATAGATCATCCACCAATCCTAACGTCATGCTTCTCCTCATAGAGCCCAGCCTCTCGGATAATCTGGATTTCACAACCACTGTTTCGGTTAACACAATAAAAGTAGGGGGGATAAAAGTGCTGGCATGGTGTAGCCCATAGGGAATTGCACTGCTAACTCTAAAGCCTTACCTCTCAGTTCTAACTCACCAACATGTCAGAGAGAGTACAGTTTGTGGCCTCCAAAAACCCAGTGAAGGGTCAGTTTATAAGCCAGTTCTGCCTTGATGACACTGAGATTGTGGGTTTGTGGCTTTTAAAAAATAATTTTAATCAAAGTTTACAGAGACTTAGGGTTCCAGTCATTCATTGTTGCACTTTTCTCCCTACCCACCTCTCCCTCCAATTCAGTCTTCTCCTTGAAAAGAAAGAAAAACTCTTTCATTGTTATGCAGTTCACCCCAGCAACCCGCAGTCCACTCCGCTATGCAGCCCTCACTCTGGACTTCTGTAATGACAAGAATATCCATTCATAAATCCCATTTAAACTGATCTTTCCCTCATCTGTTTCAATGCAATATATAGACATCATTTCTCCCCTCCTTTCCTGTCTTCCTTCAGCCCTGACGTCAGTGCCGTTTTACAACAGTTAAGATATGTTTATTTTTTTGCAAGTTCTTGTCTATGAACATGTTATCTTCCCATCTATTTAGTGCCATTTTACAACAGTTAAGGTATGTTTATTTTTTTGCAAGTTCTTGTCTATGAACATGTTATCTTCCCATCTATTTATGTCTTCCTTAATATCTTTTAATGAAACTTTGGTTATCATTACCTTTCCAGTAATCTGCATATTGTAATATGTGTTCCTTAATAATTTTTTATTCCTAGTATGAATGTTATTATTTTTGTATGTACCATCATGTCTGAACTGACCTGTAGTATTTTAAAATAACAGATATGATATTTGAATTTTATATATTGATTTTTATCCACAACCCTGCTGTATTAACTTATTAATTCTAATAATGTTTCTGTTTACTTGTTACCAATCCAGAGGTCTGTGGTTCAAATCCACGAGCTGCTCTGGGGGAAAAGATGAACATTCTCCTCCTGCGTAACCCTCTACTCCCTCCTGTGCAGAATTCACTGGAGGCTCACTTATGGTTTGGCTCTAACTCAGTGTTACTTAACAACAATAGCATATATATACTTAACATCTACAAATTATAATCGTTATACTTCTTCCTTCTAAACCCCTATGCTTTTCAAAAAAACATCTTACCACATTGGCTAGAGCATCCAATAAAATAGTGATTAAAAACTATAGACATCCTTGTGTTATTCCTAATCTTAAAGGGTATCCTTTTAGTATTTAACTATTAAATTTAATATTTTCTGTGAGTTTTTAAAATAATCTTGATCTTTTTATAGAAGTCACCTTCTGTTCTGATTTGGTAATGAAATAACAAAGAATTATTTTATTGTGTCCATCCTGCTCTATTAAAATAATTTTATTTTTGACAGTAACACATTGTTTGTTGTTATGTCCCATTGAGTTGCTTGTGACTCATAGCAACCCTATGTACAACACAGCTCTAAACACTGCTCTATCCAGTGCCAACCTTACTGTCTCTGACACACCTACCCTCATTACCCCAGTCACTGACTCAGTCCATCTCACTGAGAGTCTTCCTCACTTGCACTGTCTCTCCACCCTTCCAGACATGACATCCCTCTCCAAGGACTGGTCCCTCCTTGCAACATGCCTGACGTATGTCAGACAAAGTCTCAAAAATCCTTGCCTCCAAGGAGTAGCCTGGCTTCATCCTTTTCAGGATGAACCTGTTTGTTCTCCTGAAAGTCCATGGTATATTCAATACTCTTCTCTAGCCCCACAGCTCAAAGGCATCAATTCTCTTTCTATCCATCATCCCTAGTCATTGTCCAGCTTTGTGACACATAGCAAGTAATTGTGAAGAATATGGCCTGGATCAGGTGCCTCCTAGGGTCCACACTGACCTCATTGTTCTTCAGTACTCTGGAGAGGCTCCTGACAGCAGACTTTCTGAATGCAGTTTGTCTTTTGATTTCTTGGATGCTGGTACCAAAAGTGTTGATTGTGGAGCCAAGCAAACTAAAGCTGTTAATAATCTCAATCTCTTCACCATCTGTCATAGTGCTGCCAATCAGCCTAGTGGTGAGAATCTTTGCTTGCTTGATGTTGAGCTTCAATCCATATTTGAAGGCTGTTGTCTTTTTACCTTCTGCAGCAAAGGCTTCAGATCCTCCTCAGTTTCAGCAAGCAGGGTTGTGTCGTCTGCATATCGCAGGTTGTTGATGAGTCTTCCTCCAATCCTGATGACACATTCTTCCTCATACAGCCCAATCTTCCAAATGATCTGTTCTACTTATGATTTGACTTCTAATATTGAACCTCCTAAGTAAGCCAAACAAGTTGTATTTTTCATCTTTTAAATGAATTTATTTTATTTACAATTATGTTGTTTAGTGTTTTTGCATTTATGTTTGTGATTGAGACTAGTTTACAGATTTTATTCTTATGTTTTCTTGATTTTTGTTTTGCTAGCTTTATAAGTCAAGAGGAAATCTTTCTTTTGTGTTCTCAAAAAAGTTAATGTGAGACTAGACTTCTCTGACCTCGAACAGTATAATTTAAATCTTCTCTTGACCTCTCTGAGCCTGGTATATTCTTTCTGGGAGAAATTTTTACCTGTTGTTGTGTACTGTCAAATCAGAACCAACCCATAGCTGGCCCTCTAGCTGGTTTTCAGAGGTAGTAAATCACATAGGAGGAGATTGACATATTCTTCCTGTAGAACAACTGGTGGGTTCAAACTGTGTACTTCTCATTGACAGCACAATTCCTTACCACGAAGCTACCAGAGCCATCTGAGTCAGATTTATTTTGTGTTAAATTTCCACCTGCATGTGTCTTTAACAGGGATATTATGGCTTCCTATTCCTTAGCAAAATGATGGTAACAAGAACTATTTTAATAGGAGTTTATACATTTCATACCAGCCTTCAAATCATTGTCATCAAATGTATACTATGTCTGTTTATTTTGTGCAGAGTTAGTGGTAGTGCTGCCGTTTCCAACCTGTAACATTTTTATTAGTGTTATTTTTGCTCTGACTTGAATGATTTTGTCAGAAATTTACAAAGAAAATTCCTGTGAGTCCATAGACCTTCTTTGATGGAGTTTTATTTCTATTTCAAGACTTTGTGAAAGCACTGGTTAATGTGCTTGGCTGCTATAACAAAAATGTTGACAGATTGAATCTGTCCCTACACAAATTGGAGCCTAGAATGTTCTATGGAATGGTTCTGCTCTGTCTGTAAGACTGTTGAGTTGGAATTGACTTAATAGCAGACAACAAGATTCTTTTATGTTTATTATTTCCTTTTAACACTTATGTGCTTAAGATGTATGCTTTGAAAACAATTTAAAAAAAAAGATGTATGCTTTGCTTGCTACTTTTGAGCTATTTGTCTTTTAAATGTGAATAGTTACTCACAAATTTCCTTCTTAATGCAGTTTTATTTTTATCCCACTAGATTTAATATGTTACATTTTCATTAGAAGTTCATTCTAATGTAAAATATTTTAAAATATCTATTGTTTTTCTTTGCCATATTTTATTAATTTCAAAGCATGAGATTTTTCTACTTTCATGTTGTTATTATTAATTTCTGACATAATTATATTGGGGTCAGAGCATGCCAGCTATGTAATAACAAACATAATGTGTTATGTGTTGGGCTCCTAACTGAAAGGCCAGTGCCTTGAAACCACCAGCCGCGCAGCAGGAGAAAGATAAATCAGTCCCCTTCCTTTTAAGATTTACAGTCTTAGGAACTCAGTGAAGGGTCACCATAAATCAACTTAAATCGCTTTGATAGCAGTGAATTATTGTTGTTATAGCTGTTTTTATGTTTGCCAAGGTTTTCTTTTATATATTGTGATTTGATCAGCTTTTAGAAATATCCTGTGCATATTTGAAAATACTTTTTATTCTGTATCCGCTAGGTGTTAATGTGCTGTGCACGTCCATTTGATCAAGACTGTTAATTGTGCTGTTCACATCCCTATTGCTTTCTAGTTTTCATCTGCCTAATTTATCAATGAAGGATATAATTGTGTTAAAAACATCTATGTTGATGGTAGGCTTATCTTTCCAATGTGTTAACTTTTGGTCTTACACTTTTAAAGTTATATCAGTAGGAGCTTTGGTGGCCTTGTGGTAAAGAGTTGCTCTGCCAACCCAGACACAGGCAAACTGAATCCACCAGCTGCTTCACAGGAGAAAGATGGACAATCTCTTTTATGCATTTCATAGCCTTTGAAAACCTGCTAGTGTCAGCTATAAGTCAGTTCCAATTTGACAATAATAATACTCATTGTACTGTTTAGCCTTTTATATCTTCTTTGTTAATGAAACATTTTATACAAACATTAATAGACTAAAATGATCTCATCACTAATAATATTTCTTATAGTAAAGTTCTTGTCTTATATTAATATGTTGTTGTTGTTATGTGCCACTGAATCACCTGAGATGCATAATGACCCTGTTATGCACAATAGCTCTGAATCCCACCCTATCCTAAGTCAGTCTCACTGTCTCTGATACACCTATCCCCATTACGCCATTACTGTGTCAATCCACCTCATCCAGGTCTTCTGCTCCTGCACTATCCCTCCACCCTTCCAAGCATGATGTCCTTCTCCAAGGACTGGCAGCATGCCCAAAGTATGTCAGACTGAGCTTCAAAATCTTTGCCTCCAAGGAACAATATGGTTTCACCCTCTCCAGGAAAAACCTGTTTATTCTCTTGGCAGTCAGTATGTTCAGTACTCTTCTCCAGCACCACAACTCAAAGACATAGATTCTTCTATCATCCTTCATCGTTGTCCAAATCTCTTATGCATAACAAGCAATTGCAAAGACCATGGCCTGGATAAGGTGCCCCTTAGTGTCTAGGCTGACATCATTACTCTTTAGCACTCTGAAGAGGTCCCTGACAATAGATTTACCCAATGCAATGTGTTTTTTTTTATGTGCTGACTACTGGTACCACAAGTGTTGATTGTGGAGCCAAGCAAGGTGAAGTTGTTAACAATGTCAATCTGTTCCCCATCTGTTATGGTGCTGCCAACTGTTAGGCCAATTTTCTTTTGTATGGTATTTGCCTGGTGTTTTCTTTGATTTTTTTATTTCTTTGTTATTCAACCTTTCTGTGTCCTCATAATAGAAGAAGATGTCTACACTCAGCCTTAAACTACATTTTAAAAAGCTAATTTAACAATATTTACATTTAGACTGAAGCACCTCAGTGATTATTTATTGTGCTATATTTGGTCAATAACTAAGTATGATAGAAGAAGAATCTGTACCTTTGAATTGTGGTGCTGGAAAAGAGTGTTGAACATACCATGGACTACCAGAAGAATAAACAGGTCTGTCCTGGAGAGGGTGAAACCAGGCTGCTCCCTAGAGGCAAGGATTTTGTTGTTGTTGTTGTTCTGTATACATAGGATCAATATGATTTATTTTTTAATTCTCAAAATTTTTAAATTATTTTTCTACTAGTTTATTTACAAAATTCAAATGCATTGTTTTTAAGAACAAATTCTTTCAATTTCCCTCACCCCTCCAGCTACCAAATGGTACCACCTCATGATTAATTACTCCACCCTTTGCACATCCTCATCCTTCTGCTTCCAACCTCTCCCACCCCTCTTTGATCCTTATACTCATTCGGCAATAATGGTTTTATACAATATTTATCCTTGTGGGACTGAGTTAGTTCACTCAGCATAATGCTCTCTAGTCATCCCAAGTTAGGTTAATAATTTACAAAATCATTACTCCTTCATGCTGCATAGTATTCCATTGTGTGTATGTACCATAATTTCTCAATCCACCTGTGCGTGGTTGGACATTTGACCTGTTTCTATGTTCTGGCGATGGTGAATAACGCTGCTATGAACACTGATGTAAAAAACTCCATTTCCCCCTCAGTTCTTATTTTCTTAGGGTACATTCCAAGGAGTGGAGCAAGGATCTATAAGATTTTTCTCACATTCTTTGGGCACATGGCCAGAAATGACCAGTCTTTGGAGAGGGACACCATGGTTGGAAGGGTGGAAGCACAGAAGAGGAAGACTTTGGATGAGATGAATTGACTCAGTGACTGGAGAAATGGGAGATGATGAGATTGGTTCAAGACAGTGCAGGAGTCAGAGTGAATGTACACAGGGTCACTGTGAGTACAGACACATCAGTGGCACATAACAATGACCACAACAACAACAACATATTTGGGTTCATTTTACCATTTATTGTGTATTTTTTGTTGTTCTTTTCTTCCCATACCCTTCCTTCTTGTCTAATTTTGGGTTGAATATTATTTGTTTGGGTTTTTTTTCTTGTTATATTTTTATTGCCTTCACAAGCTTGGATGTACTGTCTAAAATTACTGTCCTAGGGCTTACAATTGTTCTTTAATAAACATTTTAAAAAATAATGAGTTTATTTTACAACCAAAACAAAGGCTTAGGATACTTCAGTTTTATTTCTCAGAATTATATTCTCTAACTCCAGTAAGTTATATTGCTTTCTCTTGTTTAAGGGAGGTCTGTTGACATAGTCTGGAGAGAGTTGCATTGCCAAACCAAAGGTAGTGCCTCTCTAGCAGTTCAAATCCAGCAGAGCCTCTGTAGGAGAAAGAGGGGTAATCTCCTACCATGATAATTGTTTGATGTTCTTAGGTGCCATTGAGCCACTTTGACTCCCCCATAAACCTGCTGGAGAGTCAGCTATGAGTCACTTCCAATTCCTTGGCAGTGAGTTTGAAATCATATCTTTAAATCCCAGGGTACATCTTTATTCTCATGCTTAGTCTCCTCTAATGTTGCTTCTTGTCCATCCTTCTGGTATTTCCTTTTAGGACTCGTAGAGTTAGTTGAGACCGTCTTACCTCCTCTGTATGTTTGAACAATTTTTTAATACTTTTCCATTATTTTGCCTCTTGGCACAGCAATTTGAATAGCTTCTCCACTGCTGTCATCGCACTGCTTTTGAATTCTCTTTCACAGCTCTGTCTAATCTCTTTTTAAATAATTCTATGGAACTTTAAGCTTTAACAGTGTTTTTAATTTCTAAATCTTCTACTTGGCTATTTACAGATTTACCTGTTAGGTTTTATACCCCTTTCGCTCCCTGATTTTTAAAGGCTTCTCTTTTGTTTATTTATGTTCAAAAGTTTAGAAATTTTTATTAATTATCTTAAGAAAAATTTAATATATGGGGAAAAAAGAAAAATTTAATATATAGATTTAAAATGGTTGGCTTCTTCATACTGTTTGTTAACAGGGATGTAAACACCTACAAAATATTACTGCTTCCCTCCCCCCAGCATTATCCATTAGTGAAGCACAATGCCGTCATTATTGCATTGATAGACTACATATTAAAAGTCTTTTCTGTGGGTTTTTTTTCCATAAAATGATACTGTCACAGGCCATAATTTTCATGTTATCTACTTTAATGAGTTCTGTCACTTGTCTGAATCCTTCATGCAATAGAACAACCCACACACTATCACAAGTTCTGCACATATTTGAAGAGCCTCTTAAATGGACTCTATTCTTGACTTGGAGACAACACTGAATTTTTGATGGAACTTAAAGTGATGGTGGTAGTTTTGACCTTGTCTATGCTTCTGGGTGTTGGCTTCTCAAAATGCATTTTTGCTTAAACTAACAGACTCAGGCTATTAAAGAATTCTAAAGAAAGAATGAGATTTTCTTGAATTGTTAGTTTTGATCTGATGTTCCAAAAGCTGTTAGATAAGGCATTTCCCCCGTTATGTGGGAAAGGAATAATAGAACAAGACACCTAAACAGAAACTCATTTTGTCTGTTAAACATACTAAAGTATAGTTGCTTTAGCTCACTATTTGAAATCCACAGTGCTAATTTTGCTTTTTTCTACTGGTACCCACTCAGAAGTTCTGACTTCTTGTGTATTTTGTCATTTTTATTGTAATGCTGTGTTCCTTGGAATTTTAATATATAGGAATATTTTGAGGACTGGGTTGTTACATTTCTCCAGAAAAGATCTGAATTTGTTTTTTAATCAGGGGCCCCTACCATCCTGTGACCACATGGACTAAACTCTGCATTAATTTAGCCAATACAGAGATTCAAATAGGCAAGTCTCCATGAAGCAGGAGTGGCATCCACTTCCTAAACAACATGCCTGTGGAAGCTCTATGAACTTTAATAAATGACGATAGTTATAGAAACGCTTCAGGTCTTTTGTTCATAGGGTCGCTATGAGTCATGCTCAACTAGAAGGCAATCAACAACAACCACCATGCTGTTATCTTTTTTTTTCTTTTTTATTTTTTAAATTTTATGTGTGTGTGTGTGTGTGTGTGTGTGCACTGTCAAATCGGATCAGACAAGTGGAGGAGGAGATTGCCACTCCTTCTCCAGCAGAGCATCTGGTGGATTCGAACCACATACTTCTGGGATTACAATGCAGCTTCTTACCACCAGGCCACCAGAGCTCCCTAATGCTATTATCTTTTGTGCAACATTTTTATTGTTTACCCTTATACAACAGTGAAAAAACATGGTATCCAAAACTCACGTGCAACCTCCTATTAGACTCCTCACGTTACGTGTGACCTTGGCATAAGTGGAGAAAGAGCGGCAATCTTGCTTGTTCTTGAGGCTGTCCACCAAAACTCGAAACCAAACACACTGCTGTTCCAACTCACGGGGACCCTCAGTCAGCCACATCCTGTTAACCATTAAAACAGACTCATTGTGACCAGATGAGACAGAGCAGATGAGACTGAGCTGCTATAGCAGTAAATCCTTACAGATGCATTCTGCCACATCCTTATCCTATGTTGCAGCTGATGAGAACAGGTTGTCTGCTTTTTGGTAGCAGCCAAGTACTTAAGTACTGTGTCACCAGGGTACCTTAACATTCCATTAAACAGTCAGAATTGAAGATCTCAAGGGTTTGGTAGAAGTTACTTTGTAAACATCAGCTTTGGGTCTTTTGATTTCTCAGAATTCTTGCTTTAACCACATTTCCAATCTCTAGAGATTCCTTATTTCATGCCTTCAGGAGCTCTGGTGTCCTAGTACATAGGGAGTTGGACTGATAACACAATGACTGTGCTTCTCTGCTATATACGAATCCACAAGAGGCTCTGTGGGTGAAAGAGATGTGTCCTCCTGTGTGATTTAACAAGCTCAGAAACTCTATCAATAGAGGGTCAACCAAGAGTTGGTTCCAACTAATCAGTAATAAGAGAATACAGTGACGCATAAGGGGCCTTGGTGGGACAGTGCTATATATGCTGGACTGTTAACCAGCAGGTTAATAGTTTGAATCCACCAGCAGCTCCACAGTATAAAGATGAGTCCGTCTCCCCCATAAACTGGCTTGGAAACTTGGTAGAGAGCCACCATGAATCAGAATTGAATCAAGGGCAGTGATATCGTTTGGTTTGGTTTATTACTGGTGACACATGACTTTGAACTGTGGTATTGGTAAAGAATATTCAGTATTTCACAGGCTGTCAGAATGTTGGGCTCCGAACCACAGTATCTAAGAGTCAAACCCACCAGTTGCTCCATAGGAGAAAGAGAAGCCAGTTCATCCTGTTAAGGCTTATGGCATCAGACAGCTGACTGAGGGTCCCCGTGAGTTGGAACAGCAGTGGGTTTGGTTTCGAGTTTTGGTGGACAGCCTCAAGAACAAGAAAACCTGTCTAGGAAGAAGTACAAATGGAATGCTTCTTGAAGGAAAGGATGGCCAGACTTCAGCTCAGATACACTGGGCATGTCATCAGATAGGACCAGTCCCTGGAAAAGGGCATCATGCTAAGTAAAGTAGAAGGTCTGTAAAAAAGAGGAAGACCCTCCAGAGATGGATTGAAGTGGCTGCAACAGGACCTCAAGCACCTGAGGAGTGACCTGGACAGTGCCTGTGAGGACGGCACAGTACCTGGCAGGATCTCTCTCTGATGTGCAGAGGGCTCCTCGGAGTCAGAACTGACCCCACGGCACCAGCAACATAGCGATGCATGTGAAATGCCTCTTTCAGTCATTTGCTATATACTGTGTTGTTGTATCATAAGGGCCTTCTGTGCTGTCATGTCCACCGTACTGGAGAAGTCTGCCATTGTCTAACTCACTCTCCTACCAGGCTTCTAGAAAACACGCCACTGAAACCCTTCTTGTCAAGATCACGCCTTATTCCCATATCACTGAACCTGCTATGGAGATCAGTCATTTCAGTTCTGCCCAAACATCTTACCTCTAGCTCTCATCTCATCATTCTGTCTTTCCTAAAGAGTTTCTTCACTCAACTTTTAGAATATTCCACTTGTTTTATGCTTTCATAGTACCTTGTCCTCACAACCCTGACACTTCTACAGAAATTCATATTCTTAACATCAGGGTGGTGATGGTGGTGGTGTATTCTGTCGAGTTGGAACCATCCCATAGGAGACCCTCCAGCAAGTTTTCAGAGGCAGTAAATGGCATGGGAGGAGATTGCCCATCTTTCTCCACTACAACAGCAGATGGATTTGAATGACATGCCTTCTTCAGGTTGTCAGTGAACCTCCTTACCACTAGGTTGCCAGGCAAAATAATTAGCAAAGTGCTTGTCACATGGTAAGTTTTCCATCATGACTACTATTGTTTTAGGGGGATGAAATACTCCTTTCACAGAGTGGAGGAAGGATGGCTCCTTATGTTCTGTTTGTTTTGTTTAGCTTGGCCGACCTTGAAGTATTTATAAAAACTAGTGAGAGTGGTTTGCTCATGAAAGTCGAAAAAGGAGATTTCAAAGGACTGGTTGAGATTACAGGGCACCTGATGGCTCTGAAGGAACGACAGAGCACCACAGATGAGATGTTTGAGCCCTTGAAGCAAACTATTGAGTTGCTGAAAACCTATGAACAAGAATTGCCAGACACTGTATATAAGCAATTGGAGGTCAGTGCAAAACTTATAGTTTCTGTTTCTTTATAATAGAAGATATACAGTGAAAGAATTAGGAAATTTTTTGGCAGACTATGTTGAAATATTCATAAGCAAAGAATGTGGTTATGATCCATGTTTTAGAACTATCATTTGTAGGCTATCTGTAATGTCTACTGCATACTAAAATCTCAGTAAGTCAGAGAATGTAATGCTGAATAAAAATGAGAGGATTAATACGTACAATTTTGCTTTCTCCCTCCCACAATAATTAAGAGACAACTCTTTCAATTGTCAGGAGAGAAACAAGTCTAATGGATGTTACATAGTCTAGGAGAAAATGTAGAATATAAGATAGAATGAACAGTCATGCTTAAAAGAATATGGAAAGGTGGAGTGTCACCGGGTTGGTGTTTGAAGAATAGTGTAGAGTTAGAAGGAAGTGAGCATCAACAACCAGGGCCATGAGTAAAGTAAGAAATGGATTTTGGAAAATATGGGTCAGTGGCACCAACACGCCATAGTAGGAGCTTGTATCTGGATGGAGACAGGTAGGTACTGTCCAACTTCAGGTCTGTTAAGGAGGGAAGCACTTTGTGAGTCTGACCACATTGAAGTCTCCTTTGCAGGAGTTGCCAGAGAAATGGAACAACATAAAAAAGATGGCCGTCACGGTGAGGCAGCAGGTGGCACCCTTGCAGGCGAGCGAAGTGACGGTCCTCAGACAGAGGTGCACAGCCTTCGAGGTTGAGCAGCAGCGATTCTGGGAGCAGTTCCGCAAGGAGGCTCCCTTCAGGTATGGACCGCAGTGGTTGTTGTTGCTTCTTTTCCTTTTAAGAATGTAATTGTTGAATCACTGGAGACACTCAGGTTGAGTTTGTGTGGTTTAGCTGATGAAGACCATTTAACAGTTTTCTTTCCGATTAAGGCCATTTGGTTGGAAATGGGCACCACAGTGTAATGGCTTTAATGGGACAGCCAAGGTTGTCTTTAGAAACAGCACCTTGTCTTTAGGGGAAAAAAAGTGTAGAAGCATGTTTCTAGTTCATCATGTTGTATAATTAACTACCAGCTTTTAACCAGATCTCCTAGCATTCTGAGTTCTCGGACAGACTTTTGTTCTTATAACAAATGCTGATAAGATTTTAAAATTATTTCAGAAGGCATTTTGTTAGTCTAAAATGATAATTTATAGTGAAATACTTTAGGGGGTTCTGTCTCTCTGTTTAGTAATGCTCAGACATTTCCTTCACTTGCTTTTTAAAATTAATTTGCTTTGTTTATTTTGTTCTTGCTCAGAACTCATATCTATTCAACAATTGCTCCATGTACAATTCAACAGCTCAGAGATTAGTTCTTCAAGTTATATAGCCATTCTTACCATCTTTTCTTTCAGTTGTTCCTCCTCTGTTAGTATAAGCTCACTGCCCCTAGTTTCCTAATCTTTAGGGTTTTCAGTGTAGGCCCATATGTCAGTTCTTGAAAGCCACAATATACTTAAGGCAGACATTTTTACTACTTAGATTGTTTGGTATTCAGAATACTTCAGAATATTTTTCCCCTGTTGTTTTTGTGGTTAGGTGCCATCAAGTCCACTATGACTCGCAGTGACCCTGTGAAAAACTGATTTGAACCTTCCCCTATCCTGTGCCATCCCCAATAATCTCTTTCCTGTTCAAATCCATTGCAGTAGTCACGATGTCAATCCATCTTGTTGAGAATCTTCCTCGCTTTCAGTGACCCACTGACCTTTTTGAGCATGATGCCCCTTCTCCAAGGACTGGTTCCTCCCAAAGTAAGGTAGATGGAGTTTCACCATCCTTGCCTCTAAAGCAGGCCAGGTTGCACTTCCTTTAAGACTTATTTGTTTGTTCTTTTGGCTTTCCACGGGATAGTCAGTATTTTTCTCCAACACCACAGCTCAAAGGCATCGATTCTCCTTCTGTCACTGTTAACTCTTCTTTCAACTTACAGGTGATCCTGCTGATATTTAAAAAAATTTATCCATAGGTATTTTAATCTTTTAGATGCTATTGTAAATGAAATTGTTTCCCTAATTTTCCCTTCAGATTTCTTACTGCTGTTTTTTTAAAATCTAACTGATTTTTATTTGTTTACTTTGTTTTGTTGTTTTTTCCTTCTGTCAAGTTGGAATGAGCCAATGTCCTCCAGCAGGTTTTCAGAGGCAGTTAATTGCTTCGGAGATTGTCCTCTTGCAGAGCAGCTAGTTGATTTGAACCATATACCTTTGGAATTGCAGCGCAACTCCTTACCACTAGACACTAAAGCTCATTGTCTGCCTTGTAATACTGCTAAATTCCTCTCCTGGCTCACCAGCTTTCTTGTGGATTCTCTGGGATGTTTTTATTAATAGAATCGTGCCATCCATTAATAGAGATAATTTTACTTCTTTTTCTGTCTGTATACATAGGATCCATCCACTCTAGTTGATCTGTCTCACATTTCCTAATATAATAGTGATTATACCTGTGTATGCATATAGTCTTGTCTTGTTCCCAATTTCAGAGAGAAAACTCTCAGTCTTGCTTGCTGGATTTTTTTTTGAAATTACATGGCTTTAACCACACTAAAGAACTTATATCCTAATCATCATGAGGGCTCTCATTAAAAGCAAATACTGTATTTTATCGAATGCCTTTTCAGCATCCAGAGAGATGAAAGTGTGATTCTTTTCCTTTGTTTTATTGAGGTCATTTATTCCATTGATTGATTTTCTGTTATAAAACTGTCCCTTCTATTTCTGAAATAAATCCTACTAGTAATACTCTGTAACTCTTTAAATATGCTGCTGGATTCTGTCAGGATTCTATTGAGAATTTTTGAATCTAAATTAATGAAATATTGGCCATTAGTTTTCCTTTTCTTGTGGCCCTTTTGTCTTTTGTTTGGGAGAATTTTCCAGTGAAGCCCTCCAGTTCAGGGCTTTTTTAATCTTCCTGAGTCAGCCTGAGTAACCTGTGTGCTTCTAAGAATTTGTCCATTTTAAATTTGCTGTCAAGGAGTTGTTCGTACCATCCTTTTATAATTCTCTTTCTGTTGGGTCATTTGTGATGTCCTCTTTTTTCTTATTTTAATTATTTGCATTTTTCTTTTTTTAATTTTTTCATCATCTTGCTAAAGACTTGCCAATTTTATTGATTCTTCCAAAGAACCAACTTATAGTTTTTTTATTTTATCTGTTGATTTGGGGGGGGGGTTTGGTTATTTATTCCATTTCTTTATGCTGTGAAATTTCCTTTTGCTTTTCTTCTGGTATATTAAAATTAGCTGGTCATTCCTGTTGGTTCCTCAAATAATAATATTGGACTATTTCTTTGAGATTTTTTTTAAATTTACACATTTCTTGCTATACATTTCGCTCTGAGTACTGCCTTTGCTGCATTCTGTAGATGTTGGTTTGTTATATTTTCATAGGACCCATTAACTTTGTGAATTATCTCTTGATTTCTTCCCAGAAAGATTGGCAGTTTATTGTTGTGTTATCTAAATTGCCTATGTTTATGTGATTTCTAGTATTTTCTTCTTTTTGTTGTACATTTCAAGTTTCACTCTGTTCTGGTTAAATTAACCTACCTTATATTATTTTAATCCTTTAAAATGATCAGAACTTCTTTGGTGACCTAACAACATATGGCCTGTTTTAGAGAATGAAGCATGTGTACTGAAGTATATTTTGTACCACTGATACAAAGGAACCGAAAGATTGTTACTTCCAATCCCCTGGATACTCCGAGGAGAAAAATAGGCTGTTCCTTTCTGTTAAGGTTTACATCTTTGGAAATGTAATGAAGGTTTACTGTAAATTGGAATCAACTTCAAGACAGTAGGTTTGGATTTGGTGAAGAGGGTTGTTAACATGAAGGAGTTTTGGTAGCACAGTACATTATATGTTATGCTTTTAATTGAAAGGCCATTCTACAAGGCAAAGATATACAATCTCCTCCTATGGACTTACAGCTTAGGAAACCCAGTGGGAGTTTCCCTGGAAGTCCCAGTGGGTTGTTACAAGGAAATATTCTATACACAGCTGTTGAATCTAGCTTATTTGGTCATTCAAACCATTCTGTTTCCCTACTGGTCTGCTTTCTAGGTGTTCTGTCCAGTATTGAAAGAAATTGAAGTCCCCAACTATTATTGTGGTGGCGTTATTTGATGCCATCGAATAGAGTATATGAACAGCAGATCTAAGTCTTGCCCTATCCTGTGCCATCCTCATCATCTCTGATAAACTTGAGGCCATTGCTTCAGTCATTCTGTCAATCCATCTTGCTGAAGGCCTTCCTATCTTTCTCTGACCCTCCATGTTTTCATTCATAAGAGCATGTTGTCCATTTGTAAGAACTCATCCTAACAACATGCCCTATATACGTGAGACAGAGCTTCATCATTATATAGTGCTGTCTATTTCAAACAAGTCTGTCTTGGAGAAAATGAAACAAGGATATTCCTTAAAAACAAGGATGGTGAATTTTGTCTCATGTATTTCAGGCATGTTTTCAGGAGAGATCAGTCTTTGGAAAAAGACATCATCCTGGGAGAGGTGGAGGATCAGAGAAAGAAAGGAAAACTCAACAAGATGGATTGACACAGTAACTTTAACAATGGATTCTCAAGGATGTTGGAGATCATGAGGACTGTGCAGGCTAGGGCAAGATTCAGATCTATCATTCATAGGGTCATGATGAGTCATCGTCAACTAGCTAGCACATAACAACAATAACAATTACTACTTATTTTAGTTATGTTAGAGTTTTCTTTATATGTTTTGATGCTCTGATGTTGGGCACATATGTATTTATGTTTGTTAAATCTTCTTGATTAATTGACTTATGTACTAAACATTATTATCTTTTCTATTTTGTTTAAAAGTCTACTTTCTCTGATAACAAATTGCTTTTCCAGTGACATTTGGGTTGTTATTTGCTTGGAATATTTTTTTATTCTTTCACTTTCAAACTATTTGCATCTTTAGGTCTAAAGTGCATCTCTTACTAACAGCATATAGTTAGATTATGTTGGGGGTTTGTTATATTAGCCTTTATCCATCTGCCATTTTCTGAATTTTTATTGGTGTAACTAAGCCATACATTCAGTGGAATCATTGATAAGAAAAAAATTTACTTCTGTCGTTTTATATTTTTGGTTTTTGTGTCTTAGTTTTGTCTTTTTCCTTTGCTATTATCTGCTTTTATCTTCTATTTTCTTTTTCTTGTAGTTAATGTGAAAAGTAAAAGTAAATTTGGCTTTCCATTCAGCCAGCTAGCCAACTGACTAGAAAAGATCAATATTTGTTCCCATTCCAAAGAAAGGTGATCCAACAGAGTGCGGAAATTATTGAACAATATCATTAATATCACATGCAGGCAAGATTCTGCTGAAAATTATAAAAAAATGATTGGAGCAATATGTCAACAGAGAACTGCCAGATGTGCAGGCTGGATTTAGAAGAGGTTGTGGTACTAAGGATACTATATTATAGCTAATGTTAGATGGATCTTGGAAGAGAGCAGAGAATATCAGAGGAAAGTCTATCTGTGCTTCATTGACTATTCAAAGGCATTTGACTTTGTGGATCACAATAAACTGTGTTCAAACATTCTTCTAGGTCTTATAGCCCTGGTGTGTTTGTCCACATGCCGTACAGAGGTAACTGTGGTCGCTGTGAAGCTGAACACTGTGACACTGATGTGTCAAATATGTTAATAGTTACCCATGGCGGACAGTGTTTGGTTGCGCTCCCTGATTAAAACAAGCTTGGAAGCAGGAGTGGTATCCACTTCCATAATAGCATGCCTCTGGAAACCTTATGAAACTAGACAAAGGATGAAAGTCTCACAAGTTTTGAGAACTTTCGTTCATAGGGTCTCTGTGAGTCGCCTATGACTCAATAGCACTTAACAACAACAACAAGTTTAGTTTACTCTGCCTGTTTCTATGTCTGGGTTTGTTTCTGATGATGCTGTCATGTGTGTTAATTTTGAATTATGGTTTATTATTTCTGGTTCTTTGTCCTAATAACTCCTTTTAGCATTTCCTACAAAGTTTTCTAGGTTTTTATAGATCCCTTGATTTATTGCCCTAAGACGGTATGTCCATTTTTCACTTGACCAATTGGCAGCATCAGTGTGGAGGGTGAAGAGATTGAGATAGTTAGCAGTTTTAGTTTACTTGGTTCCACAGTCGACACTTTTGGTAACAGCAGCCAGGAAATCAGAAATTGCACTGGGAAAGCCAGCTGTGAGGAACCTCTCAAGAGTACTGAAGTGCAATGACTTCAGGATGGAGACTAAGATGCGCCTGATCCAGGCTCTAGTCTTCGCAGTTACGTGCTATGCATCAGAGAGTTGGACAGTGACTAGGGATGACAGAAAGAGAATTGATGCCTTTGAGCTGTGGTGCTGGAGAAGAGTGTTCAATATACCATGGACTGCTAAGTGAACAAACAGGTTTGTCCTGGAGAGGGTGAAGCTAGAATCCTCGTTGGAGTCAAGTATTCTGAAGCTTCATCTGACATACTTTGGGCATGTTCAAGGAGGAGCATGTTCATTGGAGAAGGACATCATGTTTGGGAGAGTGGAGGGACGGCGCAGAAGAGGAAGACCCTCGATGAGATGTATTGATTCTATGAGTGGAATGGTGGGAATGAGTGTGTTTGAGATGGCAAGGTTGGCACAGGATAGAACAGTGTTTAGGGCTCTTGTACATAAGGTCGCTATGAGTCACAAGCGACTCGATGGCACATAAAAACAACAACAACAATCTATACAGGATGTGTAATTTCAAATGCGCTATCCTCTTTTCATAGTTTTCTTCTTAAAAGAATCCCTTATTCCAAAGAAAAATCTATTGCTTGTGAAACATGTAGAATTCTTTTTTAGATATTTTCTTCGACAGATTGAGGATATTCTTTTGACTTTTATCATCCTGAAAATGAACTTTTGAAATTGAACAACTAATCACTCAGAATCAACACTGGTACAGATTATTGAGCTGGGTAGTAACAACAATCTCACCAAAGACAAAAGAAAAACAATTACTTTCAAAGTCAAGCAGATTCTAAGTAAGAGTCACCAAGTGTGTGACAGTGGAACTGCTATCTTTCAGAAATAATTCACTCACTCTTGCATTTGCGATGCCTCTAGGTGGTTCAAAATGTCCAACCTTTTGCTCAACAACCAAGCACTTAAGCTTTTGTGCCACTCAGAGAAATTATAAAAATAATGACACTGTAAGAACCGCCCGCATAGCGGTCAGCGCCAGACGGTCTTCGCAGAGTCGCCGTGGTTTCCTGCTTCCACAGTGCTTGAACGGAACCCAGCGCTCGCCCGTGTCTCCCCTCACTGGTCATCTCCAGCCAGTCCTCCTCCACCTCCTCACATCAGCACCCCCGGACGCCCCAAGGTCCTCGTCTCTGCTCCAGCACCGCCGCCGCCATGACCGCGTCCCCTTCGCAGGTGCGCCAGAACTACAACCAGGACTCGGAGGCCGCCATCAACCGCCAGATCAACCTGGAGCTCTACGCCTCCTGCGTCTACCTGTCCATGTCTTACTACTTCGACCGTGATGATGTGACTTTGAAGAATTTTGCCAAATATTTTCTCCACCAATCCCACGAGGAGAGGGAACACGCCGAGAAACTGATGAAACTGCAGAACCAGCGAGGCGGCCGCATTTTCCTTCAGGACATCAAGAAACCAGACCAGGATGACTGGAAAAGCAGCCTGCACGCAATGGAGTGTGCGCTACACTTGGAGAAAAGTGTGAATCAGTCCCTACTGGAACTGCATAAATTGGCTACTGACAAGAACGACCCTCATTTGTGTGACTTCATTGAGACACATTACCTGGATGAGCAGGTGAAATCCATCAAACAACTGGGTGACTACGTAACCAACTTGTGCAAGATGGGCACCCCGGATTCGGGCCTGGCCGAGTACCTCACCTCTTTGACAAGCACATCCTGGGAGACAGTGACGGCGAGAGCTGAATGAAGCTTTAGCCCAGCTACTCCACAGCCACAGGGGTGACTCCGTGGTCACTACCAGGCCACCTGCATGTCTTGTTTATTTTACCTTTTTGATAAGTTGTACCAAAATACCCACTTAAGTTCTTTCATTTGTACCATTCCTTCAGATAGTTCTTTGGTACCCAGCTGTTGTGTTGGAGATCTTGGTGGGCCAGAAGTCTAAGCCATCTTGGCTAAATTCTTTAATCACCACGGTGTCTGCTTCAGTCACATTTAATAAAATGAAACTTACACGAAAAAGAAAAAAATGACACTAATATTTTTTTTCCATAAGTGCACTTTATTGCACAGATCTGGGAGACAGCGAGTCACCTCCAAGACTGCCTCCCGACACTAATATTTTTTTAATCAAATATTTCTTAAGGATATTTCAAAAAATAGTTACCTTTGTGCTTGGAGTCATATTTTCCAAGAGACTTCTGAAGTAGCTTCAAAAGAATTAACACTTTCTAGCTGGTGTTTATTTATGTGTACATCTGTTAGAAATCTAACACTCTGTGTCCATAGTTGCATTGTGTGAAGATGTTTACCCCCTTTAAAAAAATGTTAGTTCTATTAATTTTTCTTTCTTAGCACTTGATATGTGCTGGCAGTGAGAATTTTGCTGCTCTTAACTGGGTTTTCCAAATTCACATCTGTTAATTTGACATGCAAATGAATCTTTGCAAGGGAATGCTTTGAAAATAAATGTTCTCAGTGGTGTAGAGAGGCAAATGTTACTGCAATTTCAGGGTCTTTCTCTTCTTATCAAGAAAACTATCAAGACTGGAGCAGAATCATGGATTTCTTGCTGGAGGCAGCTTAGTGGGTGTCAGCTCATGTGTTTTGTTTCATATCTTAGTTTGGTGTATGTGAGTGAGTGTGTGTTTAACATTTTGAAGCACCAAGCAAGGCAAATGAGTTTAATTCTGGTTCTTTTACTTTTTTAGATCGCTTAGGAGTTTCAAAAGTACACACTCCTCTGTGAATTCAAGTTTCTGCTCCTGATTGGACTGGAAAATTTGCACTGATTATGCTTCGTTCCAATGATCTTGTCTTTGAGGAGAGAAAAAGGGAATGAGAGTCTTGTTAGGTCTTTGCAGGCTGACAGGTGCTGGGTGAAGCAAGGTTCCTTGGACTTACTTTACATCAAAGACACGTTTTATTTCATCTTTTAATTCTTAAGTTTAAGATGTGTCAGCATTTTCCTATCTGAAGATCTCACACTTCACAGTAATTTGCTAAATCACCAGACACAGATTCAGGACTTCCTGCAGCTCTTCATAAGGGTGTCTGCTTCTTCCCTCTTGAATCAAAATAATAGTTCATGCTTCTAGTAGCAATCTCTTGCCCTGAGCACAGACTTGACATTGAGCAATGATGCCATGCCATCTTCTGTCCACATCAAAAGCAAGATAATCTGCAGGTTTCTTAGCCAAAATATCTAATGATTCCCATAAGTTTCAGCCTCAGTTGAGACCATTAAGGTTTTTACTTTACAATCAGATTGTATGAACTGCCAAGAGAGCTTCTTAAATGTACTCCAACATTGCAAACAACTAGAGAAAGCATGACTTTGCAAAGTGCCAATGCAGCAAATCTGAAGGTAGAAAGGTCTTCTTCCCCTTATGGAGAGTGTTTCTTATCTCTTTGATAGCCGCAGAAAAGAACAGAGTTCATCATTGAATCTCCTGGGAATTGATCAGTATCCTAAAGGCAAGCATTAATTCAGAATGACCCTGTTCTTTCAGTTGATCTAAGTCATTTACGTGATGTCAACTTCCACAGACTGAGAAAATTGTTGAAGAAGTACTAGAAGAAAACTTTCCAGGTATTATGAATAATGGGAAAGCCACATTCAGGAAGCACAGCAAACATCAAAAAGACTAGGCCTAAAAAAGAAAAACATCAAGGTGTACCATTGTCAACTTCCACAGAGTCATGGTCTCAAGAATGGACTCAATGAAAAGTGATGTAGGTGCCAGAATTATGAGGTGATGCACATTCCTAGATTGTGAGAACTCAGAGCCTCAGGAACGATTTTAAATGAGGCAAAGATTTTGAAGCTCTGCCTCACACACTTTGGGCACTTGGCCTTGAGGGATCAGTCCTTGGAGAAGGACATCATGTTTGGAAGGGTAGAGGGACAGCACAGAAGACGACCCTGGATGATATGGATTGACTGGGGCAATGGAATTAGTTGTGTCAGAATCAGTGAGACCGGGACAATGGAATTAGGTGTGTCAGAGTCAGTGCTTGATGGCACATAACAACAACAACAACAGTAAAATCTCTGCAGTGGGTGCTGTTTCTTCTCCTAATGAAGGATGCATCGTGTACCTCTTATTGAGCCACTGAGCATGTGAGAGCTATTAGGGAAAACGGAATTATAAGCAAGGGTATTCTAGGAAAAAGCACAGAAGGATAAAATGTAAGGAACAACTAAAGAAATGCAAGTATATGCGGCTTATATTGAAGAATGGGAGATAAGTGTAGAGAGGTCCATGGGACAGGTTTTGAAAGTCCTCGTATTTTAACCTGATTATAATGATCATGATGAACTTAATGAGAAATCTGAGCCTGAGAATAGTGTAATAAATATCATTCTCTTCTGACTGTGGACAAGAGAATGGAGTGAAGCAGACTTAAGGCAGTGCTCAACTGGGGCACAGCCTTGTATGAAGTGATGAGGCCAGAACTGAGGCAAAGGAAGAAGAATAAATATGAGAGAGATTTAAGAGTAAGAATACAAAACAAAAAGTAAGAATCAGCAGCAGGTTGATTAAATATGGAAGATGAAGGAAGAGGAAGAGTTGGTTTTGGTCTCGAATCATGGTGACTCCACATACAATGACACAAAATATTTCCTGGCCTTGCACCATTCTCATGACTGTTGTGGGCGCTGAATTCCATCAAATTGAGTAGAACCCATTGCAACCCTAGAACAACAGATCTGAACCCTGTCCTATCCTGTGGCATCCTTCCACTTCCTGAAACACTAGAGTCCATTCTGGCAGTCACTGTGTCCATCTATGTGGTTGAGAGTCTTCCTCTCCTTCACTGACCCTCTGCCTTTCCAAGCATGATGTTCTTCTTCAAGGAATAGCCTTTCCTAGCAACATGCTCCAAGTATGTGAGACAAAGCTTTATCATCTTTGCCTTCAGGGAGCATTGTGGGTATACTTTCTCCAAGACATATTTGTTTGTTCTTTTGGCCATCCATGGGATGTTCAGTGCTCTTTTCCAACACCACAGCTCAAAGACATCAATTTTTTTTCTGTCATCCTTATTAATTGTCCAGCTCTCAGATGCATAGCAAGTGATCAGAAAGACCATGGCCTGAATCACAAACACTTTATTCCTCAAACTGACATCATTGCCCCTCAATAATTTGGAAAAGACCCTGACTGCAGACTTTCCCAGTGCAATAAGTCACCTGATTTTCTGACTGCTGGTACCAACTGTATTGATTGTGGGTCCAAGTAAGATGAAGTTGACAATTTTAATTTTTTTCTCCATCTATAATGATGTTGCCTATTAGTCCAGTGGTAAGAATTTTTGTTTTCTTGATACTGAGGTGCATTCCATATTGAAACTATGTTCTTTGATCTTCTGCAGCAAGTGCTTAAAGTCCCCCTGGCTTCAGCAAGCAGGTTGTGTCATCTGTGTAACATAGGTTATAGATGAGCCTTCCGCTTATCTTGATGCCACATTTTTCTTCATACAACCCAACTTCTTGAATAATTTGCTCAGCATGCTGATTGAATAGGTATAGAGAAAGCATACACTCTGATACACTCCTTTCTTAATTTTAAACCATTTAGTGTTCCCTTGCTCTGTACACACAACAGCCTCTTGGTCTAGGTATAGATTTCACATGAGCACAATTAAGTAGTCTGGATTCCCATTCTTTTTCTTCCTTTTTTGTTTTAAATACGCTTTATTTTAAAAACATTCTTTGGTGAAAGTGGACTAAGGCTCATTTGGTGTCAGTCTCCCTTTCTTCTTCATCTTAGCCATAACTTGTAATGACCTACACAATTAAAAGCCTTTGCGTAGTCATTAAAGCACAAATACACATTTGTTTGGTCTTCTTTACTTTCAGCCAGGATCCAGCTGACATCAGCAGTGATATTTCTGGTGCCATGGCCTCTTCTAAATCTCACTTGAACTTCTGGCAATTCCCTATCTATGTACTTTTCCAGCTGTTTTTGAATGATCTTCAGCAGTATTTTGCTAGCATGTGATATCAGTGATGTTATTCAATAATTTCCGCATTTAGTCGGATCGCCCTTCTTGAGAATAGGAACAAATATAGACCTCTTCCAATCCATTGACCAGACAGCTGTCCTCCAAATTTCCCAACATAGACCAAGGTTGCATCTGTTAATTGAAACAAATCAGTTGGTATCCCATCAATTCCTGTAGCCTTATTTTTTGCCAATGCCTTCAATGCAGCTCTCACTTCCTCTTTCATTACCATTGGCTCCTGTTCATATGATACTTCCTGAAATTTTTCAGTGTCAATCAATTCTTTCTGGTACAGTGTCTCTGCATTCCCTCCATCTTTTTTTATGCTAACGTATTTTGGACATATTGCTAGGAGGTGCTATTCCTTGGAGAAGGACATGATGTTGGAAAGGGTGGAGGGTCGACGAAGGAGAGAAAGACCCTCAACCAGGTGGATTGACAAAGTGACTGCTGTAATGAGTGTGTAAGGAAGTGTGAGGATGGTGCAGGACAGGACTGGTTTCAGATCTTTTTTTCATAAGGTCGCTATGAGTCATACTCGACTTAATGGCAACTAACAACAATAGCAACATCATTCATTGTATATATAGGTTCAACACTGAGCTTAACATTCACCAATGATTACTTTCCTCTTCCCTGTATTTTTATACCTAGGTCAGATCTTAACCAATCATTTTTCTAAGATGACACGTATGACTACCCATTTTCATTTCTCTTAATTATAATTTTATTTATCCAAACACCAGGTACTTTCTTTCAGATTAAAATACTTTCTGTTATTATTTCAATTCACATCCTTTTCTCTCCTAGTACTTTCTTGTTCTTATACTGCATTGTTCCCCAGGGTTGAGAGAACTGCTTCAAGTATATTAGACACATTAATCAGGTCTAGTATATTCTGGCAGTTTGCACTAGAGCTTTTCAATGGTCAGAGGGTTACCAACCCTCATGTCTAGAGTTTTCTTTAACTGCTTATGCCAAATTTACTTCTGTGTATGCTCAGCTTTGGAAATGATCTGACTAATTTAAACTAGAAACAAAAATTATGCCGTAAGGGTTGATGAAGTTTGGAAAGTACTTGATAAATGACCCCTCTTACAAATACTTAAGTAACCAACATCCATTTAGGGATGTTCATATGTGCTGATCAAAGAATGGTTAGCAAGATCATTTATTATCTTCTGTGTATGCTTCAAATACTCTAATAGTTCATATCTTACCTAAGAAGTGATTCTTGAATTGTAGCCCATTAATAAATGAAACAGAACATGGACTTTCAAAATTTGTCTGAATTTTATAGGTTTTCTACTAATACCAAGAAACTCAGTTCAGTCTATATATGTTAAAAAGGAGAGCTCACACACATAAATTTGTCTTTGGAAATGGAGGGTTAGCAAAGGGGCCATTGCTCATTGGTAGTTTTTTTTTTCTGCTGGGTCGTTTGCAGTGAGTAATGGGATATTTCTTTACACCCAGTGCCTTGTGCTACTGCTTCTTATAGGGGAGAAAAGCTTCTAGCCCTGTAGACATAGGCTTCTCTCCCACTCTGAGAACTCCAGGCTAGTATTCTGTTCTGAAATACAGATAGTCCCCAGATTGTGCATGTGCAGGTTTAAAATCACTGAAAAGTCTTGGCATTTTTTCTTGCACTAAATAAAGGCTAAATAAGAAAATAAGCACCAGTTAATGTCCAACTTGCCTACAAATTTAATTGAGCAGCTCACATCAGAGACTGCCTGCTTTGGGGAGCTGAAGAACAAGAGAGACACAGCTTAATGCATCACTGCTTAATGGCCTTATTGATAGGTATGCATCACTTAGTGTAAGTAACACATACTTGTGACTACAGTTGTCATTCAGTCCTGTTCCCTCAAGGTGTTCATCTACAACCATAGCACATGAGCCTTAATCTCTTTACCTGGAGCAAATTTAGTGTGTAAATCAAATATAACAGGAAAATTAATCTGACACTAATTTAATGATGTCCATGTTTATCATTAGGCAAGATCTAACGACATTATACATCCATCATGCCACAAGTTTTGAGGTGTCTTAAAAAAAGGGAAAGCAGCTCTTTTCTATTGTTTATTGTTTCTCCCTGATGGTTTTGAAGGTCCCATACTCAGTCTCTGACAGTGCTGGGGCATAGATGAATTAGAGACAGGTGAGGCAGAGTCATGGCCCTAGGCATGGGCCCTCAGGCTTTGCCCAGCAGGCAGATGGCAGCCATGATGGGGGCTTTGGCCAGGGCTACCCCTGCCACCCTGGTGGATGGGGCAATGAGCAGGGTAGGGTCTGCTTTTCTGCCTCCCTTCTTGTTCCTCTCACTCTGCTCCTGTTCCTATCCTGTCAGACATCCCTGCCACCAGCCTCCTCTTCCAGCCTCTGCCAGCAATTCCCAGCAGCTACAGGGACAAGGGCAACCAGAAGTGGACTCTCCCATGAGTTAAATATGATTTTCGAACAATGTCCAACATATGTAACTTCCTATTCCACAGAACAGATCATGGACATGAGGCAGCCCATGCCTATAATTGTAACTGGCACTCAGTCTCATTCCCTCAAGATGTTCATTTACACCCACACTGCAATCCAGATCTCTTTAGCTGGAACAGGCTTAGTGTTTTAATCCAACATAAACATCAAAGTTAATCTGACACTAATTTTATTATATGCATAACTATTAGTGTGCTGCACATGGTAATTAGATTTAAGTGGTAAGCATTTCAGGTAAGTAACTTTAATTGGAATTACTTTCCATCCTTCAAGTCAGATATTCCTAAAGAGCACTGAATGAAGGGACAGATCAAGAAAAGGCATTTGTATACACAAACACACACAAATAGAAATGCACATTACCTTTCTACCATTGAGTAGATTCTGACTCAAAGTGATGCTCAGTCGTGTTTCCAAGGCTGTGAATCTTCACCAGAGGAGACTGCCTGTCTTTATCCCGTGGAGAGACTGGTGGATTTGAAATCACCAGCCTTTCAATTTACACATAACATACTGCTCCATATACATGTTGGATGGGAGGAAATAGCCAAGTCTCCTGATATTTTCTTTTTTCTTCAGTGTTCACCTTGAACTTGAATCTCAGATTCCCTGTTCTGGTTTTAAAAGAATGTGCTGTTCTCTCGCAAGTCAGAATATCCCTGAAGTGTAGCCCTCCCAGTACCTCCTCCACATAGTCAAGATAGGCAGAGATTGGTACTGGGAAGAGGAGACTAGGGAAAGAAAATGAGAGGCTCCTTCAACAATCGGGTTATGAGTATTCCTGATAGAAGAAAGAGTTCTCCCCCCTTTTTTTATTGTGATTTTAACAAAAGTTTATAGACAAGTCAGATTGTCATTCATTCATTGTTGAATGTTTTCCTCTCAACACCCCTCCAGTTCACTTTTAAAAACATATTCATTCATTGTTGCATAATTCCCTCCCTCCCCCCCTTTCCAAGTTCTCTTTGCTATGCACCTCTTATTATGGACTGTTGTCACACAAATAATGCCTAATCATGTATTCCTTTATAATTTTAAAAAATCCCTTTTTAATTTTAAAAAGGAATACATGATTAGGCATTATCTGGAGAAGAAAGATTTCTGATCATGCAAGTGCCCCTCTACTTTGGTTCTTATGTCTTTTTATGAGGTTATGCCAGAAATGCATGTCTTTGGGAAGCAGCGTAACGGTAGGTTCTTGCTGGTGAGGACTCATTGCTATTGTTGTCAGTTGCCTTTGTGTCACCTCTACCTCGCAGAAATGACAACATGTATAACAGAATCAAAGACTGCCACATCCTATCATCCTAAACCTTCTTCAAGACTGTTGATATGTTTGAGGTCACTGTCCCAATCCATTCCACTGAGGTCTCCATGCCATCACCATCCCTCCACTTTTCCAACTACACACACACACACACACAGAGCAATTGGTCCTTCTAGATTATACATCTAGAGTAAGTGAGCTGAAGACGTGCCCTGTTCACTGCTAAAGAGTATTGTATTTCTTCTAAAATTAGTTAATCCTTCTGACTGCCCAAATTGCAATACTCCAATGGATGTGTGCCCTAACACTGGCGAGAAGAAGATAAAGAGGCATTAATCAAAACTGTAAAAATAGATATTATTGTTGTTAGATGCCATTGAGTCACTTACGACGTATAGTGACCCTATGTACAATGGCCCTGAAGCCTGCTCTATCCTGTGCCAACTTCACTTTCTCTGACACACCTACCCTCATTACTCCAGTCGCTGAATCAGTTCGTCTCGTTAGTGATCTTCCTCACTTTCTCTGTCCCTTCACTTCTCCAAGCATGTTACCCCTCTCCAAGGACTAGTCTCTCCTTGCAATATGCCCAAAGTATATCAGATGGTCAGATGAAGCCTCAGAATATTAGCCTCCAGGGAGCAGCATGAGTTAGAGTTTTTATAAAAGTTAAGTGCAGAACAAGAGGCCGTCCCAGGATGCAAGAGGAAGCAGAATGGGGAAGGATAAAGGTTAATAGAGTTAGATTGTCAGAGACCACTTGGTTGAAGGACTTAAGAAGCTGCAGAGTTTGAGAAGGCACAAAAAAATAATGGAAAGTGACTAAGAGCCTGAGAGAGGGCTCTGCCTTCAGTTTTCGTGACCCCTAAGAATTGCTGATATGGCCCACACACTGGGCTTGCCTGAAATGCTGTGGCCAGGGCCCAGGTGCTGTATCCAGTTCAGTCATGTTGAATGAAGCAAGACTGGAATGGATCCAAATTTGTAAAGTGTGAGTGTACTGGGATGATAACCAGAAAGGAAGAAATTCCTGTTGATGCCCTATTAGAAACCTAATCTCCCTCTTTAGAAAGAAAACCAGCATGCACACAGCATAGCATCCAAAGCTCTGGACTCACAGAGTTGGAAACAAAGGTGCTTTACTCAGAGGTGACAGACTGTGCTCCTTTGAATGTGTGTCACTATCCACAGTCTGGGAACCATCTAATTCCCCACATAAGGTGCCTGAACGGGCTCCCAGCGCCTCGTCTGATCTCCCATTCCAGGACTTCAACCCCTAGCTTCTCTCATTCCAGTTATTGTTCCACTTCACACAGCTTTAACAATTCAAGTCTGTTCTGATTTTGCTGCATCCCTCCTGGCTGAACTGATTTGCACTGGTCTTAAACCTCTCCTTTAGCTTTTATGATTTAATTGGTCTGTGGAGCAGCCTGTACATGGAGAGCATCTAAAAGCTTTGAGGTGATCCTAATACTCAGCCGAGACTGAAGTGATGCCAGATCAGGTCAGGATTAGGCCTCTAAGCACCAGCTCTCTCACTGAAGGGCCGCCTACCACCCAGCAGGGACCTCAGAGAAACAACTCCTGAAGTAGTAGGATAGTGCTCCTGTGAGTCAAGTGAGGTACCAAAGCCAACAGCTAAATAAATAAATAGGGAAACCTGAGGATGCTTGAATAAAGGACTTCCCCCTCTCCACCTGGGAAAGGGCTAGGAGAGTCAGACGGGTGTTAATATCTTCTCATATGGACAGAAATGGTTCAAGCCTAATGTTCCTCTTGAATTGACTCTAATTCCGGGAGAATGAATGAATGTTAACCAAATCCCATCCTATTGTGCTTATCCCTTCCTCCTAATATTAGAAGCTTTGTGGAAAGTCACTGTTCTTGGTGCACTGTGAAGCATTTGAGGTGCAGTTACCTTGTCGGCTGTAGATGTGCTCCTGGGTTCTGTACTTACAAAAGGAACATATTGTATCTTCCAGGTTTGATAGCGTTGACCCCCATCAAATGCTGGACACCAAGCATGTTGAGATCCAGCAGATGGAATCCACTATGGCCTCACTCTCTGAGTCAGCTGGCTTGTTCGAAGTCAATGTTCCCGACTACAAGCAGCTGAGGCAGTGCAGGAAGGAGGCCTGTCAGCTCAAGGAGCTCTGGGACACAATCGGGATGGTGACCTCCAGCATCCATGCCTGGGAAACCACCAAGTGGAGGGACATCAATGTGGAGGCCATGGAGCTTGAGTGCAAACGGTTTGCCCGGCACATCCGGAACCTCGACAAGGAGGTCAGGGCCTGGGACGCATTCACAGGCCTGGAAAGCACCGTGTTGAACACCCTGACATCCCTGAGAGCAGTGGCTGAGCTGCAGAATCCGGCCATCCGGGAGCGGCACTGGAGGCAGCTGATGCAGGCCACAGGCGTGAGCTTCACCATGGATGAGGACACCACCCTGGCTCACCTCCTGCAGCTCCAGCTACACCACTTTGAAGATGAGGTCCGGGGCATTGTGGACAGAGCTGTGAAGGAGATGGGCATGGAGAAGACCTTGAAGGAACTGCAGACCACGTGGGCTGGCATGGAATTCCAGTATGAGGCCCACCCGCGGACCTGTATTCCCCTGTGGAGGTCTGATGAGGACCTCATTGAGATTCTGGAGGACAACCAGGTCCAGCTGCAGAACCTGATGATGTCCAAGTACATTGCTTTCTTCCTGGAGGAAGTGTCAGGCTGGCAAAAGAAGCTCTCCACAGCTGACGCCGTCATCTCCATCTGGTTTGAGGTGCAGCGCACGTGGTCTCACCTAGAGAGTATATTCATTGGCTCTGAAGATATCCGGGCTCAGCTACCACAGGTACCTGCTGAAAACATCTTGCTGTCTACATTCTCTTACCCAAGTCAAGGGAAGATCACTCACTTTCTGTATTTTCTAGACTTTTTCTTCTTTTCTTTCTTGACTTGACTCATGTGCATTCCCAGCAAACACCAATATTACTGGCCACCAAAGGTTAGTTAGTCCAAGAAAGGGCAGTGAAATGCACACCAGTAAGTTTGTCCCAACATGCTTAGGTAAAGGGAAGAAAAGCTTTGCTGGCTAGTATGTATTTGAAAAATATTTTATTATGCTTTTGGAAGAAATTTATGTAGCAAATTAAGGTCTGATTTAACAATTTCTATACATATTATTAAATTACATTTGCCACAGTTTTCTCAATGTGTCAGCATTCTTTTTAAAAAGTTTATTTATATCATCATTCACTTTTATACACTCCCTCATATACATTGTTTTATTCATGTACATTTTGCTTCATACAGTGATTTCTGAACCTTGTGTTTCCTATAATGAATTACTGTTGATGTATTCCTTTTATCTCCCCATCCCCTCAAGTCCTTCCTCACTCTCTGTACTTGGACTATTTCTTAGCTCCCTTGATCCTGCACCAATCTCTGCTGTCCTGGTGATTTTCTCTTCCTTCTTTGACACCCTCTCTCCTCTTACCCTTTTAAACAGTTACGTAGAAATTGTTTCTATTTATTATATTATAAAATATGTTTCTATTTGTTAATTGCAGTACTGAGTTATCTTTATCTCAATTCTTCCCAGGGTGACCCTCTGTTGTCTTGGACCTTGTAGTGTTGTGTACTCATTACGTTTCTGTTCTTCCTGTCTCCCTGACCCCTCAGTTACTCTCCTGCTGTCACAGCAGCGATCTTATGCAATATATACCCTTTTGTGACTGTGTTATTTCACTCAATGTAAGCCCTCTAGACGCTCCCATGTTGTGCCGTACTTTACGAATACTTGCCGATTCTTTAATGCTGCACAGTATCTCACTATGTGAATAGGTCACAATTCTTCTATCTATTCGTTTTCTGATGGGCATTCAGGTTATTTCCATTTTCTTGTCATTGTGAATAATGCTGTGAATATAGATGTATATACCTCTGTTTGCATCTCAGCTCTGATTTCCTTGGGGTATGTTTCCAGCAATGGAATAGTTGAGTCATATGGGATTTCTGTGTTCAGCTTTTTTTTGTGTGTGTGTGTGTGTTCAGCCTTTTGATGAAGCAGCACATGTGTCAACATTCTTCCTTCCATTCTGATTATTCTTTTTTCATTAATCTAGCTTCCTTGTTTCTCCTTATCTTTGCTCTAGGGTTAATGTTAAGTCTCAGGTAGATTATTGTTTAGTGTAACATGGTACTCCTGGTCGTCATTGTCTTGTGAGCTGTTCAGGCTTTTGGCTAAGAGGTGACCTCCATGAGTAATTTGAGCTCCAGGTTTAAAGAGTGTCTTGGGCTGATAATTTTATGGGGTCTGTTAATAGCTACCATTCGAGGAGGTCTGGGCTTGTTGATTTTTTTTTTTAAGGAATTTGAGGTTTTTTGTCCTTTTTGCCTCTCCTGTCTGAGACCATCTACTACAGTGATGCTGATTGGGAGAGTTGGTAGTGATAGGAGTAGGAGGTTACCATCTAATCCTAGTCTCAAGGTAGTGGAGGCTGTGTTTTGTGTAAACTGATTTACAGCCTAGTTTCTTCTTTGAGTCTTAGTGTCCTTCTTCCTCTTTTGTTCCAGACATGTATAATCATATCTTAGAGGTCCTCTTGCAAACTTTTAAGACCCCAGGCTCTGCTCACCAAACTAGAATGCATAGCATTGTATGTTTGACCCATGATAAAGTGGTGGATTCGGTCGCCCTCCCAAAAACTGGAAAACTGTATTTCCTCCTCCTCTTAAATGTGTACACAACAAGGAAGATGGAAAATATTAGCTACTGCAGTTTTAGATGAACTGTTCTGGAAGTGCTATGCTCTGCAGATGATTAACTTGCAGGTATTGATTGAAAGTTAGCATTGTTTCCAGGCAAATTCAAGTTTTGCTCAGGAACTTATTTCTAACATTCCTTTCACAATATGTTCAATATCAGTTTACAGCTAAAACTAAAGTATTAATTTCTCTAGAATATTCATTCCTCTAATTATTACCTCCAGGTAATTGGTTATCCCTTTAGTTTGTCTTAAATTGATGCCCCATCGATTTTCTCATCTCCCAGTGAACTTTAGTTCACTTATTCACTCATTTCATTTCTTTTGCGTATTTCCTCTATACCCCTTCAGTACAGAAAGCTCTTTGCTTATGAATGTGTTTCATTCCAAAATGTCACCTGTTGTGGAGATGTAGTTTAAAACTTTAAGTATCTCACATATCAAAACATTTTACTTTATTATATTGTATACGCTCATCACAAAACCATACTTTTTTTGTTGTTGTTATGTGCTATCAAGCTCCTTGCAACTCATAATGACCCTATGTACCACAGCACTGAACCCTGCTCTCTCTTAGGCCAATTTCATTGTCTCCAACACGCCTACCCCTATTATCTCAGTCTCTGAATCAATCCATTTCATCCAGAATCTGTCCCTCCACCCTCCCAAGTATGATGGGACTGAGGACTGATCCCTCCTTGCAGCATGCCCAAAGTTTGTGAGATCGACCTTCAGAATCCTTGCTTTCAAAGAGCAGCTTTGTTTCACCTTCTCCAGGACTGAGCCTGTTTGTTCTATTAGCAGTACGTGTTATGTTCAATATTCTTCTTCAGCACCACTACTCAAAGGCATCAAATCTTCTGTCATCCTTAGTCATTGTCCAGCTCTCAGATCTATAGCAAGTAACTGCAAAGATTATGGCTTTGATCAGGCACACCTTAGTTTCTAGACTGACATTGTTGCTCTTCACAACTCCAGAGAGGTTTCTGATAGCAGATTTTCCCAATGTAATTCATCTTTTGATTTCTTGGATGCTTGTACCAAGAGAGTTGATTGTGGAAATAAGCAGACTGAAATTGTTAATAATCTCAATCTCAGTCTCTGTCATGATGCTGCCTGTTGGTCTAGTGGTGAGAATATTTGTTTTCTTGATCTTGAACTTCAACATATATTGAAGGCTACAGTCTTTGATCAAATTCTGCAGCAAATGCCTCAGGTCTTCCTCAATTTCAGCAAGCAAGGTTGTGTTATCTGCATAACACAGATTGTTGGTGAGTCTTCCTCCAAACCTGATGGCCACATTCTTCCTCATACAGTCCAGCCTGCTGAATGATCTGTTTTGCATATTGAAAAGATATGGAGATAAAATACATCTTTGGTGTGCACCTTTCCTGATCTTGAACCATGCAGTGTTTCCTTGCTCTGTTCTGACGATTGCCCCCTGGTCCAAGTATAGATTTCACATTAGCACGATCAAGTGTTCTGGGATTCCCAAATCTTTTCAATGTTAGCCATGAATTGTTGTGATCCACACTGTCAAATGCCTTTGCATAGTCAATAAAACACAGCTAGACATTCCCTCTAGTACTCTCTGCTTTCAGCTAAGATCCATCTAACATTGTCTATAATGTCTCTAGTGCCATGGTCTCTTCAAAATCCAGCTTGTGCATCTGGAAGTTCTCTGCTGATTTTGTTCCATTTGGTTTTGGATAATCTTCAGCAGGATCTTATTTGCATCTGATATTAATACTATTTGATAATTTCCATACTCTGTCAGATCATCTTTTACTAGTATATAAATTAAAGATTATACAAGGTCAAAGGCCAGAAGACAATGACAAGTCATTGTAAGTAAGCCAAATTGAATAGTTAAGTTTTCTTTCCCTTAATTGCTAGTGATTGAAAAAGAAGAGCATGTTTAATTAGAAGAAAGTGAAGTTACAGATAGAGACCTTTACAGAAGTGGTATGAAGGAGACTTTTGAGAATTGTACATTAAATATAATAAATAATTGTTATTAGCATCTAATCAGTGCTATAGCTTTGTATGTAAGCATATTTTTGTACTGACAGTATGGTAATAGAAATACATTTGGAACACAAAATCAGACAGCATCAACTATTCTAATAGTGTACTCATTCATTATGACTGTTTTCCAACTTTTCTTCATGTGTGTACATATTTTTACATGATTGCCTTTGGAGCGTAATTGCAATTTTCTATTCAGCTCTGCATTTGAGTGTTTGCATCAGATATTTCCTATACTTCTAGACAACTTTCCATTTTAGTTGGAGCAGAACACTGTGTTGAGATATTATAACTGAGGTTGCTGGCATTTAGTACTTGTAAAGACATTATAATATGAGACTGCTGTCTTGTTCTTTAATGGTCACAGTGAGAGGTAGTGCATGTCAGGGAGAGGGGCAAACTGGAGCTTGGATTGCTCTGGGCTTGAATCCTGACTCTTCCACTTGCCTCTCTGGGTCCTTGAAGAATTCAGTTAACCTCTGGGTGCCTTGACTTCTTCATAAATAAACTAGGGTTAATATCAGTACCTACTTCTGGGACTCAATTTTATATAT
>NW_006399983.1:4005230-4019194 GCF_000299155.1 Elephantulus edwardii
ATATTCTGTAATAATAATGCCATAAGCTCTTCCTAGGTGCCAGGTTCTCAGCTAAAGCACTCTACATATTAATTCTCTCACTTAATCAAAACATTAACACTGTGAATGTGTGCGTGTTTAGGGGAAATGGTGACTTCTAATAAATTTTGGCCTCATAGTAGCACGTTTCCTAAGGAAAAATTTGTTTTGGTCACATTCATGTAAACCTGAAGAAACGTGATCTCTGTTGTCTGCTTAGGAATTGTTGTTTTATGCCAGTGTTCCTCAAAGTGTGATTGGGGGGACACCTGGGCTCCCCTGAAACCTTTTCTGGTGACCCATAAATCAAAGTAACTTTAATGTTTCTAAATGTTATTTGATCTTTCATTTCCATTCTTCCATGAGTTTACAGTGGAGTTTTCCAAAGGATACAAAAGAGATGGGCAAGTATGATAAATGAGATATAAAAGCAGATATGAGAATCTGTTGTCCTCTGTCAAGTTTGACTTTAAAGAGATTTACAGAAAAAAAAATACCGGTGAAAGTAAAAATGCCATGTTTCTTACCGAATTATTTTCTTTTTGAAAATAGTTATTTTATTAACAATCATCATATATGTCAGACACAATGGATTTACTATTGTTGTTTAGTGCCGTCAAGTCATAGGCTACTCATAGCGACCCTATGAACGAAAGTCCTCAACACTTGCGTGACTTTCATCCTTTTTCCAGGTTCATAGGGTTTCCTGAGGCAAGCTATTACAGAAGTGGATGCCACTCCTGCTTCCAAGCTTATTTTAATTGAGGAGCTCCACCAAACACTGTCTACTATGGGTAACCATTATCACATTTGACACATCAGTGTCACAGTGTTCAGCTTCACAGCAACCACAAGTTACCTCTGTACAGCAAGTGGACACACCAGGGCTATACGAGCTAGGAGAATGTTTGACCAAAACCAAATAAACTAACAAATAAATACATTACTTTTTTTTTTAAATTCTCAGTTTTAACTTCTGATAGAAATAAAAATAGCTATGTTGAAGTTCTCTACAATTTTTAAAGTGTAAAAGGAGTTCAGAAGCCAAGTTTGAGAAATGAAATTTCTGGCTGAGGGTCTTTTCTTCTCCAAGGCTAATAATCTCTCTGTGGAGCAACCAAGAGTAGGTTGCTATTTCTGACTAGAATTCACTGGCTATCTCATGGGAGTTTCTTGCAATTGAAGGGGTGGCATTTAATAACTCTTTTTCATAATTTTATTTGTAGGATTCTAAAAGGTTTGAAGGCATTGACGTTGATTTTAAAGAATTGGCTTATGAAGCTCAGAAAACTCCAAATGTTGTGGAAGCAACCAACAAATCAGGCCTTTATGAAAAACTAGAAGATATTCAGAGCAGGTGACAGTTAACTTACTGGCCTTTTTATACTAGGGGGAACAAGAGTTCATTTTTATCCTTTGTCTTTATATAACTCCTTGAATAAGGGAGTAAGTATGGGTATCTGTGTGCGTTCACTGTGTGTTTGAGTATAAAAGGCATATGAAATATGCCTTAAGTAGGACATACATATATTCCACATATTTTGGGGTATATACGGCATATGGGATAAAAGATAGTTTAAAAAAACAGATACAAATATACGTCACTGCCAGAAATTTAAGATGGATTCAGAAAAGGACATGGAATGAGGGGTATTGTTACTCATATAATATTAGTCTTGGCTGAAAGCAGAGAATACCAGAAAGATATTTGCCTGTGTTGTATTAATTACGTAAAAACATTTGACAGTATGGATCATGACACAGTATGAGGAACTTTGTGAAGCACAGGAATCGCAGAATGCCTAATTATGCTCATGCAGAACCTGTGTATATACCAAGAGTTAGTCACTGAAAAGAGCAAAGTAGTGCAGCAGGTTAACTTCAGAAAAAATGTGTGTCAGGATGGTAGCCTTTCACCATACTTAATCAACCTGTCTGCTGAGCAAATGCTTGGAAAAGCTGGGACCTTAAGAAGAGAACATGGCATCTGATTTGGAAGAAGGCTCATCAGCAACCTCCTGTATACAGAAGGCATAGTTTTGCTTGCGGAAACAAAGAGGTCTTGAGACACTTAATGATGAAGATCAACAGTTACAACCTTCATTATAAATTACACCTCAATATAAAGAAAATTAAAATCCACAAAACTGAGCCCATAGGCAACATGATGATGAATATTAAAAAAATCTTGATGTTAAGGATTTCATTTTCTTTAAATCCATAATCAACACCCATGAAAGCTGCAGCCAAGATGTATTGCACTGGGATAAATCTCCTTCAAAAGACCTCTTTAAAGAAGCCGCCTTGAGGGCTAAAGTGTGCCAAGCCATAGTATTTTCAATTATTTCATCTGCATATTGGAAGTTTGACTGTGAATATGGAAGTCTGAGGAATAAATTCTGCTTTTGAATTATAACACTGGTGAAGAATAGGAAATGTAACATGAGCTGTCAGAACAAACAAATCTGTGTTCGAAGAAGTACAGCCAAAATGCTCCTTGGAATTAAGGATTTTGAGACTTCCTCTCGAGTACTTTGGACATATTAGCAGGAGGCACCTGTCCCTGGAGAAAGATTTTGTGCTTAGTAAAGTAGAGTCAGTGAAAAAGAGAAAGATGCTCAAGGAGAAATATTGACACATTGGCCGAAGCAACTGTGATGATGACTCAGGACCAGAAGGTGTTTTGTTCTGTTGTGCTGAAGGTTACTTTGAGTCGGAACCAATTCAGTGACACCTAACAATGTCAACATTCAAGGTGTATAAACACCTTCATGTATATGAATGCCAGGGGGTCGTGAAAAGGCAAGAACTCAGCTACTAAAGGTTGGCAATCCTAGTCTATTCAGAGTCACCTGGCAAGAAAGACCACTTCCAATCACAGCCATTGAAAACCCCAGAGAATACAACTCTGTGATATAAAGGGAGTTGCCATGAGTCAGAATTGTCATGGGGGCAGCAGGTAACTGGTGTGTTGGTGCACAGGCTTCAGTGTGCATGCCTGCACACGTCCCCAAGGGCTCCTTGGGCTGATTTCTGCACATGATCTGTATACTGCCTGTATCTGCATTTGGGCATTGCATATGTCCCTATGGGTGACGGCATACTGAGGACACCCTGTGCTCTATGCCCGTAGGCTGTGCCTGTGTGAGAAGGCCCTGGCAGAGTACCTAGACACCAAGAGGCTTGCCTTCCCTCGGTTTTATTTTCTGTCCTCTTCAGATCTGTTAGACATCCTTTCCAATGGTACGGCTCCACTGCAGGTAAGATGGGAAAGTGCTGGCAGAAAGTTACAGAAGGCCTGAAGAGCTCTCGGTGGGAGGGATTCTCAAGTTCACCTTTATGGCTTCCTTTTCTGGCAATATGTGTGTTTTATGCCTGTGTTGCCATTCCAGACCTCAGTCATTTCTTTGTCCCCACTGTTACTGTTGCCCAGGACACCCTCCAGCCTACTCAAGGGTGTTATGACTAAGGTAGATTTGGATAAACTTTCAGGATGCCTGGGGGAGAGGAGCGGCCTAAGCTTTTGCAAGGAACACAGTTGGCTCTGTCTAGCTTCCCTTTTAATACTACTGCCTAGGACTCCAGCATAGTGAGAGAAGCCCAGCCACGTGTCATGTGAAGGGGAAGCTTTGAGGATAGCAAAGATGGACGAGGCAGAGCCCTCGCAAGGAGTATAATCCGATAGGCATCTGGAAACCTCGTCTGTAGTGTGTTGTACTGCTCACTCAAGAAATACAAAGCACTGCCTGGCCTCCTAACCCTTCTAGCAGTCCCAGTGGGAGAGTGGTTAAGTGCTTAGTCACTAACCAAAGGGTCTGTGGTTCAAACTCACTTCCAGCTCTATAGAAGAAAGTCTGCTTACATAAAGATTTACAGCCTTGGAAACACTGCAGGGACAGTTGTGCTCAGTCCCATAGGATCCCTGTGAGTTGGAATTCACTCAGTGGTGATGCATTTCGCATCCCCACACACACTCCTCCCACATCCAGCATTTCTTCTTGGATTGGCCCTTGATTTGGTCCACCACATCAAAGAGGTTCTGATAACTGGGGTCAATTGTTTTCACGGACCACCAACAATGCTCTTCTTCATTTTCTAAAATGCATTCTTGGTTTGCCAGTCTAGCCCCTGCTGGATTGTACAGCACTGTGCAAGATTGTCATTTGATAGGCACCTAAGAAGTACTAATAAAGACCCCTCTAGACATTGTCCCCAGTTCTCTTGCATACCTACCTTCATAGGTTCAACGCCACCTTTCCAAACTCTTTGACAACATGGCCAAGATGGAGTTTCAATTAGATGACAGTAAGGAACCAACCAAGATAAGCCTTGGCATGTACAGCAAAGAAGAGGAGTACGTGGCCTTCAGTGAGCCTTGTGACTGCAGCGGGCAGGTAACAAAGCCCTTTAGCCCGCCCTCCTTACACCATCATCTCTCAAAGTGTCTCTGTTAAGAATCACCATGAACCTTGGGGATGGTCCTCCTCACCATAGGTCAGAACTGCTCTTCCTGCCCTGACCTTTGCATTTACTTGACCTGAAGCAGCTTCGAAGCAAACTCTAGTGATGTGGGCTGTCTTGCATGTTTTCCTGTCCCTGGGAAGGACACATGTCAGCATTCCTATCTCTTCCCAAAGCACAGATCTGTGCAGAAAGGAATAAAATGCATATGCACAACTACTCCAGTCAACAAGGAGAGGGTTTGGAAATTATTAACAGGACCAGGAGACTTTAACATGACAGCCCTTCAAGCACACCATGGGGGATTTTGGAACATTGACAGGTTCCTTGGGAGAAAATGTCCTTTGAAATTACCTGCTTTCTGAGATATTCCCTCTGTGTACAAATATACCTCAGAGTCAACTATATCCTCCTCCCAGCCTTTTCCTTAGAAAACCAGCTATCACATTGTTTTAAGTTCTAACACCTACAAATCTCTCATGATAAGGTAACACAGATCCCGGGAATATTCTTTCCCCATAACTCTTTCCCATCTCCACTGAGTAAAAGTCTTCTCATGCTCATTGACCTAAATGATCCCTCTAAGCATGGTCCCCTAGGATTCTCATCTAAGAGTCTCTTTAACACCTGGAGAAAAGACTTTTACAGGATTCCATCTTAATCCACATGTATTTTGCAAAGTAATTCTAGTGTCAGAAAATAATCAGAAGTTCCATTATATGACATTGATCCTGGGACATAATTTGGGATGTATTCTTTTCTGTAAAGCAATTAAGCCTGCTTCTAGGAGAGGCTGTTCCTTGGAGAAGGACATCACACTTGGGAAGGTGGAGGGACAGTGAGGAAAGGAAGACCCTCAGCAAGATGGGTTTACACAGGGACTGAAGCAATGGTCTTTGGCGTGTCAGAGATTGTGGGGATGGCACGGGATAGGATAGTGTCTAGATAGATTGTCTATAGGGTTGCTAAGAGTCAACTTGATGACACCTAACAACAACAACAACAACCCTATGGTCAGAATGAACAAGAAGGTCATGTGAATCCACAGACTTATTTACAAATAGCAACTCAAATTCAGATTTCCTGTAAGAGCTCTGCGTAGCAGTCTCCCTCCCACCCTACTACTCTGTCCTCTGTTTTCCAAGTGGACACATCAATCTATTGTAATTAAAAGTAGTTATCACATATTACCATCCTCAATTATACAAACAATATGTCTTGCTGTGTCTTGTAGAGCCATGGTTTGAGTTCATTCTCTTCACTCTTTCAGATTGAGGGGAGGGTGTAAGTGGAAAGAGCCTTATTGATCAAATCTTCTCAGGTGCCAGTGTCTAACCCAGATTCTTCTTTTAGGTGGAGATATGGCTGAACCATGTGCTCACTCACATGAAGGCCACTGTGAGGCATGAAATGACAGAAGGTGTAATGGCCTATGAAGAAAAACCGAGGGAGCAGTGGCTCTTCGACTATCCAGCACAGGTAAAAGGAAAGGAAATAAAAGGAAAATTCATAAGTGGCAATTATAGAAACTAAAAAGAAGCTTAGTAGAACATAAGAGTAAAAATGCCAAATGCTACTAATAGGTCAAGCAAAATAGAGAGGCTGAAGAATGGCCATGGAAAGGGAGTTGGTAGATCAATAGGAAAGGGATCACAGTGCAGGGAGCTGGATGAAATGAAGGTGGGAAAATACTGATAATGAGTGTAGACATAACAGTTTCAAGGCTGTGAGGAACAGAAGAGAAATAGGCCAGCACAAAAGAGGGAAAGGACTGTTTTTTAACAGCAGAGTTGAACTATTCCATCAAGCCACTTTAAACAAGGCCACCAATGTACTCTTTGTGACATGCAATGCATATAAAGTCAAAGATAAAAAGGAATCAATTAGGGAATGATATTTTTTTACACCATCATTCCCTATTTCACAAAAGAAATAATTCCTATCAAGATTCCCTGTTATCTTTATCAAAACTTTAAGGTTATGAAAATTTGTTAACTCTTAGAATTGCAACAGCACATAACAACACTATTACAACATCTATCAACTACACCAGCATCATACAAACCAAATAAGATATTAATGTCGTTACTTATTACTAATATATACATATCAATTTCCACCATAATTGCTCAGTTAGGAGGTTTCCTGTAGCAAGATCTCTAGAAAAACAGAAGAACTATTTATCATATTTATTTATATTTATTTCCGTTTATCTCATCTCTGAAAAATGCAAACCACATTGACCACATTGAAGTTTGGTGTTGTTGCCTTTAGCTTCAGGGATAGACATATTAAAGTTATTGCTTTTTAGAAAGGAAGCTGTGCTATGATATTGTGGACAGGAAAATATATACCACAGATGGTCAGCACTAACTCAATGAGCATGGACCACACGTGGTGCCCGAGGAGCAGAGCAAAGACTATTGAGATGCTTGGTAAATAACTCCGTCAGTTATCCTCCCAAGCACAGGAAAGATACAGCCTCTGGGAAATAAAAACCTAATGATCAGTGCAGATGCTTCTAGAATCTGCTTGTTCTCAATCAAATTATATCTTTTCCAACAGCAGAAACTACTTTCCCCACTTGTGCTGTAACAGCTTCACATTCCCAGAGATTTAAAGTTCTTAGTTCATTTAGTAGATGCTGGGGGGAGAGAGAGGGCAGAGAGTTGCATCATCCTTGAGATCACATCCTGGGTTATTTCTGAGACGTAAGTAGACTGCCTGGAAACAGGTCAGGTAACAGTTACTTACCCAGTAATTCTTGATGCCATAGGTGGCCTTGACTTGTACACAGATCTGGTGGACAACAGAGGTGGGCATTGCATTTGCCAGGTTGGAGGAAGGCTATGAGAATGCCATGAAGGACTACTACAAGAAACAAGTGGCCCAGCTCAAAACCCTCATCACGATGCTGATTGGCCAGCTCTCCAAGGGGGACCGGCAGAAGATTATGACCATATGCACCATTGATGTACATGCCCGTGACGTGGTGGCCAAGATGATTGCTCAGAAGGTGGGTTCCAGGCACTCAGGGGTGTCCTCCTTGGTGAGCAACTACATTGGACATATGGAGTTAAGGAGAAACTGACATACAGGCAAAACGTGTGTTCCAGAGTCTGCATGGCATGAGCCAGAGAACTTAGGAAGGATTCTTTTTATAGACTGCGATTTTAGTGAAAGTTTGCAGAAATGATGGGTTTTCATTCATTCATTGATACGCATTTTCCTCTCTTCCTGTTGCCCAGATCACTTTGTAATACATGTCTTGTTCCAGATTGTTAATTTTCCTATATATATAATGCATGCCTAATCATCCATTCCTTTCAAGTAGTTCTTCCTTTCACCTATCCCAATGTGATGTTCATTATCAATTCATTCTTTTCCTGCTCTCCCTTCCTCCATATCCATCCTGAATCTCTGTATGCAGATGATATAATAGTGTACTTAGAAAAAGATTCAGTATGTTTTAAAACTGTTGGACATAAACAACCATTCAGAAAAGTACAGGATATATAAGATTGACATGCAAAAATCAGTTGAATTTCTCTACAATAGCAAAGAGAATACAGAAAAAAGAAGAAAAGTACTCTCAACTACAGTATCTAATCATAGGATTAAATGGTTATAAAAGTTGAGGGGAATCTTTTGGTGGCTGCTCCCACTTTTTTTTGGGGTGGTTTGTTTTTTTAAAAAATTTTATTTTATACACGTTTACATACAAACCACAATGGAATGGATTGAGAATTTATGGTAAATTCACACAATGGAATACTATGCAGCACACAGGAGCAATGATTTTATAAATTACAATCTAAATTATCGAACAATATTGATACCACATGCAAGCAAGATTCTGCTGAAGATTATCCAAAAACGACGGAAACAGCACATCAACAGAGAACGGCCAGAAGTGCAGACTGAGTTTAGAAGGGTTTGTGCTTCTAGGGATATTGTAGCTAATGTTAGATGGATCTTAGCTGAAAGCAGGGAATACCAGAGGAATGTCTTTGTTTCATTGATTATGCAAAGGCGTTTGACTGTGTGGATCACAACCAACTGTGGCTGACTCAGAACACTTGATCGTGCTAATGCAAAAATCTATACTTGGACCAGGAGGCAGTTGTCAGAATAGAGCAAGGAAACACTGCGTGGTTCAAAATTGAGAAGAGTGTATGCCAGGGATGTGTCCTATCTCTCTACCTTTTCAACTTATATGCAGAACATATTATCTGGAAGGCTGGGCTGTAGGAGGAGAAATGTGGCATCAGGATTGGTGGAAAATTCATCAACAATCTGCGTTATGCAGATGACACAACCCTTCTTGCTGAAACTGAGGAAGACCTGAAGTGCTTGCTGCAGAAGGTCAAGGACTGCAGCCTTCAATATGGATTGAGACTCAATATCAAGAAAACAAAGATTCTCACCACTGAACCAATTGGCAGCATCAGAATGGATGGTAAAGAGATTGAGATTGTTAACAGCTTTAGTTTGCTTGGCTCCACAGTCAACACTCTTGGCACCAGCAGCCAGGAAATTAAAAGACGTATGGTGAAGGGAAAGTCTGCTGTTAGGGACCTCTCAAAGTGCTGAAGAGCAATGGTATCACTCTGGAGACTAAGGTGCACCCGGAACAGACCATGGTCTTTGCAATTACTTGCTATGCATCAGAAAGCTGGACAATAACTAGGGAGGATAGGAGAATTGATGCCTTTGAACTGTGGTTTTGGAGGAGAGTATTGAATATACTATGGACTGCTAAGAAAACAAACAGGTTCATCCTAGAGAAGGTTAAATCAGGCTGCTCCTTGGAGGCAAGGATTCTGAGGCTTCATCTGACATACGTTGGACATGTTGCAAGGAGGGACCAGTCCTTGAAGAAGGACATCATGCTTGGGAGGCTGGAGGGACAGCACAGGACAGGAAGACCCTCTGTAAGATAGACTGATTCAGTGACTGGGGAGATCAGGGTGGGTGAGTCAGAGACAATGAGATCAGCACAGGATAGAGCAGGGTTTAGGGCTGTTGTACATAGAGTCACTATGAGTCAAAGGCAACTTGATGGCACATAACAACAACAACAACTTTACATGGGAGGGACTGGAGAACATTATGCTCCTACCTTTTAAAGCCTGCAGTGAACCCATCAGAGCAGCTTGTGCTTTTTAGCTGTACTGGCCAGAGGTGTGGTACTCTTGACTGTTAGACCACAGCCAAACCAGCCAAAGCCCTGCTTAGCTTGCAGTCAAGGGACCATCTGTTTACCAGTGTGGTTTACTCACTTACCCGAAACTTCCCCTTTAGGTTGACAATGCCCAGGCCTTCCTGTGGCTGTCCCAGCTGCGCCATCGGTGGGACGACGAGGCCAAACACTGCTTTGCCAACATCTGTGATGCCCAGTTCCTGTATTCCTATGAGTACCTGGGAAACACCCCTCGCCTGGTGATTACGCCTTTGACTGACAGGTGAGTTTTTGTAGCTACCACTGACAGAGAACCTACTGCAGTCTGGTGCACGCAATCCAGGATCAAGGCCTTCTTCACTGTCCACTGAGCTATAGGCAAGAGCAGGCTCTTGACAGAGCAGTTGTAAAAAAAATCGAACTGTTGTAGATCAAAACCCTCTGCAGCGTCCCAAGGAGAAGCACACCTGAGACCAAACTAGTGCACCAGGGCTTTTGAGGAATTGCTAGGCAGTATCCTATAGCATTTAAGAACATGGGTTTTGCAGTTAACACAGGATTTAATCCTATCTCTAACACATAAAAGCTGTTTGACATTGAGAAATTGACCTCTGTAACTGTTAATTTCCTCTTCTCTGTAATGATATAGTTACTCATGCATCAGATTTTTAATATTAAAGACAGTAATGCTTGTCAAGAGTTTAGTGTATAGCACATTCTCAGTAAATGATGTTATTATTTTTACCAATCAATTATTGATCTGTTGGAATACTAACACATAGAGTGTAAATAAGATAGTTATACTATGAATTGGCTGACCATTTATAAAGAGACAGTGTTTGTCAGGAAGGTCTGGTGGCCTAGTGGTAAGAATCTTCACTTCCATCCCAAAGACAGGAGATTCAAGTCCACCAACTGTTCCATGGGAGAAAGATGAGCAATCTCCTCCCATGAAATTCCTCCCTCTGTAAACCTGCTGGAGGGCCAGCTATGGGTCAGTCTGACTCAGTGGCACACAACAACAACAACAACAATCTTTGTCATTCATGTTCATTTATTCATTAATGAATTGTGGCAGACTGGCCTGGTCAGTGGGATTGCAAAGATGACCAAAACATTTCCTCCTTCCTCCTCTTAAGGTACAAGTCAAGAGAATAAAATAAGACACATATAGATCAGGATTTAAATGCAAGAGAAGAAAGTACAATACTGTGGTATGAAGTAGTAAAAGTTGTTGCTATGTGCTGTTAAGTCGCCTGCAACTCATAGCGAACCTATGTACAACAGCCCTAAACCCTGCTCTATCCTTTGCCAATCATATTGTCTCTGACACACTTACCCCGATTATCCCAGTCACTGAATCAATCCATCTCATTGACGGTCTTCCTCTCTTTTGTTGTCCCTCCACCTCCCAAGCATGACGTTCCTCTCCAAGGACTGGTCCCACTGTGCAACATGTCCAAAGTCATGATGAAGCTTCAGAATCCTTGCCTCCAAGGTGCAGTCTGATCTCACCCTTTCTAGCATGAACCTGTTTGTTCTCCTAGAAGTCAATGATATATTCAACACTTCTCCAGCACCACAGCTCAAAGGCATAAATTCTCCTTCTTTCATCCTTAGTCATTGTCCAGCTCTCCAATGCATAGAAAGCAGGACTGAGCAACTAGGAAGAAGGATTTGCCATCTACTTCTGAAATAGAAGTCCTTCGAAAATGCTTTGTATCATACAGTTAGACTAGCAGATAAGGCAACTGAGGCTGAGCCCTCAAGTATGGAAACACAAAAGAGGAGAAATAGTTGTAAATAGACACTAGTGATTGGAACATGGAATATGAAAACCGTGAATGTAGGAAAATTGGATATTGTTAAGAAAGAAATGGAATGGATAAATATGGACATACTAGGTATTGGCAAAATGAGATTGACTGGCATGAAACATGTTGAGTCAGACAATCATATGCTGGAGAGGAAAAGCTGAGGAAAAATGGGGCTGCTTTCATAGTTAAAAAAGTCATTTCTAGATCCGTCTTGAAATATAATGTTGTGAGTGACAGGATAATATCCATATGCATACAAGGAAGCCCAGTGAATACCACTATCATTCAGATATATGCACCAACATCCAGAGCCAAAGAAGGGGAAATAGAAGATTTCAATCAACTTTTGTAGTCAGAGATCGATCGAACATGCAATCAAGATGCATTAATAATAATGGGTGATCACAATGCAAAAGTTGGGAACAGAGAAGGATCTGTAGTTGGGAAACATGGACTTGGTGACAGAAATGAAGCTGGAGATAGAACAAGAGAATTTTGCACAATCAACAACTTACTCATTGCAAATACGTTTTATATGAAATGTAAGTGCAGGCTATACACATGGATTTCACCTGATAGTATGCATAGGAATCAGATCAATGACATCTGTGAAAATAATCACTGGAGAAGCTCAATATCAGTTGTGAAAACTAGGCCATGTGCTGATTGTGGAACAGACCACCAGCTACTCATATGTAAGTTCAAGCTGAAGCTAAAGGAAATGAAATAAAATCCCCAGGAAGTAGTATATAAAAACATGTATTATAAATCTGCAGGGAGGGAGAATCAGCAGTGAGTCTTATGAGCACAGAGGGCCCATGTCCAGTGGGAGGAAAGGAGCTGGGAGAGCTTCAAGGGAGAAGTGATGTCTGATCTGGACCTTGAAGATTGTGTAGGATCCTAGGGAGATTTTAGGGTAGCTATTAGGGTGTCCATGCATTGTACAGAAATCTCTGTGTGTTACTTTTTCTACTGAAGATAATTCATTAAAGTGACCCAGCAGCCTCAGAAGTTCAACACTACTGAAGAGCCTTTATGGCAGCTAGACTTCTGTGAACAAAACATGAACTTGGAAAGACTCACCGTATGTACCTGGAAGATAGAGTACATTCTTTTGGCATTGGGAGAGGTGGTTATTGTTAGCTACCATTGACTTAGTGATGGATTCATAGTGATCCAATTGACAAGACAGCATAACTCTGCCAAATCCTGCATCATGTCCATGTTCAGGACCAAACCATAGTGGTTTATATTGGTTGATTTTTGAAAGTAGATCATCTCCAGGCCTTTATTCCTGGTCTATCTTAGTCTAGAAGTGCTACTGAAACCTGTTCAACATTATAGTGGCATATAATTCACTAACAGGCTGATGGTAGCTGCACATGAGATGCATTGGCCAGGAATCGAACCTGAGTCGCCCTTAAAGAAAGAGTGAGTTCTACCATTGAATCACCTGTACCTCATCAGGAGAGGAGTGCATGTGTTAGGTGCTGCTGTGTTTAATCTATGACTCATAGTGACCCTACGGCCAATAGATCTGAGCCCTGCCCTATTCTGTGCCGTCTTCATCCTCCTTGCTATACTTGAACCTGTTGTTACAGTGGCTGTTTCAGTCCATCTTGATGAGTGTCTTCTCTTCTCCTCTTTTGTTAATCCTCCATCTTTCCAAACATAGTATCTCCCCCCGCCCACCCCAAGGACTAGCTCCTTCTAACCACATGCCCCAAATATGTGACCTGAAGTTTCACTATCCTTGCCTCGAAGGAGCACCCTGGTTGCACTAAAGATGCATTTGTTCTTGTGGAAGTCCATGGGATAGTCAGTATTCAGCACTCTTCTCCAATATCACAGCCAAAAGGAATAAATTGTTCCGTCATCTTTCATCATCATCCAACTTTCAGATGGATAGCAAGTAATTGAAAAGACTATGACTTGGCTCAATTGCACCTTACTCTTTAGACTATCATCAGTATTTTTTAGCACTTTGGCTAGGTCTTTGACTGCAGATTTTGCTAGTGCAACATAGCTTTGGATTTGTTGACTTCTTATACTAAGGCTGTTGATTGTAGAGCTAAGTAAGATGAAATCATTTTTAGCTCTTCTCCATCGATCCTGATGTTGCCTATTGACCCAGTGGTGAGGATTTTTCTTTTCTTGAGATGTAATCCATATTGAAGGCTGTAATCTTTTATCTTCTGCAGCAACATATCAAGTTCTCCTCCCTTTCACCAAGCAAGGTTGTGTCATCTGCATAACACAAGTTGTTAGAGAGTCAGGAGAGGTAGCAGTCCATAAAACTGGGATCATTAGTAGGAGTCAGGCCGTAGAGTAGGGAGAGTATATTTCCTACTCATTAGGTAATTCTTTTTTATTATTATTAAATTTTATTAGTATTAATGAACATTTACAGGGATTTTGGGTTTTCATTCCTTCATTGCTGTACCATTCTCTCTAACCTCTTCCCCAGTTTGTTCTTCTTCCCCCGC
>NW_006399983.1:4021554-4023872 GCF_000299155.1 Elephantulus edwardii
AAAACCAAGGACTATAAAATTCATTACAGAAAAGCTAGGAACAACACTAGAAGTCCTAATCCACAACATAAACAGTCTTCCCAGTATCCTGGAAAATCATTAGGTAATTCTAAATGGCTCAAAAATTTCTAAGAGTTATGGGGAAATTGCACTGATTAAAGAAAGGGTTGTACAGCCAATTGTTGGCATTGTTGCCAGTAAATTTATGTTTTATACCTGAAAAAAGTTAAATGGGAAAAAGTTGTGTGATACATTTACAGCAACACCAAACGAATGAGTAGCTTCTGTGGCTGTTTGTAGGATTTATTTGCTTGATTAGAGGCTTAGGGTTAGTTATGCTTTTAGGAAACATCCATTTAATTGTCCTGGAAATATATTTCATTTGCCTATTCTATTAGTGGATCACCTTTCTTGGGAATATAGACAAATCTTAATATCTTCCAGTCATTCAGCCAGATAACTGTCCTCCAAATTTACTAGCATAAACTGGGGAGCACACCCACAGCTGCATCTGTTAATTGAAAAATGTCAAATGGTATCTCATCAATTCCTGGGCCTTATTTTTTTTGCTAATGCCTTCAGTGCAGCTTGAACTTCATCTTTGATTATCACTGGCTCAGGTCAGACGATAATTCCTGAAATGTTTCAGTGTCAACCAATTCTTTTTGGTACAGCAATTCTGTGTATTCTTTCCATCTTATTTTGCTGCCTCCTTGAATTGTTCAAGAGTGCCCACAGCATCTCTCAGTACTGTAACTCAAGTCTTGAAATTTTCAGTTCTCTCACTTTGAGAAATGCCAAGAAATTTTTCTTTTTTATTCTCTGCACATTTCACCATAATATTTTGCTTTATCTTCTTTAGCTGCCTTCTGAAATATTCTGTTCATACCTATTCAATCTATACGCTGAGCAAATAATTTGAGAAGCCAGACTCTATGAGGAAAATTGTGGCATCAGAATCAGAGGAAGACTCATCAATAACCTGTGTTATGCTGATGACACAACCTTGCTTCCTGAAAGTGAGGAATACTTGAGGCAATTGCTGCAGAAGATCAAGGACTGCAGCCTTTGCTGTGGATTGCATCTCAACATCAAGAAAACAAAGGTGCTCATCACATGACCAACAGTCAACATTATGATAGATGGAGAAAGGACTGAAGCTGCCAATGATTTCATCTTCCTTGGATCAACAACCAACACCAGAAGTCAGGAAATCAGGAGAAATATTGCACAGGGCAAGTCCAATGTCAGAGAACTCTCAGAGAGCTGAAGAGAGCAGTGATGTCAGTTTGAAGACTAATGTGCACCTAATTAAGGCCATGGTTTTCTCAGTCATCTGTACACAGTGGAGAGCTGGGCACAGAATAAGGATGACAGAAGAAGTATTGATACCTTCGAGTTGTGGTGCCGCAGAAGAATACTGAATATCCATGGACTGTTAAGAGAACAGACATGCTTGGAGCGGGTGCAGCTTGTGTGCTCCTTGAAAGCAAAGATGTTGAAGCTTCTTCTTTCATATTTTGGACATATAGCTAGGTGGGACATTTCATTGGATGAGGATATCATCCTTGAAAAGGTGAGAGGTCAGTGAAGGAGAGGAAGAATTGATTGACATGATGTCTTCATGCATGGGCTTGAGTGTTTCAGAGATGAGGATGGCAGAGGATACAGCAGGGTTCGTGTTGACTGTTCATAGGGTCCCTATGAGTCATACTCTACCTGCCTGTACCTAACAACAACTTACTGAAATTTGTTGTATAATGCCTGGGGTCTTACAAGATTGCAAGTAGACAATCAAGCTACAGTAATTGGTCTCTTTTGGCCTGGAGCATCAGAGAAAATAGGACGGTTGAGAACAGAGGGGAGAAATGGAGTGAGTGACTATTGCCTCCATAAATAGCAGCCTTTTTTGCCATGAGACCAGAAGAGGCAGGAGGATGTGTGGGTGCCATTACTGAACATTTTGCTTTTGACTAGAGAGTCCAGCATCTGTACTTGCCTTTGATAAAAGGAGGTGCCACAGTTCTTAAGGAGAGCAGTCTTTCTTAAGTTACAACAGTACAGGCAGCAGCAACCCTTGGAGCTCTAGGTTTTACTTAGTATCTTTAGGTTTTATTTAATATCCATCAGTTAAATGAGCTCATTCAATGTGAGTTGAGGTCAGTTTTTATCTTCCGAGTTTAATTTAAAGTGGAGTTTTTGCCCCCCAGGTATCTTTTTTTTTTGAAAAGTAAAAGAAAAGATTCTTTCATTGTTTTACAAACCCTCCCCCAGGTCCCCTCCACCATGTAGCCCTCGCTCTAGTCTCCTGTGATGAC
>NW_006399983.1:4029482-4035740 GCF_000299155.1 Elephantulus edwardii
GGTCACAGGGCTGTGGTGGGGGTTGAGATGCGTGGTTGTGGACCTGCAGGGGGCCCCCCAGGTATCTTTAATGATCATTATTAGCAAGACATTTTCCCGTAAGCAGGACATAAATCCAATACACTGTCCCATTTTGTTATTGTCCTGTTCTTTTGAGTGAGAACCGACTCATAGCTGACCCTCCAGTGGATTTTCAGAGACAATGAATGTCATGGGTGGATATTTCCCATTGTTCTCCCATGGAGCGGTTGGTGGATTCAAACCTTGTGCCTTTGAATTGGAAGGGGAATTCCTTACGACTAATCTTCAGCTTGCTTGATTCCACGATCAACAGTCCTGTCACCAGCAGTCAGGAAATAAAAAAAAGACAAAGCGCATTGGAAAAGTCTGCTCTCAGGGAACTCTCTAGAGTACTGAAGAACAATTATGTCAGTGCAGAGAGTAAGGTGTGCCTGATACAGGCCATGGGCTTCACAATTACTTGTTATGCATTGGAAAGCTGGACAATGACTAGGAATGATGCCTTTGAGCTGTGGTGCTGGAGAAGAGTGTTGAACATACCATGGAATGACAGGAGATTAAACAGCTCTGTCTTAGAGAGGGTGAAACCAAGCTGCCACTTAGAGGCAAGGATTTTGAAGCTCCATCTCACATACATTGTGTGTGTGGCCAGGAGGGACCATCCTTGGAGAGGGACATCATGTTTGAAAGGGTGGAGGGATAGTGCAGGAGAGGAAGACCTAGAATAAAATGGATTGAATCAGTGACTTGAGAAATGGGATTGGGTCTGTCAGAGACAATGTGATTGACTTAGGTTAGGGCAGGGTTCAGAGCTGTCGTTAATAGGGTCTTTATGGGTTGCAAGAGACTTGACGGCACATAACAACAATAACAGCAACCCACTAGGACTTCCTATCCCATTTTGGAGTCCCTGAATAAAAAAAGGCTCACACTTGACTTGCAACAGAAAGAAAGGGGTTGGAAACCATTTGGAGGTTATGTGGAGGTAAGGCTTCATACAAATTGACCCTTGAAAACACTGTGACTTACTATTCTTCTCTAACATACACGGGTTGCCCTGTGTCTGAACAACCGGACAGCCACTGGTAGTTGTACTGATATTCTGCCTTCCAATGAGTTTTACTGCCTGTCTTAGAATATGTGTTACTAGGTTAGAACAGAATAATTAGACCATTATATATTTGGCTTATCTCATTATTAGCTGTCTCCCACTCTAGCTTCCGTGTTGTGTGAGAACACTAACTTTGAGTACCCCCCCCACAGATCCTAGCACTGTGTCCAATACATAATTCAGAAAATACTCTTCAAATGGACATGATAGTATGACTTCTGAGACCCTGGAGATGTGCTCATGATATAGCTTTAGGAATATTTCCTTCCTTTCCACCTTTCCTATCAAACATTACCATTCCTACTCATTTAAAAAAAATTCAAAACTATTCTTTTTCCTGGGTCTTCACACTGGCCTCAGAGTTGAAGGAGATAATTCCTCCTTGTGGATTTAGATGTCTCCAGTAGACTAATGCTGACTGCCTGAGAAAGGGTAAAGTTTTGAGAGTGAGTTGTTTCTAAAATAGGGATTTATTGCCTCTTCTGTGAAATGATGCAAATAAGAACTTGAAAGGAAGATTTGCTGCAAATAATAGCAAATATTATATAGACCTTGACCTTGATTTGCACAGTAGATGCTTTTCTGACAAAGTGGTATGTAGTTGAATATTTATATGGCAAATTCCATTTTCTCATTGAGTTCCATTATTATCTCAAGAAATGTTTTACCTAGAAAAAAAATTGGCCTCAACACGAAAATCACATTTTGAAGAGCGTTCATCCTTCACTTGTGTGTAGACTAAGTACATTTAATTCTTTCCTGCCAGAGGAATTAATCAAATGGACAATTGATCCATGCAACCTTTGCGCATTCATTAAAAGCATACCCGTATTACAGCACATCCGACTGATTATGCCCGTTTCATTGGAATTTCCCACTGCCTGGATGGCACTTGAATATATAAGTAGATACAAAAGCTGGACCATTGTCACAGGCGTTTGGCATAACTCTAAGTTGAAGAACTAAATGGAAATGCTTTTTCAGGCCGAACAAAAGTAATTCATGTAAGTTGTTTCTTAACCTTTGGATGCTCTCCCCTTTATTCTTTCTCTCACCTTCACACACAAACACCCCCTTTCTGCCCCAGCCTGTGTTAAGTACTGTTTTAATCAACTGCTTATCAATTTTAAGTGCCTCTTAATTTATTAGGAGCTATTTCAGGTGGGCGAGCCATAATTGATGCAAGAGTGTTTGAAGGGCATAATAAGAAAAGTCATATGCTTCTTTTAAGTTTTTCTTTGATATTTTTATTGTAAAGCATCGAGAAAACCTAATAATCTGTTGTTAAAAGCTACCCAGAGTTAGCCAGTTTTAGAGTATTTCCTTCTCTATACAGATTTTTGCAAGTAAATTAAGCTTCATCCAGTTCACTGCCATTGAACCAGTTCTGACTCTTGTTTTAACCCCAACCTGACATTGTGTATCCCACTGTCACTGTTGCTTCTTATTCAGTGAAACTTTACCAGGCTCCCAAGTCTTTATGGAAGGAGAATGCTTGTCTCTCTGCTGCAGAGCATCAGGTGGCTTTGAACTGCTGACCTTCTCGTTATCAGCCTGACACATTATGTACCATACCAGCATCAGGGTCTTGTGTATTATATGTATTTTCTAAATGTTCTTCTAGAACACAAGTAATTAAATTAGAGTCTGTAGACAGTATCCTGTCATTTCATCCTTATTACATTTGTAGGATATTTTAATTATATTTGTATTTCTTCTTAAACATAATGCTGCTATGAATTCAACTCTATATGCATTTTTTATCATACTTCCTATTATTTTCCTAAGATACATTTCAAGATGTCTGATAGATAATAGCTACTTTCAAATTATTCTTCAGAGAAATACTGTTTTCATTCGCACTAACAGTACGCTGCTGTTAGGTGCACCTGCTGGGTTCTAACTCACAGCGACTCCATGTACAGCAGAATGAAATCCTGCCGGACCCTCCACTGTCCCCACAACCTCTGCTCTGCTTACATCCATCGTTACAATCTTCATCGTGCTGAGAGCCATCTTCTCATTTGCTGACTGTCTACTTTTCCAAGCTTGATGTCCTTTTTAAGGACACTGGTCCCTATTGACAACATGCTTGAAGTACGTGAGACAAAGTCTCACCCTCCTTTACCTTTATGGAGCACCCTAGCTGTAACTCTTCCAAGACAGATGTGTTTGTTCTTTTGACAACCCATAATATATTCCATATTCTTTGCCAGCATCACAATCAAAAGATCTCAGTTCTTTAATCTTCTTTGTTCACTGTCCCATTTTACATGCATGTGGAGCAATTAAAAAATTCCATGGCTTGGGTCAGGTCCACCTTAGTCTTAAAATTGACATCCTTTCTCTTTAGACGTGTTCATTTTCTAATATCTCACCAGTATTAGGCGTTATTATTACACTATGATTAATTTTATGTGTGAAAATAGTATTGCATTTACATATGGATTTCCTTGGTTACATAAAAGCTTGAACATGTTTATCTACTTATTGGCTATTTTTTCTTCTCGCATAAATTGTTACTGTCATTGTCCACTTTCCTGTAGAGCTTTCTTAATTGCTTTCATGCCTGAAGTCCCAGACCATTTAAAGATCAGTTTAATATTGACCTATTGTTGTTGTTGTTAAAGTGCTGTCGAGTCCTAGATGACTCACAGGGACCCTATGAATGAAAGACCTGAAGACTTGTATAACTTTCATTGCTTCACCACATTCGTAGAGTTTCCGGAGGCACACAATTTCACAAGTGGATGCCATTCCTACTTCCAAGCTTGTTTTAATAGGAGAGCTCCACAAAACACTGTCCACCAGAAGTAACCATTATTGCATTTGACACATCAATGTCTTTAAATTTCGGCACACCCAAATGCTGGTGGACGATGAGCCAGAGACACCCAGTTCCTCTGGCAAATCCCATCTGCTGATATCCACTTGGGATGAAAAGAAAGCCATAAGAGTCCCAAGTGTTCCATGTGTGTTCTTCCTCAAGATGCAAGATGCCATCATACCATCCAGTTTAAACAGATTTGTGACACATTAGCCATCAGCCTGCAGGGGTAGCCAAGCATCGAAGCATTTTTAAATTCTGGCTACATTTTGTTTATCCTTGTGGCTGTTATTGTTGTTGTTACATGCTGTCAAGTCGCTTGTAACTCATAGCTACCTTATGTACAACAACTCTGAACCCTGCTCTATCCTCAGCCAACCTCATCATCTCCAACACACCCACCCCCATTATCCTAGTCACTGAGTCAGTCCATCATATCAAGGTCTTCCTCTCTTGCACTGTCCCTGCACACTCCCAAACGTGATGTTCCTCTCCCCAGACTAGTCCCTCCTTGCAACATGCCCAGAGTATGTCAGAATGAGCTTCAGGATCCTTGCCTCCAAGGAGCAGCCTGGTATCACCCTCTCTAGGATGAACCTGTTTATTCTCCTAGCAGTCCATGGTACATGCAATACTCTTCTCCAGAACTACAACTCAGGGCATCAATTCTCCTTCTGTCAACACTAGTCATTGTCCAGCTTTTTTATGCAAAGCAAGTAATTGTTAAGACCATGGCCTGGAGCAGGTGCACCTTAGTCTGGAGACTAACATCTTTGCTCAGTACTCTGGAGAGGTCCCTGACAGCAGATTTTCCCCAGTTCATCTTTTGATTTCCTGGCTACTGGTACCAAGAGTGTTCATTATAGAGCCAAGCAAGCTGAAGCTGTTAACAATCTCAATCTCTTCACCATTTGTTATGATCCTGCCAGTTGGCCCAGTGGTGAGAAACTTTGTTTACTTGATGTTGAGCTTCAGTTCATTTTAAAGGCTGCAGTCCTTCACCTTTTGCAGTAAATGTCTCAGGTCCTCCTCAGTTTCAGCAAGCAAGATTGTGTCATTTGCATAACACAGGTTGTTGATGAGTCTTCTTCCTCCAATCCTGACGCCACATTCCTCCTCATAGAGCCCAGCCTCCTGGATGATCTGTTCTGCATATAGATTGAAAAGGTATGAAGATAGGACACATCCCTGGTGCACACCTTTTCTGGTATTTATTCTAACTTTATTTTTTACCTTTCTCTTCAGTTTTGGGGACAACATATTGGTTATTACCTCAAGTATATGTTTTCATCAAAACATTTTTTGTTACAACTGACAAAAACTCAACTCAAAGTAACTAGAAGAGAAAAGAAAACCTCTTACCTCATGCAGCTGGTAAACTCATGCAGCTCTTGCAGCATAACCAGCTCAAGAGACAGCAACAAGGGTGGGTCTCTCTCCTGTCTTGTCTTTATTTTCTTCTGAGTGGTGATGTCTTTATTGCGTGGGTTCTCTGTCTGCGGTTGGAAAGATGATTTGCCTGCCCACGTATTTATCATTCTAGATCCTCCCATTCCTAGTGCCATATACCAGGTCTCCCAAAAGGATTCTAATTCATCTTGTGCTGGCCATGTGTCTACTCCTTGTCCACTCACTGTGGCCCATGGAACTGAGTACTTTGGACGCTGTTTTTTGATTCTGCTCCTGAGAGGGCACAAGATATCTTCATTGACAGTCTCGTTGAAATATAAGTTATGTAGGAGAAGTGGTGATTTTTCATAACATCGGTCCTGAACAAGGGAAACAAATCACAGTAACTATGGTCAGGAACATATAATTTGATGTTTATGTGTGTGTTTTGAAGAAATTAACATCTACTCTCAGGTTTTTTTCTGTTTGTCATGAAAGTACCTGTTCTATCTAGTATGTCAGTGCATTTTATGCCAAAATGTTTAAGGATTACAGCTTTATTATACGTTGCAGTGTATATAGGTCTTCTGTTTTAGCCCTTCTGTTTATTCTTTCAAATGAGTTTTAATCATGTTGATAAATTCCAAAATATAAACTGTTGGGATTTAATTGATGTGCTGCAATTCCTTCAATTTAATTTTGAAAGAGTAGCATTTTTATAGCATTATGGTTGTTGTTGTTGTTGTTATGTGCCGTCGAGTTGTTTTCAACTCATAACAGCCCTAAACCCTGCTCTGTCCTGCGCCAACCGCACTGCCTCTGACACACCTATCCCAATTACCCCAGTCACCGAATCAATCCACCTCATAGAGGGCCTTCCCCTCCTGCGCTGTCCCTCCACCCTCCCAAG
>NW_006399983.1:4038580-4049010 GCF_000299155.1 Elephantulus edwardii
GGATATTGCGCCTCCTTCTCCGGCAGAGCATCTGGTGGATTCGAACCGTGTTCCTCTGGGAGTGCAGTGCAGCTTCTTGCCACTAGGCCACCAGAGCTCCCCTTAGTAACTTTTCTGAATGATGCAAAAAAACATCATAAATCAGTCTTAGAATATTTTCATCCCCTCAATGAAATCTATAAATAAGCAAGTATACACATATACAAGCTATAAAATAAGCAGCACCATGCAGGTCACCTCCCACAATACATCAAACTGACAGCTAAATCATATGCCCATCAGAGCAAACAGACAAGCATACAAATACCATAAAACAAACATTTATGCAATGAGAAAAGGAAAACAAACTGTCCCATCTCAGCAACAGCTGAGGGTAGAGTTTCTACTGACCTCAGAGAAGTCTAGCTAGTCAGTGTGGTTGGAAATGATATCTTAGCCAGCCCAGGGTAAGGTCAGCTAAGGGTGCCCAGTAAGAGGGAACAGTTCTGTGTTATATTGGTTGCCTAACTCAATGTTTCTGTTCAATTTCACAAACTTTTCAGCTGCTATGGATACTGTTGTTTCTGCTGCTACCATCTTTAGTTCACTGATTCCTATGCCATGTGGATAGCTATTCACGATGACTGTACTGTTCTTAGATTGACTTTTTCCATCTGACCATTGAAAAGTTTGATGGAAGATGAAATTGATGGAGAAAATATCTTGGGTGCTTTCCCAAAGACCCAAAGCCTTCAATATGGATTGCACATCAAAATCAAGACAAAAATTCTCACCACTGGACCTCTATGCAACATTATGGTAGATGGGGAAACTATTGAAATTGTCAATGACTTCATTTTACTTGGATCCACAACACCCATGGTAGTAACAGCCAAGAAATCAAAAGTCAGAGAAATCTATTGTCAAGGACTTCTTTCAACTGCCAAAGAGCAAGGTTGTCAGATTAAAGACTTAACAAGCAAACTAAAGCCATTGATAATATCGATCTCTTCACCGTCTATCATGATGTTGCCAATAGGCCCAATGGTGAGAATGTTTTCTTGATGTTGAGCTTCAATCCAAATCTACTGTCAAGTACTTCTTTCAAGTGCCAAAGAGCAAGGTTGTCAAGCAAATGGCCTTTCTCAAGGTATTTTATTTTCAGTTACTTTCTACGTACTCATGCAATCTACACAATGAAATGACTTTGCATAGTCAATGAAACACAGATTGACATTCCTCTAAATCCATCTAAAATTAGCTATAATATCCCTAGTTCTATGGCTTCTTCTAAACCTAGCCTATAGTTCAGGCAGTTGTTGGTTGATGTGCTGCTTCAGTCATTTTTGGATAATCTTCAGCCGAATCTTGCTTGCATGTAACGTCAGTGATATTGTTCGATTATTTCTGCATTCTGCTGGGTCACCTTTCTTTGGCATGGGAACAAATATAGATCTCTTCCACTGTGTTGACTAGGTGATTGCCCTCCAGATTTCTTGACACAACTTGGTGAGCACATCCAGGGCAGAGTGTGTTTGTTGAAATATGTGTATTGGAATGCATTAATTCCTGGAGCCTTGTTTTTTTGCCAATTCTTTCAGAGCAGCTTGAACTTCTTCCTCCATCACCACAGGCTCTTGCTAATACATTGTTTAATGAAATTGTTCTGTGTCCACCAATTCCTTTTGGTACATTGACTCTGCATAATTTTTTCCATCTTCTTTTAATACTTCCTGGATCATTTAATATTTTGCCCAAAGCATCCTTAAGTATTGCAACTTGAGGCTTGAATTTGTTATTCAATTCTTTTAGCTTAAAAAATGCTGAGTGAGTTTGGCCCTTTTGATTATCTGACTCCAGTTCTTTGTACATTTCATTATAACAAACTATAGCTGACTCTGAGAAGAATGGGAATCCTGTAACACTTGATTGTACTCATGCAAAACCTATACTTGGACCCAGAGGCAGTCTTCCGAACAGAGCAAGGATATAGTTCAAAATTGGGCATAGTTCAAAATTGGGAAGAGTGTATATCAGGGATATGTCTTATCTCCATACCTTTTCAATTGATATGCAGAACAGATTATCTGGGAGGCTGGGCTCTCTGAGGAGAAATGTAGCATCAGGGTTGAAGAAGACTCATCAACAATCTGCATTGTGCAGATGGCACAACCCTGCTTGCTGAAACTGAGGAGCATCTGGAATGCTTGTTACAGAAGGTTGAGGACTGCAACCTTCAATGTGGATTGAAGCTTAGCACCAGGAAAACAGTCTCACTACTGAGAATCAATGGGCAACATCATGATAGATGGTGAAGAGATTGATATTATGAACAGTTTTAGTTTGCTTGGCTCCACAATCAATACTCTTGGTACCAGCAACAAGTAAAATTAAAAGACTAATTGTGTTGGGAAAGTCTGCCATCAGAGACCTTTCCTAAGTACTGAAGAACAACTATGCTAGTCTGGAGACTAAGGTGCACCTGATCTAGGCCACAGTCTTTGCAATCACTTGCTATGCATCAGAAAGCTGGACAATGACTAGGGATGAGAGAAGGAAAATTGATGCCTTTGTGCTGTGGTGCTGGAGAAGAGTAATGAATAAATCATGGACTGCCAGGAGAACAAACAGATTCATCCAAGAGAGAGTGAGACAAGGCTGCTCTTTGGAAGCAAGGACTCTGAAGCTTCATCTGACATCCTTTGGACATGTAGCAAAGTGGGACCAGTCTTTGGAGAGAGAAGTCATGCTTGGGAGTATGGAGAGACAGTGCGAGAGAGGAAGACCCTGAACGAGATGGAGTGATTCGGTGACTGGGGTAATGGGGGTAGGTGTGTCAGAGACAATAAGATTGGCTCAAGATAGAACAGAGTTTAGGGCTGTTGTATATAAGGTTGCTATGAGTCATCAGTTAGACAATAAATAAGACTGAAGAAGAATTGGTATCTTTGAATGATTTGTTGGGAAATAGTACTAAATATCCCAGAGACTACCAGAAGAACAAACAAGTCTATCTTGGAGGAAGTATAGCTAGGATGCTCCTTAGAGGCAAGGGTGGTGAGACTTTGTCTCACATACTTTGGGCATGTTGTCAGGAGGGACCAGTTCTTGGAAAGGTGGAAAAGGTGGAGGGTCAGAGAAAGACAGGAAGACGCTCAACAAGATGGATTGACAGTGGTGGTTACAAAGGGCGTATGTATTATCAGAGATGATTAAGATGATACAGGATAGGGCAGATTCCAGTCTGTTGTTCATAGGACCATTATGAGTCAGAGTGGACTCAATTTCATCTAACAATAACGACAATGGGATCCTTCAAACCCATTTTAACTTAATCCTCATCCTCACCCTGACTCCAGGAATCCATTTACTACTAATCTGCTCTCCGTCTCTGCAACTTTTTACATTCATGGCCTTTTGCACACATGAAATAACAGAACATATAGTTTTATTTCTTCTTTTAGTTCTTGTAAAAATTTTGAAGTTCAAGAATAGTAAGGCACATGTCAGTAGTCCGTTATTTTTATTTCTGAAAATTTTCTATTTTATAAATGTATAATAAAAGACTTAAATAGCCTAAAACTTTGTCTTGGGCTTGATTCTGCAGCACCTTTTTACACATTTGGGTTTCTAAGGAGAACTGGTGAGACCTGTAAAGACTCTTCTTTGAGTCGGATACCACTAGGATCAGGAGGGATGATATAACTTTTCACATGGAGTAGGTCACAAATACTTGAGCTTCCTGGTTAGAGAAGAAACTGTGAGTGATGTGCCCTCTTCAGATAGAGCCACTCTACACTGAGAACCTTTCCCAACCTTACCTATATACGTCTTCTGTTTGTCAGTATTGGTTTCTGTATGTTTACTATACTATCAAGTTGGAACCAACTTAGAGTTGATCCTTTCTGCAGTTTTCAGGAACTGTAAATCACATGAGAGGAGAAAGCCCATCTTTCTCCCTTGCTAGTGGATTTGAACCTCATGCCTTTGGTTTGGAAGAGCAGCTCCTTACCACTAAGCCTCCAGAGCTCCTTTATATATACATTTACTACAAGAAAGCTTGGAAGGGTAGAGGGACAGAGAAAGAGATGAAGACCATAGATGAGATGGATTGTTTCAGTGACTGGGGTAATGAGGGTAAGTGTGTCAGAGACAGTAAAGTTAGCACAAGACAGAACAGGTTTTAGGGCTATTGAACACGAGGTCACTCTGAGTCACAAGCAACTTGACAGCACATAACAACAACAAAAACATAATAAAGCTGACAGGAGACTCTGGTGCCCTAGTGGTAAAGAATTGCATGAAAGCATAGGTTAAAATCCCCTATCTCCTCTGGTAGAGAAAGCTGGCAGTCTCATCCCATGTGAGTAATAGTTTCTGAAAGCTTGCTGGAGGATCAAATATAAGTCTGTTCCAGTTCAACAGTATATAACAACTACAACAAAATAAGACTCCTAGAAATACATGTAAATTGTTTCAGCAATCAGGGAACCCAAAGATGATGTCCTTTTAACATTGTTGGTGTTTAATATGGTAAAGTGTCATGTGAATGCTGGTGTTACAGATGATGGAGAAGGGGGAAAAGCAGAGATAAGTAAATTTGTCACTTGCCTTAATGAGAATTCTTTTGAATTCCTTACCAGGAAATGTAATAGCATTTCTTCCTCTAAAATATGATCTCATTCTAAATTTTAGGTTTTTGTTTGTGCCATCTTGTCCTATTTCTGTATGATTTAATATTTTTTAAATTTTTTATGACTTAATATTTTATCTCCAAAATATTGTATTGTTACTGTATTATTATTGTTGTTGTTGTCATTAAGTGCCATCGAGTCATAGATTACTCACAGCAATCCAATGAATGAAAGACCTGAACACTTGTATATCTGTGATCGTTTCTCCTTGTTCATAGAGTTTCTGGAGGCAAGCCATTTTGGAAGTGGATGCCACTCCTGCTTTCCAGTTATCATTATTATTATTAATTATTATTATTATTATTATTATTATTATGTACTTCTAGAACTGTAGGAGTGTTTCTTTACATTTCACTAGCTTGGAAATTGTTAGTCTTTTACTTCCCACATTCTGATTTTATTTTTTATTCTTGACACTCTATTGCAAAGCCAAAACAAAGGGAAGAGATAGTGAAGGAAAGGAGGTGAAGATTTCAAAGGGCAACTCATGAAAACAAAGCAAAGTATTATGATGGAACGTGCAGGGAGCTGGAATTGGAGAATAAAAAGAGAAGAACTTACTTGGCATTTATCAAGCTGAAAGAATTGAAAAGCAATTTGAAATTCAAGCCCCAAGTTGCAGTACTTAGAAATACTGTGTGCAAAATCTTGAATCACTCAAGAAGTATCTAAAGAAGATGGAGGGAATGTACACAATCACTATACTAAGAAGAATTGACAGACACAGAAATATTTTAGGAAGTAACATATGCTCAAGAGCCAATAGTAATGAGGGAAGAAGTGAGATCCATATTGTTTCCATTCCTAAGAAAGATGGTGCAACAAATGTGGGAGTTATCAAATAATTGCATTAATAACACATGCAACCTAACAACTATAGCATTGCAGCATGCCTTTTAATAAATGTCATGACATCTGTACTCTCTTTAAAAAATAGCACATGCAAGCAAAATATTGCTGAAAAATGGCTATAATAGGGCATCGATAGGGAACTACCAAAAGTTTGAGCTTAATGTAGCTGAAAGACCATGGCATTAACCATGTAAAGAATACTAGAAGAATATCTATTTGTGCTTTGTTGACTATGTAAACCATTTGACACTGGATTATAACAAATTATGAGTAATATTGAGAAGAATGGGAATCCCAGACCACTTAATTATGCTCATGCAAAATTTATACTTAGACGAAGAGGCTGTTATGTATGTGAACAGAGCAAGGGAACTCCACTAAATGGTAAAATTAAGAAAGGTGTGCATTAGAATTGTATCCTTTCTCCATACCTATTCAACCTGTGTACTGAGAAAATTGTTCAAAAAGCTAGACTCTGTGAAGAAGAATATGGTGTCAAGATTAGAAGACTCATCAATAACCTATGCTTTGTAGATAACTCAACCTTTCTTGCTGAAAGTGAGGAGGATTTGAAGTACTTGCTGTAGAAGATCAAAGAATATAACCTTCAATATAGATTGCATCTCAACATAAAAAAACCAAAAATTCTCACTGCTGAACATATAAGCAACATTATAATAGTTAGAAAAAATATTCAGTCTGTCAGTGACTTCATCTTACTTGGATACACAATCAACACACTTGGTACCAGCAGTCAATAAATCAAAAAGTGGGTTGCATTGAGAAAAATCTATTGTCAGGGATCTCTCCATACAATTGAGGAGAAATTATGTCAGTTTGAGGACTGAGGTGTGCCTGATTCAAGTCACTTTTCAGTCTGTTCAATCACTTGTCATGTATGTGCGAGCTGGGCAATTAATAACAGAAGAAGAATTGATGCCTTTGAATTTTGGTGTTGAAGAAGAGTACTGAATATCCCATGGACTACTAAAAGGACAAACATATATGTGTTGGAGAAGGTACACCCAGAGTGTGCTTTGAAGGCAAAGATGATAAAGCTTCATCTACTTTGGACGTGTTGCTAGGAAAGGATATTCCTTGGAGAAGGACATCACGCTAAGAAAGGTGGAGGGATGGTGAAGGGTGGGAAACGAATTGACACAGTGGCTGCAACAATTGGCTAACATGTGTAAGAGATGTAAGATGTCTTAGGATAGAGCAGGGTTCAGATCTGTTGTTCATAGGGACACTATGAGTTGTACTTGTCTTGATGACACCTAACAACAACAACACTCTGGTAGGCATGTTAAAGGATAGAGTTGTATGCATTTCTGTTTGCTCTTCATGTACAACAAGTGAAGGCAGACTGGTCTGGAGCTGGCTGCCGTAGACTGTTGATCATGCTGTGGAGGATGGTGTTTGCTGTTGCCTTGTGAGTGAAGAGCTGGAGGTGCATGTGTGGCTGGGCAAGGTGGACAATGTTGCTGTCTATGGCCAGGTTTGGGGTATGGAGGCAGGAATAATAATAATAACAACAACAACAACATAATTTAAAAACCTCAAAACTGGGAAGAGTTACAAAAGAAGAAGGACAGATAAGGAAAAGGGAAAAAATGAATGAGGGGAAAAAGTAAAATCAGAGAGAAAAGGGGTGGTGCATGGGGTGAGTCTGGATTCCTGATTGGTGCTCTTGCCGCTGCTGAGGTAGGTGGTGTCTGCAAGATGTCTGGTGTGTCTGTCAGTCCATCAGGAAGTCATGGTGTAGGGTGCCTAGTCAGGGCAAAGTTTCTGCTTGTCTGAGAGGGACAGAGCCTCCACTCACTCAAAGGGAGCCAAGATGTGGTTCTGTGCCCTGAACGGCTTATTCTGGGTTAGGGTGCATTGCAGGAGGGACATGAAGCCTGGGACCGAGTTTCTGCCAGTGTTGGAGATGTATATGGCAGTTCACTCAGGCAAGGATGGTCTTTGCCAGTGCAGGAGATAGGTGCAGGCAGGGAACCTAGTCAAAGAGGGTTCACCCTCCTGACATGAGGAGGTGGAGAGCACATGTGTCTCCAGATGGCAGGGAGCCATGTTCCTGGTGCCAGATCCTGAAGGACACCTGCCAGGGACAGCTTGTGCCAGACCAAGAGATAGGTTGTAGTTGGGTACCACTTCAGAGGAAGCCCTTCCTGGATCCTCCTAAAGAAAGTGCACACAACTCTCCATGTGGAAGTAACATGTACTACAGGTGTAGCCCGCCAGGGAAAGTGTCTACTAACCCAGAGATGGTCAGGGATGGTGCACTCCAGTGCACTCCACATTCCCCAAGGAGCAAAGAATACACAGCTCCAAACATGGGTGTGTTATGCCCATGGCCCGGGTTCCACAGGGACACTCGGTCTGGGGCAATTTCTGCAACCCAAGAAGTGGTCAGACACAGGAGGTCCTGGTCTGAGATAGATCTGTCAATCTAGGGGCTACCTACAGTCATGGCCCCACCCAGGCAGGGCACACTCTGCCTGCAGGAAGTGGAAGGCACACCTCCCTAGGTGTGGGGCTGCATGCTCTCAGAGTCAGACACTCAGTGCTGCACACCTGACCTCAGGCGGAGCTTAGTCAATGTTTTCATTCCGCTGCTTTATTTCAGCAAGTGTTTGAATGACTTCTCTATCATTTTCTTTGATTATAGTCTTTATCTGTTATCTTTGTTTTCTGGTGTCTTACTTGTAGAGGGTTTGGTCTGCTGTCTGCCTAGTCTACCATTTTGCTGGAAAACTTGGCTCATCTTTTTTTTAGCTGTCAAAATTAGTTAGATTTCTGGTCTTTTCTGCCCAGTCAGTTATCTTTTAATTCACCTTACTGATAAAGTTAGTGAACATTAAAAATCTGGGTCCTAGATATATACTCTTTTCTTGTAATCATGTTCACTACTTTGTTATGTTTATTCAACCACAAAGTAAGCAGAATTCTTAGAATGACTCCAATACCCTTTTCCCTTATGTATTTCCTTCTCTTTGGATTGTGGGTAAAACTGACAATAATTGATGGCTAGAATGTAAAGGTTAGAAACAATAAAGAAGGAATGGTAATTGGAAAGTATGGGCTTTGTGACAGAAATGAGAGTGGAAATGAAATGATCAAATTTTATATATTCAATGATTTATTCATCACAAATATATTTTAAAAATATACAAATGGTGACTTTACATATGGACCTTATCTGATGAAGAATCAGATTGATTACATCTGATTACTGCAAAGGAATCAGATTGATTACCTGGTGGAAGGAATCATTGGAGTAGCTCAACATCAGAGCTAGGAAAAGGGTGGACTTTGGATCAAACCATCAATTACTCATGTGCATGTTCAAATTGAGGCAGAATAAAATGAAAACAAGTCCACAAGAACTAAAATATGATCTTGAACCTATCCCACCTGAATTTAAAAATCATTTTAAGAATAACTTTGACACATTGAACACCAATGATCAAAAAGACTGGACAGATGAGATGGGAAATGGCATTGAAGATATCATCCATAAAGAGAGAAAAAGTCATTACAAAGACAGGAGAACGAAAAAAAACGAAATGGATGTCAGAAGAGACTCTAAAAATTGCACTAGAGCATTGAGAAGCCAAAACAAAAGAAAAAGATGCTGAAGTGAATGAGCTGAAAACATTTCCAAGGGCAGCTCAAGAAAACAAAGCAAAATATGATAATAGACTGTGCAGAGAGCTGGAATTAGAGAATAAATAGGAAAGAAATCACTCAGCATTTCTCAGACTGAAAGAACTGAAAACCAAATGAAAAGCCTTGAGTCACAATGTTGAAGAATGCTATGGACAATATGTTGAATGATACAGTAAGCATCAGAAGAAAGTGTAAAACACGACGTATATAAGTGAAATAAAATGTAAAGAAATTAGTAAATGAAAACCAATAAAAATATTTTTTTAAAAAAGGAGGGAATATACAAATTTACTGTACCAAGAATAATAGACTGACAGTGAAATATTTCAGTTAGTAATGTATGACCAAGAGACAATGGTAATGAAGGAAGAAGTTGAAGCTGCACTGAAGGCATTGGTAAACAGTAAGAGCACAGTAACTCATAGGATACGAATTGACATGTTTCAACTAACAGATGCAGCCCTGGATGTGCTCATCAAACTATGCCAGAAAATTTGGAGGATAGCTGTCGGACCAACAGACTGGATGATATCCATATTTATTTCCATCCCCAAGAAAGGTGATCCAACAGAATATGGAAATTATTGAGCAAGTAGTCCTTACTATTACAGGCAATCAAAATATTGCTTAAAATCATTTGAAAAATGGCTAAAACAGTACTTAGATCGAGAACTACAGAAAGTTAAAGCAGGACTTAAAAGAGGCGGTGGGACAAGGGATATCACTGCTAATATCAGATGGAACCTGGCTGAAAGTAAACAGTACCAGAAAAATGGTTATGCTGTATTGAATATGCAAATGTATTTGACTGTGTAGATCCTAACAAGTTGTGTCTGACATTGAGAAGAATGAGAATCCCAGAACACTTAATTGTGCTCATGTGAAATCTATACCTAGACAAAGAGGCTGTTGTACGAATGGAGCAAGGGAGCACTTGTTGTTGTTGTTATGTGCCATTGAGTCGCTTGCGACTCATAGTGACCCTATGTGCAACAGCCCTAAACTCTGCTTTATCCTGTGCCAATAGCACTGCCTCTAACACACCCATCCTGATTGCCCCCGTCACTGAATCAATACACCTCATAGAGGGTCTTCTCCTCCTGTGCTGTCCCTCCACCATCCCAAGCATGATGTCCCTCTCTAAGGACCTGTCCCTCCCTACAACATGTCCATAGTATGTCAGATGAAGCCTCAGAATCCTTGCCTCCAAGGAGCAGCCTGGTTTAACCCTCT
>NW_006399983.1:4051615-4073625 GCF_000299155.1 Elephantulus edwardii
CTTGAAAGTTCTACCTAGGTTGCCCTTTCTGTTAGTCTACACGTGCTACAGGATTTAAAATTAACAAATGTGTGTCAGGGTTGTATTCTCTTTTCATATTTATTCAATCTGTATGCTGAGCAAATTATTTGAGAAGCTGGACTCTGTAAAGAAGAATCTGACATCACGATCAGAGAAAGATTCATCTGTATTATGCAGATGACAAACTTTGCTTGCTGAAAATGAGGAAGACTTCAAGCATTTGCTGCAGAAGATCAAAGAATACAGCCTTCAACGTGGACCGCATCTTAATGTTAAGAAAATGAAAATTCTTACCACTGAAACCATAAGCAACTTCATGACAGATGGAGAAAATATTGAAATTGTTGTGATTTCATCTTGTTTATATCCACAATCAACACCCTTAATATCAGCAGTTAGGAGATCAGGAGATGCATTACACTGGAAAAGTCTGCAGTGAAGGACCTCTCCAAAGTACTGAGGAGCAGTGATGTCAGTCTGAGTACTAAGGTATGCCTGATTGAGGCTATGACCTTTTCAGCTATTCGGTATGCGTCTGAGAGCTGAACTATGAAAAAAAATTATAGAAGAATTGAGATGTGGTGCTGGACGAGAGTATTGGATATCCCATGGGCTTCTAAAAGAACAAACAAATAAGTCTTGGAAAGGGTGCAACCAGAGTGCCTTTTAAAGGCAAAGATGATAAAGCTTCATCTTACATACTTTGGATATGTTGCTTGAAGAGGCTATTCCTTAGAGAAGGAGATCATGTTTGGAAAGGTGGAGTTTCGACATAAGAGAAGAAGATCCTCAATCAAATGGATTGACGCAGTAGTGGGCTCAAGTGTGTCAGGAAGTGATGGCACAATATAGGACAGGGTTCAGATCAATTTTTACAGTGTCTCTGTGGGTCATACTTGACTTAATGGCACCCAACAACATACCTATGGGAGCTCTGGTGGTCTAGTGGTAAGAAATTGTGCTGCAGTTCCATAAGTATGCCGTTCAAATCCACCAGCTGCTCCATGGAAGAAGGATGAGCAGTCTCCTCCCATACGATGTCTCTGAAATCCTGCTGGAGGGTCATCTATGAGTCACAACATCATGCTTATCATTATGTTTTATTATATGAGAAAGCTAGGATTTAGGATTATTTATTTTGGTTAATGTGATCAGAAGCCATCAAGTCAACTTTTAATTATAGTGACCCATGTAACAAAGAACTGCCTCATAGGGTTTTCTAGGCTGCGCCTCATACAAGAGCTTAAATAGCCAGATCTTTTTTTTCCTGAGGAACCACAAGGTGAGTTCAAACCATCAGCCACTTGATTAGCAGCCAAATATTCTATATGAGCTCCTTAATGTATGCATGCCCTTTAAAGTGCAGCTTTTTCCAGTTGAGAGCAGAGTGTTTTGTCTCACAGAAATGATTTGATATCCCTTTAGTGGCTTTGAAGATGAAGGGGTCCATGTGCAAGGGCCATGCAGTAGTATTTAGTGGTCCAGAGAACCATGGACCAACAGCTAATGCAGAAATGGGAACCTCAGTCTTACAGCTGCATATAACTTGACTCTGCCAACCATTTCAATGAGCTTAGGAGTGAATTCTTCCCCCAGAGTCTTCAAATAAGAGCCCAGTCCAGCCAGCAACTTGATTTTGACCTTGTGAGACCCAAGTAGAAAATTCACCTAGACACCTGACCTGCAGAATTGTGAGAGAATAAATGGGGATTGTCTGGAGCCCTAAAAGCGGTGGTATTTTGTCGCTCATCCATAGAAAACTAATAGGAACCAACTACGTTTTTACCTAACTCTATAGTTATCCAGCCCACAATCTTGTGATAGCCACAAGCTATTTGTAGCCAGATTCAGGATACAGCTTCTTTGATATTTCCTTTATTTGACAGTTGAATAACTACATCAAAAGAGAAAAGCTATGTTTCATATACTTATTACCTTGAAAAGTAATACCTTGAAAGTAGATAGGTTTTCTCTACCTTTCAAAATACTTTCATATCTGTTGTCTCATCTTATCCTTCCAGCCTGGTAGGGTAGATAAAAATAAAGCCTAAGTGGTTTGCCCAAGGAAAACAAGACCAATTTAAATTCAATGTTATGAAGGCCTTTCGAACAATTTAGAGCTGGCCCGCTGTGGAAGGGGCTGCCTTCTAGAATAATAAGCTGTGCTTTGCTGGAAGAAAAGGTGACACAGTCACACTTGAAGGATTTAATGGGAGAGAGTGTGGCATGATTAAAGAGTCAGGCTCCTTGACCTCTGAGGTCTCTCCTGATATTAAAGGGTCTGTATTCCCAACATGCAATCAAGCTACATTGATCCACAGCCTCACTGCCAATGAACTGTTTAGTCAAGAGTTCTTGAAAGGTTTATTGCCATTTTTTTTACAATTGCCATTGTTTTTTAAAGCAGAAAATGTTCCTAAATTCCTGTGGCTAATGAAAATGATCTTTGAGGGACTCGCGTGAGACTTTTTTTTTTTATTTAGTGGGAAGCTGGAGACATTCACAGAGAAGCTTTGGTAGTTGGCTGAGGCTCATTGACATTATGGAGGCAAAATTGAAATGCTTATAGGCCTGACTCTAGCATCTTAGCTTTAAGCTGCTGTAACATGACACAATGTCCTCCACAAGGAAAAATGAACAGTTAGTTGGAAGGAGTTGCCATGTGTGTTTAAAGGAGGAACATTCTTGTAACAAGACCAAGGGAATCCTAGGTCAGGAAATATGTCCCAGGGGATGAGGACATTCTGCGGGCTGGGTGGGCCACGCATGATGTTAACATTTCCTACTCAAGTTCAAGCTCATTGCTGTTGAGTTGAAACTGACTCATGGCCGACCCTTCAGCAGGTCTTCTGAGGCTGTAAATCACACGGGAAGAGATTGCTTTTCTTCTCCCACGGAGCTGCTGCTGGGTTCAAGCTGCCTGAGAGGCGCCACCTTTAGGTCAGAAGTGCAGCTGCCTCCAGCATACACCACCAGAGCGCCCTAACTTTGCCTGCAGCTGAGAGAAACACCACTTCTTCCTTTCTATTTTTATTTCTTCATATCCTGAGCTAAACCCCCGCTGACCCTTCCTTAGTTATTAGAACTCATTAGACCACTCTTTTCCCCAAGCCTCGGTCTACATATCTATAAAATTAGAGGATTGGATTAATTGATCTCAGAAATAACTTTCAGCTCTGTGGTTCTATTGTTATGGGATAATAATAATTTGGCACTTTCCTCCCATGGGCTTCTTCTGGAGATAATCAGAAACTCACTATACATGAAACCCCGCATTAACACACAGGATAGTGTTCCCCTCTCTGGTTTTGCACAATATCTTTCAGAGACTCTGAAGTTTTCTATAAGGAATTTGTTTTGGTAAGGCAGTGCTTTCAGACCCCGGATTATTTGAGACCCCTGTAGCTCTAGAACAAAAGGATCCCAGGGTTTTCTACTGGCTGGCAAAGGCTGCAGTCTAAGGACAGAACTGGAGTGGAGAAGGACAGAGAGGAGTTTGCTGGGAAGATAATTCAGCTGGTTCAGGATACTGCCTTTCCTCCTGGGAGATGCAGGCCTGTGCTGATGCTGCGTTGTCTCAACAAGCACGGGAGCTAATCTAGGAGTTCTGGTGGCTCAGTGATTAAAACTCGTGGCTGTTAACTGAAAGACTAAAAATTTGAGCCCACCAACCTCTTGGTGGCATAGTCTGTAGGGAATTGCACTACTAACCCACAGGTCATACCTCCTTGACAGTTTTAATCCACCCTGAGTCTCCTATTCCATTTACAGCCTCAGAAATCAATGGAGAGTTATCTACCTCAGTTCTCACTCGACAGCAGTGAGTGAAATTGAGAGTCATTCTATAAAAGAAAAATGCAGCTTGCTTCCCAGATTACAGCCTATGGGGCGGGTCTGCTCTGTTTTACAAGGTCATTTTGAGTTGGAATCATCCCAAGGGCAGTGAGAAAACTGATCTAGTATCAGAAATTCACAGACCAGTGGGGCAGGTTGGTTGAAGTGTGTGAGGATCTGCCTGTAGGTGCCCAAGAGAAGAGAAGTGTTGCCAGGTGGTAATGTGTGACCAGCAGAGCCCAGTTTTTCATCTTTTCAGACTCCAGGCAGTTGCTCAGATGCTTGCTTTGTTGACAGAGCAAGTGAGGCAGCACTACCCCTCTGCCAGTGGGCAAATGCAACCCAAGTCCCTCTGATAAGCTTAGTCAGCTGGGAGATGGGATATTAATTCCTCACACCTCTCCTCTCTGCCTGGGGAGCCTGCCTTACTGGGTTTCACTTTTCAAAGGTTGACAAAGATTCAGGAATTTCATAGTCCTTTAAATGAGACAGACGCTCCTCACTCCCTTCAAACCCATTTTGTTTCTAAGCTTAGTGGGTTCCTTGAAGATATAATTGATCAGGGATTTCTGGTCATTGTTAAACAAAAGCAACTAATTTCAGAGGCTCCCTCAGAAGGCTCCTCTCTTCCAGCCTACAGGTTTAAAGTTGATGTATTGACTTACTCTTGCTGAAGTGCTAAAAAGTTAAGCCAGTGATACATTTTAAACAACTTCTTTTAGAGGATATAATTTACATGCCTTAAAATGCATTCATTGGTAGTATACAATGCATTGACTTCCCCCTTCTTTTCCCATTTCTCCTCACCCCATCTATCATGTTTTTATTACATATCTTTATTGGTTTACACACAATCATTCACTGGATCATTTGGCAGCATCAGGATGGATGGTGAAGAGATTGAGATTGTTAACAACTTTAGTTTGCTTGGCTCCATGGTCAACCCTCTTGGCACCAGTAGCCAGGAAATTAAAAAAAAACATATTGTGATGAGAAAGTCTGCTGTTAGGGACCTCTCCAGGGTACTGAAGAGCAGTGGTGTCACTCTGGATCCTAAGGTGTGCCTGATACAGGCTATGGTCTTTGCAATCACTTGTTATGCATCAGAGAGTTGGACAATGAATAGGGAGGATAGAAGGAGAATTGATGCCTTTGAGCTGTGGTGCTGGAGAAGAGTATTGAATGTACCATGGACTGCCAAGAAAACAGATTCATCCTGGAGAGGGTTAAACCAAGCTGCTCCTTGGAGGCAAGGATTCTGGGGCTTTGTCTGACATACTTTGGACATGTTGTAAGGAGGGACAGGCCCTTGGAGAGGGACATCATGCTTGGGAGGGTGGAGAGATGGTGTAGGAGGGGAAGACCCTCTATGAGGTGGATTGACTCAGTGACTCAGGTAATCAGGATGAGTGTGTCAGGGGCAGTGCTATTGGCACAGGATGGAGCACAGTTTAGGGCTGTTGTACATAGATAGGGTTGCTATGAGTCATAAGCGATTCGATGGCACATAACAACAACAACAGCAACATGCATTTACGTTGTACTTTATAGTCTTCCATTTACATTGCATTTTGGTCGTGTAAATTGCGTTTTCCCCTTGTAGTCTTCTTATTAATAACTATATTGTTAAAGCATGGAAGCCAGCTACTTCATGCCTCATGCTGTAAGATTCCTATTTTTTTAATTTAAAATTAATTAAATTAATAAATTAATGAACATTTACAGAGACTTTCAATTTCTATTTCTTGATTGTTGCTCTTTTCTATTTTTGAGAGCCAATTTCTAACATACCCTGCCCTATTAAACTAGTACTCCGAGGGAACAAGTATATCCCTTTTGCTGAGGAATCTTTTGTTCCATTTGGAAACTTTGAGCAACTGCATCCATGAGCAAAGTCCAGTCCAGAGCAAGTTAACTGGTTACATCAGTCAACACTAGCTCACAGCATAGATCATCTTCTCTTCATCTGGTTGGGTTCTGGTCAACTCATCCCCAGTCTTCTGTGGCTAGGTCCAAATGGGCATCAGCCACAAACTCAGGAATACACACATATCCCTGTGTTCCAGACCTGTTGGTCCTTTCACTCAGCCTGAGCCCCCATCTGAGGCCAAGTCAAGCCAGGAGTCCTCAAGACTCCCTGCTCCTCAACTCAGCCATCCTTTTCCCCTTATTTATATACCTGTGCTTGCTAGGTGGACAGTGCTGAAGGAACACATCCAAGCTCAGCCTGCCTCTTCGTTGTTGTATGCCTCCTACTTCCACCCCAGTGAATCCAAGAGAGCAGACTTGCAGCTCCCTTTAGCTTCAAATCCTGGGAGTGGGCTCTGATTGAAACCAACTCAACTCTGCCTCAGAAGCCAAACAGTGTGTTCAAGTTTTAAAAAGTCATTCTTTCTCCTCCATATCTTTGTCTCTTTTTGTGCTTGCCTTTCTTTCAGATATGAATTTGTACAATAAAAAAAATCCAAGGTGAATCTACAAATCCATTCAAATGCATATCTCCTCAGAGTACTGAATGGGACTTAATCTTTCCCTTGGACTAAGCCCTAGCACCTATCACCAAATCTGCTGTCAATCAGTATCTCTAAGCTTCTCTCTCTAGTCTGTCTTATTCTGAAGTCTGCTGAAATCTGTTTCACATCATAGAAGCGTACAAACTTCCACTAATGAATGGGGGTGGAGGAACAGGAGATACATTGGCCAGAATAGAACTTGGGTCTCCCACATTGCAGTATAGAATTTGGCCACTGTGAATGCTGTGAATTAAAATGGTCAGATCCATGCTGGGTCAAGTGGATAACGCAGGACCAGAGAGAATTTTGTTTTATTTTTATCCATAAGGTAGGAGGCAATATCAACAACATATGTCTGGAGCCTGTGCTAAGATCTATACTTGAAACTGTGACTGAGCCTTGAACCTCTACTCTGTTTCATGGATGCCCTGCCTTTATACAGCTTAGAAGAAGATCTATATAAGTAGATTATGAAAAATTAAAGTGGAAGATATCAAGTTGAAAGAGCTTGCCAAGGAATGTGTGCTCACCAGCCCAGTGCTGTGGAGCTCAGGAGCACTTACTGGGTGAATGAGCATTAACCACGTAAAGGTTAAGAGGAGAATCTTTCAGGAAAATGAAATTGGTTTGAGGACTGAGTGGAGGGTAGAAAAACAGATCTATATAAGCAATTCCAATATATTTAGGGAAATGACTATCTTAGTGGCTGAGCATTCAAATAATGGGTTCAGGGAGGCTGTGGGAAAGGAAGCTAAAGAAAGAGGCCAAGGAAGCATCAGAAAGGGTCTGGCAGAGTCCGGAGGACGTTCGGAGGAGTATTGTGAGCAGATGGGTCCTTTGGAAAGTTCTCTTCACCAGACTAAAAGAAGAAGGTGGAAACAGGACCTATGGGCCTTATAAAAGCCATGTTAGGACTCAGTGTTTCTATAGTCTACCTTGGCCTTGAACTTTAGCTTTGTCTCATTGGGTCCCAACAGGATGAGTGATTTGTCTGTGTACCTGAACATCATCTGTGTCCTCTTCTATCTGGCAGGTGTTATATCACCCTCACCCAGTCTCTGCACTTGACCATGAGCGGGGCTCCCGCAGGACCTGCTGGCACAGGCAAGACAGAGACCACCAAGGACCTGGGACGAGCACTGGGCATCATGGTCTACGTGTTCAACTGCTCGGAGCAAATGGACTACAAGGTACAAGCAGACCCAGCTTGGGAGGGTCTAGGAACAGGTTGGGAGCCCTCACCAGGGCCACGGCTTATCCACTCACCCTGGACCATCTCTGCTGGGCGCCTGAGCCCAGACAAGGAAGCATGCTGCTTCACAGTGGACCTGTTGACATCCCTTAAATCTTCTCTGGTGTGACCGGGAGGCACAGCACTGTGCTGTCTGTTTCTCTGCGCTGTAAGAGGGAGTTACTTCATCTTTTCAGTCTTCATTTTGTTATTTGCAAAATGAAAAAACCAAACACATCTAAAATCCTAAGTTCTATGTTTGACTTACAATGACAGAAAAGATCTTGAGTTTCTAGTAAAAAGATGCACGTCTTTCCACAGTGCCATATTTGTTCTGTCTTATAACCTGGTGTGAATGGTTGTTAACATGGTTACCTACTAACTATGGGAGGTTTGCGTCTACTCTGAAGTACCTCAGAAAAAAGGTCTGGTGACCTACTGAAAAACCCCAAAGCTCATTCTAACCTGACACACATGGATTTTCCATGAGTTAGAATTTATCTGATGGTGATTGGCTATCAGGCTGGGCATCCCCAGAATATGTGAGGGGCAGGTATGACTCTTGAACATAGATTTGATTTCCCCCAAAATCACAGCAATGTTGTTGGTGGTGGTGGTGCCATTAAGTTCACTCCAACTCCTAAAACCACTATGAACAACAGAGATCAGGACCTTTCGCTACCCTGCACCATCCTCATGTTCTCTAATATCCTCGAGCCCATTGCTACAGTCACTGTGTCAATGTGTTGGAGGTCTTCATCTCTTTCCCTTACTTTCCACCTTTCCAAGCATGTTCTATTTTTCCGAAGACTAGTCCCTCATGTCCAAGGGATCTCCTCAAATGCAGATGCAAGGTAAGTCCTGTTCATTCGTTCGGTCATCATTTTGCACAAAGCTGTAGTCCACACAGAGAAAAGCAAGAGAAACAAAAGCTCAGTTGATCAGTTCTTAGAAACATTCCGCTCACAAGGAAGCCTTAACAGGATTCAGGGGGCCAAACCCACATGATAACAGATTGCCTCACTTTCTTCTTATTTTGTATTGTTTCATTATATATATTTTATATACCATCTCAAGTCCCTATTGAAAACAGATGAAATAAAAATAAATTTTGAGTGGAAAAATTATTTTAAAAAGTAAAATGTTTTCATTTAGAAATCATGTGGTATATTGAGTTTTAAATAAATACATTTTCTTTAAAAATCATTTTAACAATTTAAAGGAAACTTTTGAAATTATATGAGACTCTCTTTAAAGAAGAATATTTTCTTGTATGGCCAATGAAAGTTTATATAACAATTGTTACTCATTGAACTATTTCTACACAAATTGTTCTGTGAGACTGGTTCTGTTCGTCATAATGCTTGAACATTCTCATCATTTCTGTTGGGGCTGCTCTGATTACATATAGGACTCCTTAAATGAGATTGGTCTCCTTTAACTGTAGTAACTTCTCTTGCATGTAATTTTCTTGTGCAAAGAGTTGCAGAATTTGGTGGCTCTATCTTTTCTTCTAACAAGTGAACAAAAGGAATGATTATGTGTGTGTGTGTGTGTATGTCTATATATATGTATGTGTATATATATGTATACATATGAGTGTATGTGTGTGTATATATAGATACATATATATACATGTATACATATATATACATATATATATAAATATAATAAATATAATTGTCTATCCAATTGTCCCCATCTTCTAAATTCTAGGCCAGTAGCTTCTATTAACAAACGCATTAAGACAATATTTCTCTATCAGTATGACAAAGCATCTAACCCCACATTAAAGAAATAAACTTACACTTAAGAATTATTCTAAGCCTTTGAGTTCTTTCATAGTTAAGCAATTGTTGTTATTGTTGTTAGGTGCAGTCAAGTCAAGCATGATTCATAGCAACTGAACCTTGTCCTATCCTGTGCCATTGTCACAATCTCTGGCACACTTGAGCCTATTGCCACAGTCACTGTGTCAATGCACCTGGTCAAGGGTCTTCAATAGTGACATTTTTAAGAAATAATCATGGTCTTCTAAGAGGAATGCTCTGGGGGGGGGTCACAATCTTTACATGTGTCGCACATGAAGTAGTAATTGGGGGTGGGGGGAATCAGCTGGATTTTCTTTGAAGATATGCCTTGCAAAGGACAGGAAGAGATGAGCTGGCCCTGTGGCCAGGGGTCAATAAAACTCTATTCATTGTCCTGCTATTCAGAATGACTTTTTTAATATATTAAAACATTCAACTATTGAGGTAATTTATTATCACCGGTGTTCAGCATGTCTTGTGTGTTGTGAGGATGTGTTCTATAAACACATCCTCGCACACACACACCCATACTTAGAAGCAGACACACACATAGTAAGGGATAGCCAGATCTTAGGAGAGGAACACATAATTAGAGGAGATGCCTGAAGCGGAACAGCGTGTGTGGGTGCGCTCTGCAGGCTTGTCAGTGTTTCAGAAAGGTGAAATGCCCAGGAGTGCCCTGATCTGGAAAGATGTGTGAAGGGTGTTTATGTAGTGTCAAACCAGACACACTTCATTTTAACACAGCCTAACCCAGTAACATGACAGCTTTAGAAACACAGCCAAGTTCAATGTACAGAGCTATCCCTCCCAGCCCCTCATCCCAACCTCACCTCAGCTCTTGTCACAGGGCCTGACTGAGACAAGGAGGGGAATGGAGTGAGGGTCAGGAAGACTTCTTGTGTGCTGTCTAGTCCAAGTGTCATTTTGATATATCACCCATTACTCTCACAGCAGCATGTTCTGGTCCCATTCCTCCAGATGATGAAACACTAGAAATAAATACAGAGCACAGCACATACTGCCAGGGCTGTGTTAGGGTGTCAGGAACAGCTGAGAGGAAGACAAGAGGTTAATAAGGAGATGAAGGATCAAAAACCACCAAGAGGTAGTTACCTCCCTTAAAGCAGGGAAGTAATGCAAGGCCCTGACTGGTATACTCTGGCCAGTAGTCTCTTTGGGGACTAGGAGATGGAAATGAATTAGAGGTGCATTGTTAAGTCAGGTACTGTTGGTAATTTCAAGCTTCCTAGAAATGGGAGCACTAAAGGATGATTCCCTGAACAGCGTGAGTTGGAAGAAGGCTGGGAGCCAGACTAGGGAAAAGCAGGAATGGAAAAAGTCTCAACAAGTTTGAAAAGTGTTACCAAGGGAGGTGGTGGATGGGTGAGGCAAGCAGAGACCCTAGATGATCCTTCTTCCTCTGAGTTCTGCAAGGAGAGGGGAGGAGGAAAATCATCCCTTAAACACCATGCATATTTGGCATGGAGAAGGGATGGAACAGGACTTGAGCACACTGTGGAGAATTGCTGAGAAATAAAAGTTACTGCTTTTTTTCTATTGGTGCTGATTGGAAAGCACATAAAGCTGGCCACTTTCTCCAGAAATGGCTGCAGTTTTAGTGTCCAGGAGGTTTTTTATAGCATAGCAACAATGCTTTCCCCTTTTGACCTCAATTTGAAGAGCCTCTTACTGATGCATCAAATGTGTTTGAACTTGAAAGTATTTGGACTTTTTTTTTACTGTTTATTAATTTATTTTGCTTCTCTTGTTGAGAATATACAAGCGAAGCATCCATGGCATCAACACTGTAGAATACTCATGCTTTCTTGACAGCTTATTTTCTTGGTTTCTGAAACATTACATAAAGGATGGGGCAATCTCTTTCTGTGTAATTAACTGCCTCCGAAAACCCACCAGAGGGTCAGCTATGGATTGGTTCTGATTCAATGGTACACAACAATACCAGCACACACACACACACACACACACACACACACACACACACACATGTTGTTAAGTACCATCAAGTCAGAACTGACCCATATAGCTGACCCTCCAGCAGGTTTTCAGAGGCAATAATAGCGCAGGAGGAGATTATAACAGTAGAGCTCTCAAGAGCACCTTGTCTCACTCCCCTCTGAATTCTGTAACATTTACAATCAACATTATCCATTGCAAATACTGCTCATATTGCAGTGTACCTGCTCTAGTTTTTTTATCTGTTCTCCACAGCCTAACTATGAGTTCCTAGCTTTATGTGTCTAGCATTATGTTATGCACAGACCCAATGTTCAAAATATGTTCACTGCATAAATGAATGAGACTTTTCCATTATTTGAAGACTTTCCCAGCATTTTAATGATAACTTCTTGCCGCTGGCCTTGAGGGTCTCTGCCAGCATCCTGTCCTTTTGTACTGCACCTTGGTTTACTCATTCAATTTGAATGTCCAGAACAGTTTTCCTTTTCCAGACCTACATACTTCCTTCTCATTGGAATTCTTCCCTTGTTTTTATGTAGTTTATTTTCTATAGATGGTGCCACCTCCTACCCTAATCCCTAGCTGCCTGTCACTCTGGTAGACCTATGTTGTTGGGCATGGATTAAGGGCACAGATGTGAACTCTTCCATCAGCACATGTCGTAGACTGAATGGGAGATTTTTGTCTGTGTGGTATAAGAAAAGTCATCTTTTATTCATATCCTGGGACTTTGAAAGCTAGAGAATCAACAGTCATGCAACCCTGATGACATTTTAAAGGGATTTTAGTCCAACCGTCTGGGAAAGGTCCTGTTTGATCCTGATGGCACTCCATAGCCATCAAAAATTTAATTGTTCTGAAAATTTTATTACAAGTCTCTTTGGGGACTGGAGATGGAAAATGAATTAGGTGTGCATTGTTAAGTCATGTGCTGTTGGTTATTTCATCTCTGCACCTTTTCTTGCAGTCCTGTGGCAACATCTACAAAGGTCTCGCCCAGTCTGGTGCCTGGGGCTGTTTCGATGAATTTAACAGAATCTCCGTGGAGGTCTTGTCGGTGGTAGCCGTGCAGGTATGGGGGACAGAAGCGGCGAGAGAATCATAGCCTTGCCGCCTGGCCCTGGAAAAAACGACATCCTCTTATTTCCTTCTTCTCCTTGGCCCCCATTTCCCTGTACTTTTCTCCTTGTAATTTTATGCCCTTTCCTCCACTGTCTAGATCAGAGCTTGGTGGGGGTTCTTCTCATATATGGGTATCCTGTGTGTTCTCTAAAGCCCCCATGCCACCACGATGGATCTGTTATGAGCTGAGAAACTCCACTTCCTTCTCTAATAAGTACAGATACTTGGTCGTAGCCAAAAGGTAGAGAAGTGATTGCACCCCCTTCTCTGTTAAAGGGGAATAAAGAATATCTGTCTAATTTGCATCAGTAAAAAAGAAGACAATTGCCATCAAGTCACCTGTGTCCCCTGACTACCCCGTGTGTGTCTCAGCACAAACTTTACCATAGGGTTTCAGGGATTGTCTTTTCAGAAGTAGACAATGAGACTGAGATGTATCCCGTGGACTAGAACCTCCAACCCTTCCATTAACGGCAGGTGTTACCTGCTGACACCTTCCAGGGACTGACTCCACCTGCTTCACAGTGCTGTGGAAAGGCTCATCCCAGACGTCTGAGCCCAGCTCCCTGCTAAGGCTATGGACTTTGGGAGCACTAAGACCAGGCCTTAGATTTTAGCCCCTTCCGTTCCTCTCACTGAGATAGTTTGCATGAAGTCATTTTTTTGGTCAGCAGTTATGTACCTGTGCCACTCGTCTTTTAAGCCATCCGGAGAGCCTTTACTAACCCCCTGCAGTGTAGTAAACATCGTGCAGGGGACCCAGGACATAGGACAGATCAGTGTTGGACAGATCAGTGTTATAGATTGTTCTGTAAAATAGTTATAGACATGATGTAATATCATCAATGTTATTGAAGGGCTTTGAATTCTGACATAGTACACAGAAGGGCTTCCAAATATGATACCTTGAAAATAATCCTTAAGATGATGGAGAGGATTTGAATTTGGGTAAAGATTCCAAAGACAGTGAGAGCAACAGAAAGATGGGTGGGGGGAACATTGAGCAAACGCTTATTGAAAGTCTGTTTTGTACCAGTCTATTTTCATATATTGTGTATTTTTATGATAGCCACCATTGCTGTTGTTACGTGCCATCGAGTTGCCTGTGATTCATAATGACCCTATGTACAATAGCCCCAGACCCTGCTCTATGCCAATCTTATTATCTCTGACACACCTACCCTCATTACTCCAGTCATTGAACCAATCCATCTCATTGAGGATTGTCCTGTGCTGTCCCTCTACCCTTCCAAGCATGATGTCCCTCTTCAAAGACTGGTCTCTCCCTTCAACATGTCCAAAGTATGTCAGTCGAAGCTTCAGAATCCTTGCTTCCAAGGAGCAGCCTGGCTTCACCCTCTCTAGGACAAACCTGTTCATTCTCTTAGCAGTCCATTCAATACTCTTCTCCAACACTACAACTCAATGACATCAATTCTCCTTCTATCATCCCTAGATATTGTCTAGCTTTCCGATGCATAGTAAGTGATTGCAAAGACCATGGCCTATATCAAGCACACCTTTGACGCCAGACTACTTGAAGTACAGGCTGGGTTTAGAAGAGGCAATGGTACTAGGAATATTGTACTCATGTTAGATGGATCTTGGCTGAAAGCAGAGAATACCAGAGGAATGTCTATCTGTTTAATTGACTATGCAAAGGTGTTTGACTGTATGGACGACAACAAACTGTGGCTAACTCTGAGAAGAATGGGAAACCTATACTTGGACCAGGAGGCAGTCATCAGAACAGAGTAAAGGAACACTGCATGGTTCAAAATTGGGAAGGGTGTACATCAGGGTTGTGTCCTATCTCATACCTTTTCAATCTATAATGCAGAATAGATTGTCTGGGAGGCGTGCTGTATGAGGAGAAGTGTGGCATCAGGATTAGAGAAAGACTCATCAACAACCTGTGTTATGCAGATGACACAGTCCTGCTTGCTGAAATTGAGGAGCCACTATTATCCCCATTATTTATAGAAAGAAAAAGATCCAACAAAGTATCTTACCCAAAGGGGATATCTTCGTTTTTAGTGCTACTGTAACAAGAAAATATCACAAGTGGTTGTTGTATGGTGTCATCATGTCAACTTCAAATCATAGTGACCCTCAAACAACAGCTTGAAAGACCTTGCCCTATCCTGGGCCAATCTCTATGCTAAAGTTCATTGTAAAAGAACAGAAATTTCTTCTCTCTCTCTCTCTCTCCCCCCTTCCCTCCTTCAGGGAATGATCCTTATCTCTCATTTCTGTGCTTTTGGTTTTTCCTGGCTGCTTGTAGATGTCTCTTCACATGGCAGCGTGTGTGTGTGTGTGTGTGTGCACATGCGCGTGCCTGCATATGACTGTGTCTTTTAGTGTCTATGCATGTTGCCAGGAGGGACCAGTCAGTCTTCAGAGACAGATACTGTGCTTGGAAGGGTGGAGGGACAGTGCAGGAGAAAACCCTGGATGAGATGGAATGACACATTACCTAAGGTAAATGAGTGTGTCAGAGACAGTGAGATTGACTCAGGATAGGGCAGAGTTCAGCGTTGTGGTTGACATAAAAGCACATAACAGTAACAACAGCAACTGCCTATTACAAGACATAATTCAGAAGGTATCAGATTTGGATCCACTCTATTTTGGTTATGACCTTGTTTGGCCAAACTTACGGCAAAAGAAAAATTATATTTACAAACTATGACACTCCATCAGGTTTCTGAGACTGTAAATCTTAATGGGAAGGGGAGGGAGACCTATTTATCTTTCTGACAAGAAGCCACAGGTGGTTTCAAACCACCAAACTTGTCTTTTGATTAGCAGCACAACTCAATAAGGGCCGTGCCACCAGAGCTCTGATAATCACAAATACTTATGCTCCTATGTGTTTTTGAGTCGGAACCAACCCCTAGCTGGCCTTCCAACATGTTTTCAGAGGCAGCAAATCACTCCAAAGGAGATTGCTCATCCTTCCTCCTCAGAATATCTGATGAATTTGAACTGCATACCTTTGGGATTGCATCACAGCATCTTACCACAAGGTACAGGAGCTTGAAATTCAACATGTATTTGGTATTGAGGGAGATTTAGTCCTTAACACAGAAGCTGGTGGTTTCCAAATCTCTCCCCCTTTTACTTCAAAAAAGGAAAGTGATTGTAAGTGTACAATGGAATGAAGCAAGCTGGGGTGGGTGCTCAGAACAATGGCATGCCTGGTGCTCCAAGTTTATAACCACACAACCATGCAATTAATTTCCCTCTCTCATTGTTTGCTTTTATTTCAAATACAATGTGTGTAAAGAAAAATGTAGCTACATTGGATTCTTTGGTCCCTATGGGCTTCCTTTCAATTCTTTCAGGTCTAGACAAAAGAATAAGGGCAAAATTAACTTGTATTGACTTTATTCTTTAGCAGAAGTGTGAGGCTGAGTATAGGGGCACAACAAGGAGATTGGGAGAAGACTTAAGGTGGAAGGTCAGTGGTGCTCCTGTTCTCAGCAGAAGCTCTGTCCACACACCGCGTCCCATACCCATTCTCTTGCCTTTTCCTGGCCTGCTGTCCAGTCATTAGTAGATCAGACTTGGAACTGTGGTCAAGGTATGATAGCTGTTTAGAGCTTAGACTCTTGGCCCTGAAGTGGGGCCTGGAAGTACCGTGGAGTTCACACAATCAGCTATTCTGTAGCCAACCTCACCACGCCTGCCACTGGAGCCACAGGTGGTCAGGGAGTTCTGTGGGATCCTCATACCACCCCCTAGGCAGCCATCTTTCCAACGCCCGTGCTTGGATGTGCCAGGATGCTCCCACCTGACTTGCCCTGATTTTTACCACACTTGAGTTTGTCCAGACTGTGTCTTGTGACACTTCCTGAAGAAACAGAAATAGAGCCGTGCTCTGTAGTTTCCAGCAGTTCCCTGTAGTTGGTTTGTTAGATTGTGTAGCAATTAGTCGATAAAAGATGTCAAATGATTGGCCTTGAATCGTGCCTTGGACAGGAACCCTTGATTTGCTTGGCTCACAGAAACTGCTTGTGTGCATCTCTTCCAAATTCCACAGCGTAATGAAAGTTTGAAATCAGAGGTGGTAGGAAACTTGCATGGAAGTAAGAAATTCTGCAAGTCAGAGGCACTTTTTCATTGTTACAGAATCTGTGTTTAAACATTCACCAGCACACTTGTTTCTTGCAAGACTGGAAGTCAGATTATTTTTTTATTTTAGTTTTTCAAGAAAAACAGCTTTTTCTAAGATATCTCTATTTTTCTTAAAGATTGGCACTTTTTTTTTTAAATACCAAAATCTGAGCTGGTCCAACAGAATATTTTTTGGGTTGTATTTGTGTCTGAAAATCTGACCACTTAACAGTTAAGAAGCAAAGATGCATCCATCTCCCCCTGCCTCTATATATATGATCTGCAAGCCTTTTTCATGGTGGCCATTCTAGAGGCCCACCGTGGTTCTGTGAATCAGGAGAGAACTACAGATTTTCCAAAGTCAAGGCTATTGGTGTTGGTTTTGGTTCTCTTCCATTTGTAAGAAATGACTCTGCTTATGCGTGCACAGTTGTTTGCTGTCTTACCTCTTCCACAGCAGCTGTTTAACTTCCAGAGTGTCTTCCTCCATGTTCCTCTTCTCTTTCCTGCTCTCCTCTGATATTTCAGCTCACCTTTTTTCTACCTCTTTCATCTTCTCTTTGTGACCTTTTGTGCCCCATCTCCTGGCTGCCTGTCCTGGGTTTCAGAAGCTGGCTTTTCCCCGCTCCCACCAGCCAGGCTGCACTCCTGCTGTGGGGCAGCCATCACAGGAGTTCACGGCCATCCATCCATCACGGACAGCTGCACAGAGCTGTACGAGTGTGGGGCTCAGTGCTGTGGAGTGCCGGAGGGCTGTCTTGGAGTGTTCCCTCCCTGCAAGGTGTAACAAACAGGGCCAGGGCCGGCATAGAACGTGAATTGAGTTCCAGCTTTTATATATGCAAACTCCATACTCTGTTGAAATTTTGGAAAGGAAGGAGGGAGTTAGTTGTAGAGTAAGGTTAGCCAGACAAGGAGCCTGGAAGGTGGGGAAGGACTTGGGCTCTGAACCTGGACTACTGGTTTTCATGGGGCTCTGCTACTCATTAGCTGTGTGGCCTTGGATAAGTCACAAGTCAATTCCTACATTTTAAAAAGGGTTAGTCATCAACAGCCTGTGTTATAAAGATGACAAAACTCTGTTTGCTAAAACTGAGGAGGACCTGAAGTACTTGCTGCAGAAGGTCAAGTGCTGCAGCCTTCAATATGGATTGAAGCTCAACATTAAGAAAACAAAGATTCTCACCACTGGGACAATTGGCAGCATTTTGATAGATGGTGAAGTGATTGAGATTGTTAACAGCTTTGGTTTCTTTGACTCCACAATCAACACTCTTGGTACTAGCAGCCAGGAAATCAAAAGATGAATTTCATTGGAAGAGTGTGGTGCCAGGGATCTCTCCAGAGTACTGAAGAGCAGTGACATCAGTCTGGAGACTAAGGTGTGCTTGATCCAGGCCATAGTCTTTGAGATAACTTGCTATGCATCAGAAAGCTGAACAATGTACTAGGGGTGATAGAGTATGGATGCCTTTGAGCTGTGGTGCTGGAGAAGAGTATTGAATATACAATGAACTGCTAGAAGAACAAACTGGTTCATACTGGAGATGGTTAAAGCAGGCTGCTCCTTGGAGGCAAAGATTCTGAGGCTTCATCTGACATACTTTGGGCATGTTGGAAGGAGGAACCAGTCCTTGGAGAGGGACATCATGCTTGGGAGGGTGGAAGGACAGCACAGAAGGAAGACCCTCGATGAGATGAATTGATGAATGACTGGAATAATGGGGATAGGTGGGTCAGAGACAATAAGGTTGATGCAGGACAGAGCAGGTTTCAGGGCTATTGTACATAGATAAGGTTGCTATGAGTCGCAAGCACATAACAACAAACAACAACAATAGTACCCAATTGACGGAACAATAATAAATATTAAATGAGTCAATATATCTAAAAGCACACAAAACAAAGTGCCGCAGAGATGAGGCCCCTTGTCTGTTTTTCATGTTGTTGTGATGCTGAAAGCTATGCCCCTAGTGTTCCAGTACCAGCAGGGGATTGGTTTCAGAGGAGCTTCTAGATAGACTAGGGAGAAAGGCCTGATGGTCTGAAAATCATGTGACTGTGACAAAATATTATGTGCTATCATTCTGGAAGATCATGTCCTACATTGGAAGACAACTAAAATACCCAGTGACCCCAAATGGACTTGTGCACACCAGTATTCATGAAGAAGGTGCAGAACCTGACATTGTTCTGTTCTGTTCTGTTGGATGTGGGGTCACTATAGAGTCCAGCCAACTTGATGGCAACTAGCAAGAAGCCCAGAACAGGCTCTCGGTAAATGTCAGTCACTGTAACAACACTGATGGCAGCCATGGCTGTGATTTCACCAAGCTCTCAAAGGAGAATGGTTGACCAGAAGTAGATGGCTGATAACACATGAAACAGGGGAGGGGAAAGTACATGCTGGGGTCTCCCCAACATAGACTCTCCATGTCTTCCCAGCTGAACTAGCCCCGAGCACCCTGAATCACCTCATTGCTGACTTATTCCAGTTGTGTCAACTGTGACTGGTGGAGACCCCATGTCTGTCAGAGAAGAACCCTTCTTTCCAGGATTCTCAATGTCTGAATTTGGGGAAGCAGATCATCAGGCCTCTCTTCTGAGGCACCACGTGGTGGACTCAACCCTCCCCACCTTTCAGTTAGCAGCTGAGCATGTTAATAGTGTGTGTCATCTGGGGACTCCCACTACATACTAGACTCTGGATTTTCGGTATTTCAGGTCTACCTAACACAAGGTCGGAGAGGGTGCTCCACAGTTCCCTGGTTCCCTTTTGTTTTCTGGGTACATTTGCAGCATGGTCTGGGAACATACCATAAGGAGAAACCTCCAAAAGAGATCTGACAACAGCTGGGGCAAAATCTGGGCTGGTAACATTTAAAACCATACATCCTTCCAAGGAGAAAATTGCCCTTAATTATTCACACACTAATCCAGCCTGGCATATCGGTCCAGAAGCCCCGGCAGCTGCTGACAGCTCCTCTCCCAACCTGCCCCCTCCTCCTCTCCCTTCTCCCCTCCCTTCTCTTCCAGTAAGTTCCAGAAAAGGGATTATGTTGTGATGTCCTTGTGGGTGGGTGTTTTCATGCTTCTGTCAGACTGGTCAAGTGGAATTACATATCCACCAGGGAAAACATTTGTGTGACAATTCCAAGAGAAATTACTCTGCTATTTTAAAAATGTATAAGTTACTACTTCTCCCCCTCCCCCCACCCCCAGTGTTGCTGTCACTGCTCTCCTCAGCTCATTAGATCTTGGATTCTCTGGCCCCAGGGGCAGACACAGCCAAGTCACACCCTGCGGTCCTCACCAGCTTCTCTTCCTCTGCATCCCTGCCTTCTCTCTCTTCTCTTGGGCCATGGGCTTCAGCAGTGCAGCTGGGCTGAGGCAGAAAGCAGCAGGGATTAGTTAGCAAGGGAGCCCACCGGAGAGCTGCTGTAGGCACATAAGCACCACAGAGAGAACCAAGTCTCCAGGCCAAAGGAGCTTGAGGTCTAAAGAAAAAGAAAAGACAAAAAATCTGACAAATGAAAGCAAAACTTAACGAGACATGAGCAAAGTGCACTTCCTGAAGGCAGCACAGTCAATTCTGTGATGCAGAGAGAAGCAGCCTGGTGTCAACAAGCTGGAAGTTCATTACACCAGGCATCTAGGGGCAAAGGCTTGAGAAGAGAATTACCTTGGGGACCATGAGGGGACTCATTTCCTGGAAGGGGAAGTGTAAGGTAGAGGGCCTGTCGAGAAAGCAGAGCAGCTCCATGTAGCAAAGGGAGGGCCAGCTGATGATAAATTATGTCCCCCTCAGAGAGATGCTGTCCCTAAGTTATAACAGTGGAGTATGGTGCTGCCCAAGCCTGTACCATCCCCGGGATCACTGGGAGCTGGGCCATGGTGATCCATAGGGTATTCTTGGACTGGTTTTCTGAAGTAGGTCTCCAGAACAAAGCTCATCATCACTCTTGACCTGGAAGCTCTGTTGAGCATCACGGCCAGATGCTGACCTCCACTGACAGGTAGTGGTTACCTGTGAGGTGCTTTGGCTAGGAATCCAATCCTAACATCCCGCAAAGAAAGAGAATTCTAACATTGAGCCACCAATACCCTTAAGGAGAATTTTAAAAACAACAGCAACAAAAAATGTTGCTGTCAATCAGTTCTGTCTCAGGGCAACCCCATGCGTGTCAGAGAGGAAGGGCGCACAGAGTTTTCAATGACTGAGTTTTCTGAAGTAGGTCTTTCTTGAAAGTGCTTCTGATTAGACTTGAAGATCTCACCTTTCAATCAGCAGCTAAGTGTGTTAACCATTTGTACAACTGAGGGACAACTTACAGAGAGATGTCGTTGTTATTAGGTGCCGTCGAATCTAAGACTCATAGCAACCTTATGAACCACAAATCCGAATCTTACCCTATTCTGTGCTCCCTTGATCATCTTTGATTTACTTGAGCCCATTGTTAACAGTCACTGTGTCAACTCTTCTTATTAAGAGTCTTCCTCTTACACTGACCCTCCACCTTTCCAAGCATGATGTCCATTTCCAAGGACTGGCTCCTCCTAACAGCATACAGAGTTCTTTGGGCACTTTGCAGGAAGTTGTTCTTATATCAGTCACGGAATCAGAACTAACCCATAGCTGACCCTCCAGTGAGTCTTCAGAGGCAGTTAATCATTCAGGTGGGGTTTGCCCATCTTTTTTCTGCAGAGCAACTAGTGGATTTGAATCATGTGTCTTTCAGTTGGCAGTGCAACACCTTACCACTCAGCCACGAGAGAGTTCTCTTTACAGAAAGATGTTTGTTTTTGTTGTACTGTTGAGTCAGAACCACCCACAGCTTACCCTCCAGTGAGTTTTCAGAAGCAGTTAATCAGATAGGCGGAGCAGCTGGTGGGTTTGAACCACTTGCCTTTGGGATTGCAGTGCAGCTTCTTACCACTAGGCCACCAGAGCTCCCTAGTGTTACTTAAATCCTTCATTAGATGTTTCTGATTAAAGCTTTAGTCTGGCTGGGGTAACACACAGCCAGAACCCTAGATGATGCCAACAACTTCTAATCAACGAGGGGAAACTTGTCAAGTCAGAAGTCAAGCTCCAAAGTCAGACAAGTAAGTATACATGCTTATACAGTTAACAGGACTGATAATTTGAAATTAAGGCTGGCCTTGAATATTGTTGTGTTGTTATGTGCCGTCGAGTCGCTTGCGATTCATAACGACCCTATGTACAACAGCCCTAAAATCTGCTCTGTCCTGTGCCAATCGCACTGTCTCTGACACTCCTGATTATCCCAGTCACTGAATCAATCCACCTCATAGAGGGCCTTCCCCTCCTGCGCTGTCCCTCCACCCTCCCAAGCATGATGTCCTTCTCCAAGG